>NC_048223.1:15191373-15194736 GCF_002007445.2 Ailuropoda melanoleuca | reverse complement strand
AATCTGGGGATGTACTGTATGGTGATTAACACAATATAATAAAATAAAATTTAAAAAAAAAAAAAAGGAAAGGGAGAGAGAGAATCTCAAGCAGGCTCCAGGTCCAGCCATGGAGCCCTATGCAGGGCTTGTTCTCATGACCTGAGATCATAACCTGAGCCAAAATCAAGTCAGATGCTTAACTGACTGAGACACCCAGGCACCCCATCTTCTGCCCATTTTTAATTGGATTATTTGTTTTTGGAGTGTTGAGTTTTATAAGTTCTTTATATATTTTGGCTACTAACCCTTTATTAGATATGTCATTTGCAAATATCTTCTCCCATTCTGTAGGTTGCCTTTGAGTTTTGTTGATTGTTTCTTCCACTGTGCAGGAGGTTTTTATTTTGCTGAAGTCCCAATAGTTTATTTTTGCCTTCGTTTCCCTTGCCTCAGGAAACATATCTAGAAAGGAGTTGCTATGGCTGATGTCAAAAAGGTTACTGTCTGTTCTCCTCTAGGATTTTGATGGTGTCCTGTCTCACATTTAGTTCTTTAATCTATTTTGAATTTATTTTTGTGTATGGTGTAAGGAAGTGGTCCAGTTTCATTCTTTCTCATGTAGCTGTCCAGTTTTCCCAACACCATTTGTTCAAGAGACTTTTTTCCATTGGATATTGTTTCCTGCTTTGTTGGAGATTAATTGACCATATAGTTGTGGGCTCATTTCTGGGTTTTCTACTCTGTTCGATTGATCTATGTGTCTGTTCTTTTGCCAGTACCATGCTGTCTTGATTGCTATAGCTTTGCAATATAACTTGAAATCTGGAATTATGATACCTCCAGCTTTGCTTTTCTTTATCAAGATTGCTTTGGCTATTTGGGGTCTTTTCCTGTTCCAGATAAATTTTAGGATTGTTTGTTCTAGCTCTCTGAAAAATGCTGTTGGTATTTTGATAGGGATTGCATTAAATGTATAAGTTGCTTTGGGTAATATAGATATTTTAATAGTATTTGTTTTTCCAATCCATGAGCATGGGATATTTTCCCATTTCCTTTTGTCCTCTTCAATTTCTTTCATAAGTGATCTGTAATTTTTAGAGTATAGATCTTTTACCTCTTTAGTTAGGTTTATTCCTAAGTATCTTATGGTTTTGGTGCAATTGTAAATAGGATTGATTCCTTATATTTCTGTTTCTGCTGCTTCATTATTTCTGTATAGAAGTGCAACAGATTTCTGTATATCAATTTTTTATCCTGTGACTTTACTGAATTCATATATCAGTTCTAGCAATTTTTTGGTGGAGTCTTTTGGGTATTCTATACAGAGTATCACGTGGTCTACAAATAGTGAAAGTTTGACTTCTTCCTTGCTGATTCAGATGCCTTTTATTTTTCTTTGTTGTTTGAATGCTGTGGCTAAGACTTCTAATACTATGTTAAATAACAGTGCTGATAGTGGACATCCCTGTCTTGTTCCTGACCATAGAGGAAAAGCTCTCAGTTTTCGCCCATTTTGGATGATATTTGCTGTGTGTCTTTTGTATATGGCCTTTATGATGTTGAGGTAATTTCCTTCTAACCCTACTTGGCTGAGGTTCGTCCTTTCTTTCTTTCTTTCTTTCTTTCTTTCTTTCTTTCTTTCTTTCTTTTTTCTTTCTTTCTTTCAATCATGAATGGATGTTTTAGTTTGTCAAATGCTGTTTCTGCATCTATTGATAGGATCATATAGTTCTTATTCTTTCTTTCATTAATGTGGTATATCACGTTGATTGATCTGTGAATACTGAACTACCCTTGCAGCCCAGGAATAAATCCCACTTGATTGTGGTGAATGATTCTTTTAATGTATCATTGGATTCATTTTGCTAGCATTTTTTTTAAAAGGTTTTATTTATTTATTTGACAGAGAGAGAGACAGCTAGCGAGAGAGGGAACATAAGCAGGGGAGTGGGAGAGGAAGAAGCAGGTTCATAGCGGAGGAACCTGATGTGGGGCTCGATCCCAGAACTCCGGGATCACTCCCTGAGCCGAAGGCAGACACTTAACTGCTGTGCCACCCAGGCGCCCCCCATTTTGCTAGCATTTGATTGAGAATTTTTACATCCATGTTCATCAGGGATATTGGCCTGTAATTTTCTTTCTTAGCGGAGTTGAGTCTTTATCTAGTACTGGTGTCAGGGTAATGCTGGCCTCATAGAATGAATTTGGGAGTTTTTCTTCATTTTCTATTTTTTGAAATACTTTGAGAATAGGTATTAATTCTTCTTTAAATGTTTAGTAAAATCCAACTGTGATGACATCTAGCCCTGGACTTTTGTTTGTCAAGAGATTTTTTTTTAAATAATAATATTTATTACAGTATGTTAGTCACCATACAGTACATCCCTAGTTTTTGATGTAAAGTTCCATGTTTCATTACTTGTGTATAACACCCAGTGCACCACATTAGGTGCCCTCCTTAATACCCATCACCAGCCTGTCCCATTCCCCCACCTCCCTCCCCTCTGAAGCCCTCAGTTTGTTTCTCAGAGTCCATAGTCTCTCATTGTTCATTCCCCCTTCTGTTTACCCCCCTTTCTTCTTCCCTTTCTTCTCCTACTGATCTTCCTACTTCTTATGTTCCATAAATGAGTGAAACCATATGATAATTGTCTTTCTCTGCTTGACTTATTTTGCTTAGCATTATCTCCTCCAGTCCTGTCCATGTTGCAGCAAATGTTGAGAAATCGTTCTTTTTGATGGCTGAGTAATATTCCATTGTATATATGGACCACATCTTCTTAATCCAGTCATCTGTTGAAGGGCATTTCAGCTCTGTCCACAATTTAGCTATTGTGGACAATCCAGCTATGAACATTGGGGTGCATATGGCCCTCCTCTTCACTACGTCTGTATCTTTGGGGTAAATACCTGGTATTGCAATGGATGGATCATAGGGTAGCTCAATTTTTAACTTTTTAAGGGACCTCCACACTGTTTTCCAGAGTGGCTGTACCAACTTGCATTCCCACCAACAATGTAGGAGGGATCCCCTTTCTCCACATCCTCTCCAACAATTGTTGTTTCTTGCCTTGTCTATCTTTGCCATTCTAACTGGCGTAAGGTGGTATCTCAGTGTGGTTTTGATTTGAATTTCCCTGATGGCTAATGATTTTGAACATTTTTTCATGTGTCTGTTAGCCATTTGTANAAGATTTTTATTTATTTATTTGACAGAGATAGAGTCAGCCAGTGAGAGAGGGAACGCAAGCAGGGGGAGTGGGAGAGGAAGAAGCAGGCTTCCAGTGGAGGAGCCCGACATAGGGCTCGATCCCAGAATGCCAGGATCACGCCCTGAGCCGAAGGCAGACGCTTAACGACTGAGCCACCCAGGCGCCCCTA
>NC_048223.1:15134871-15190988 GCF_002007445.2 Ailuropoda melanoleuca | reverse complement strand
CGTTACCTTGGAATTAACTTAACCAGAGACGTAAAGGACCTATATCCTAGAAACTTTTGAACATTTTCGAAAGACATTGAAGAAGACACAAAAAGATGGAAAAGTATTCCATGCTCATGGATCAGAAGAATTAACATAGTTAAAATGTCCATGCTACCCAGAGCAATCTACACTTTCAATGCTATCCCGATCAAAATACCGAGGACATTTTTCAAAGAACTGGAACAAATAGTCCTTAAATTTGTATGGAACCAGAAAAGGCCCCGAATCTCCAAGGAACTGTTGAAAAAGAAAAACAAAGCTGGAGGCATCACAATGCCGGATTTCAAGTTGTACTACAAAGCTGTGATCACAAAGACAGCATGGTACTGCCACAAAAACAGACACATAGACCAATGGAACAGAATAGAGAACCCAGAAATGGACCCTCGGCTCTTTGGGCAACTAATCTTTGATAAAGCAGGAAAAAACATCCGGTGGAAAAAAGACAGTCTCTTCAATAAATGGTGCTGGGAAAATTGGACAGCTACATGCAAAAGAATGAAACTTGACCACTCTCTCACACCATACACAAAAATAAACTCCAAATGGATGAAAGACCTCAATGTGAGACAGGAATCCATCAAAATTCTAGAGGAGAACATAGGCAACAACTTCTATGACATCGGCCAGAGCAACCTTTTTCACGNTAACCTTTTTCATGACACATGTCCAAAGGCAAGAGAAACAAAAGAAAAAAATGAACTTGTGGGACTTCATCAAGATCAAAAGCTTCTGCATAGCCAAGGAAACAGTCAAAAAAACTAAGAGACAGCCCANACTAAGAGGCAGCCCACGGAATGGGAGAAGATATTTGCAAAGGATACTACAGATAAAAGACTGGTATCCAAGATCTACAAAGAACTTCTCAAACTGAATACACGAGAAACAAACAAACAAATCAAAAAATGGGCAGAAGATATGAACAGACACTTTTCCAATGAAGACATACAAATGGCTAACAGATACAGTCTTTAGTTTAAAATCCAATCTGTCTGATATGAGAATCGCTACCCCAGTTTTCTTTTGAGGTCCATTGGCATGAAAAATGGTTTTCCATCCCTTCACTTTCAGTCTGGATGTATCTTTAGGTTCAAGATGAGTCTCTTGTAGACAGGAAATGAATGGGTCACGTCTTTCTATCCAATCTGCAACCCTGTGGTGTTTTATGGGAGCATTTAGGCTATTCACATTGAGAGTGATTATTGAGAGATATGATTTTAATGATGTCATGTTGCCTGTAAAGTCTTTGTTTCTCTACATTGTAACTTTCAGTTCTGTATCACTCTTGGGGCCTTTTTACTTTTATGGAACTCCCCTTAATATCTCCTGTAGGGCTGGTTTCATGGTTACGAAATTGGACAGTGTCTGGCGATTCTGGAATGTCCTTATCTCTCCATCAATTCTGAATGACAGCCTTGCTGGATAAAGGATCCTTGGCTGCATGTTTTTCTCTGAAAGAGCTTTAAAAATGCCCCCCCGCTTTCTCTCAACCCTATTTGGATCCTTTCTCTTTTCTTTTTGATAAGTCTGGCCAGGGGTTTGTCAATTTTATTAGTTTTTTGGAAGAACCAGCTCCTGGCTTCATTGATTCGTTCTATTGGTTTTCTTAGTTCTATATCATTTATTTCTTTTTTTTAGTAGTATTTGTTTTATTATATTATGTTAGTCACCATATAGTATACTCATCCCTAGTTTTTGATGTAAAGTTCCATGATTCATTACTTGCTTATAACACCCAGTGCACCATGCAATATGTGCCCTCCTTAATATCCATCACCAGCCTATCCCATTCCCCCACCCCCTCCCCTCTGAAGCCCTCAGTTTGTTTCCCAGAGTCCATGGTCTCTCATTGTTCATTCCCCCTTCTGTTTACCCCCCTTTCTTCTTCCCTTTCTTCCCCTACCGATCTTCCTACTTCTTATGTTCCACAAATGAGTGAAACCATATGATATATCATTTATTTCTGTTCTAATCTTTATTTCCTTCCTTCTGCTGGCTTTAGGCTTCATTTCTGTTCTTTCGCTAACTCCTTTAGGTATAAGGTTAGGTTGTTTATTTGAGATTTTTCCTGCTACTTGTGGTAGGCCTGTATTTCTATATACTTCCCTCTTAGTTCTGCTTTTGCTGTATCCCAAAGGTTTTGGACTGTGAAGTTTTCATTTTCATTTGTTTCTAAGTATTTTTTTTTTATTTCGTCTTTATTTTTCTGGTTAACCCATTCATTCTTTAGTAGGATATTCTTTAACCCACATGTATTTGTGGCCTTTCAACTTTTTTCTTGTGATTGACTTCAAGTTTCATAGCATTGTGGTCTGAAAATATGCATGGTATGGTCTCATTCTTTTTTTACTTGTTGAAGGCTGATTTGTGACCTAGTATGTGATCTGTTCTGGAGAATGTTCCATGTGGACTTGAATGTGAATTCTGCTGCTTTAGGATAGAATGTTCTGAATATATCTGTTGAGGCCATCTGGTCCAATGTGTCATTTAAAGCCAATGTTTCCTTGTTGATTTTCTATTTAGATGATCTGTCCATTAATTAAGTGGGGTGTTAATGTCCCCTACTATTATTGTATTATTATCAATGAGTTCCTTTATGTCGGTTATTAATTGTTTTATATATTTGGGTGCTCCCATGTTTAGTGCATAAATATTTACAATTGTTGATCATCATGTTGGATTGTCCCCTTTACTACAATATAGTGCCTTCTTTATCTTCTGTTACAGTCTTTGGTTTAAAGTCTAGTTTGTCTGATAGAAGTATTGCTACTCTGGCTTTCTTTTGTCATCCATTTGCATGATAAATGTTTCTCTATCCCTCACTTTCAATTAGCAGGTGTCCTTATGTCTGAAATAAGTCTCTTGTAAGCAGCATATAGATGGGTCTTGCTTTTTCATCCATTCTGACACCCTGTGTCTTTTGATTGGAGCAGTTAGTCCATTTACATTCAGATTAATTATTCATAGATATGTATTTAGTGCCATTTTATTACTTGTTTTGTTGTTGTTTCTGGAAATTTTTTGTGGTCATTTCTTGTCTTTGTCACTTTTGGTCTTTCCTTTCCACGCAAAGAGTCCACTTTAATATTCCTTTCAGAGCTGGATTAGTGGTCATGAACTCCTTTAGTTTTTGTTTGTCGGGGAAACTCTTTATCTCTCCTGTTCTGAATGATAGCCTTGCTGGATATACTTGGCTACAAATTTGTCCCTTTCAGCACTTTGAGTATATCATGCCACTCTCTTCTTGCCAAGTTTCTGTTGAGAAATATTCAGCTAGCCTATGGTCTTCCCTTGTAATTTAAGGACTTCTTTTATCTTGCTGCTTTTAAGATTTTTTCTTACTATATTTTACAAATTAAATACAATATGTGTTGGTATTGGCCTGCTTTTGTGATTTTGATGGGAATTCTCTGTGCTTCCTGGATCTGGATATCTGTTTCCTTCCCCAGTTTAGGGAAGTTTTCAGCTATTATTTCCTCAAATAAATTTTCTGCCCTCTTTTCTCTCTCTTCTTCTTTTGGGACTCCTATACTACAAATGTTATTATGTTTGATGGAGTCACTGAGTTCCCTAAGTCTTTCTCATGTTCCATCATACTTCTTTCTCTCTTTTGTTCAACTTCATTATTTTCCATTATTTTATCTTATAGGTCACTAATTCATTCCTCTGCTTCTTCTAGCCTGTGTTCATTGCATCAAGTCTGTTTCCAATCTCAGTTTTGCATTTTTCATTTCTGACTGATTCTTTTTTAACTCTGATTTCCAAGTAAGAGTGTCCCTGAATTCTTCTATTCTTTTCTTAACTCTAGCGAGTATCCTTTAGATTGCTGCTTTAAATTCTCCAGCAGACCTGTTATTTATAACTCTTTTGTTTCAATCTCTGGCGATGACCTTATCTTATTCTTTTATTTGGGATGAATTCCTCCATCTTGGCATTTTGTCTAGGTCTCTATATTCTCTGTGTTAGAAAATCCTGTTATGTTTCTTGCTTCTGAGAATAATGGCTTTATGAAGAAGAGGTCATGTAGTGTCCATGGCCTGGTGCTTCAGGGAGTGTCTCTAGTGTGTGCCGCTGCATGTGCTCTGCTGTTATGTTTTGGCTGCTCTATCTTTTAGGCCAGTTGTTTGCAGAATCTCTCCTTGCCTGTAGTGGACAGCATTTGGTCTTTGGCCAGAATGTGTTAAGTTTTAACTAGGTGTGCCCTGGTCTGCTTGTTAAATGAGACCTGACACTACTTCCACTACTACTTCTACTAGGTCTGAAGCCCTGCTGACGTCTCTGGTCGGGAGATGTGGTATGGGCTGGGGTTTCTTCTGGTCATCTGGGGGAAGGGGCCTGTCATGCTGGGACTGAGGCAAGCTTAAGAGGGGCAGTCCCAGAAGAGCACAGGGGTGTGGGTCTTGGTTTAAGTAGGATAGGAAGCCATTGTTGGGGCTGAGCTGCTTTCCACAGGTGGCTCTGTGTTTATGGTAATGGGCAGGGGAGAGAAATGGTGCCAGCCAGCTCCTTTGTCCCTGGAGAACCCTCTCCCTGAATGCTGCCTCTCAGGGACTGGCTCAAGAAGAGTGAATAATCTCCCAGCTGTGTGCCCCAGGCATTCATCAGATCACTGATTCCACACCATCGCCCTCCTCCCCCTGGATGTTTGCTTGTCTCTCTCCGGGAGTAGGGTGGTGCCCTCAGGACTCTATTCCAGCCAAACCTGCTGACCTTTAAAACTCCAGTCTTTAAGACTTGCTTGCTGCAAGAACTCCCAAAAATCAGCCTTTCTCATTTTCCCAGCCAATGGCTTTGGGGAAATGTTTTGCTTGTGTGTTCTGCATGTGCTCCTCTATTTCTCACCTTTCTCTGTGACCATAGATCCCTCCCCTTCACAGCACCTGCAATCCGGTTTCTCCTCCAAATCATGTCTCCATACTTTCTACCTTCTTTGATGTGGCTTCTTCTCTCCCTTTAGTTGTGGAGTTTGTTCTCTCAGTCTTCAAGTTGATTTCTGGGGTATTTAGAATGATTTGATAGTTACCTAGTTGTGTTCATGGGAAAAGACAAGCCTAGGGTCCTCCTACTCTGCTGTCCTCTCAGCTCCCCCTATGCATCTTTTCTGACCACAATGCTACAAAACTAAAAATCAACTGCAAGGAGAAAATCTGGAAAGAGCACAAATATTTGGAGTTTAAATAACATGCTAGACTGTACAATGAATGGGTGAACCAAGAAATCAAAGAAGAAATTAAAAAAAAAATGGAAACAAATGAAAATGAAAATAAAATCACTGGGATGCGGCGAAAGTGGTTCTAAGAGGGAACAATACGGGCTTACCTTTGAAAGCAAGAAAAATCTCAAACAACCTAACCTTACACCTAAAGGAGCCAGAAAAAGAAGAACAAATAAAACCCAAACCAGCAAAAGGAAGGGCATAATGAAGATTAGAGCAGAAATAAATACTATAGAAACTAAAATACAATTGAACAGATCAATGAAACCAGGAGTTGGTTCTTTGAAAAGATTAATGAAATTGCTAAACCTCTAGCAAGACTAATTGAGAGAGAGAGAGAGAGAGAGGACCCAAATAAACAAAATCACTGATGAAAGAGGAGAAATAACAACCAACACCACAGAAATACAAACAATTGTAACAGAATATTATGAAGACCTATATGCCAACAATTGGAACAACTTAGAAGAAATGGATAAATTCCTAGAAACATAACCAACCAAAACTGAAGCAGGAAGAAATAGAAAATTTGAACAGACTGATTGCCAGCTATTCAATTGAATTGAACAGAAAACTCCCGACAAAAAAAGTACAGAACCATATGGCTTCATAGGCGAATTCTACCAAACATTTAAGAAGAGTTAATACCTATTTTCACAAGCTATTCCAAAAAATACAAGAGAAAGGAAAAGTTCCAAATTCATTCTATGAGGCCAGTATCACCCTCATACCAAGACCAAATAAAGATACCACAAAAGGGGTGCTGGGGTGGTTCAGTTGGTTGAGCATCTGTCTCTTGGTTTTGGCTCAGTCATGATCTCAGGTTTGTAAGATCAAGCCCCGTGTCGGGCTCACCACTTAGCAGGCAGTGGGCTTCTCTCCCTCTCCCTCTCCTTCTTACCCCTCCCCCACTCGCATTCTCTCTCCCTCTCTCATATAAATAAATAAATCTTAAAAAAAGAAAAGAGGGGCACCTGGGTGGCTCAGTCAGTTAAGTGGCCAACTCTTGGTTTCAGCTGAGGTCGTGATCTCATGGTCATGAGATTGAGCCCTGCATTGGGCTCCACACTGAGTGTGGAGTCTGCTTGTCCTTTCTCCTCCCACTCTCCCCCTCTTCCCACTCTCTCTCTCTCTAAAATAAATAAATAAAATCTTTTTTTAAAAAAGGCACCACAAAAAAAGGAACTACAGGCCAATATCTCTCATGAATATAGATGCAAAAATCCTCAACAAAATATTAGCAAACCAAATCCAACAATACATAAAAGAAAATCATATACTGTGGTTAAGTGAGATTTATTCCTGGGCTGCAAGGGTGGTTCAGTATTCACAAACAATCAATGTGATACTTCACATCAATAAGAGAAAGGGAAAAAACCATATGATCATTTCAATAGATGCAGAAAAAGCATTTGACAAAACACAACATCCATTCATGATAAGAGCCTCTGCAAAGTAGGTTTAGAGGGAACATATCTCAACATAATAAAGGCATTATATGAAAAACCCACAGCCAACACCATATTCAATGGTGAAAAACTGAGAGCTTTCCCTTAAGGTCAGGAACAAGACAAGGATGTCCACTCTCACCACTTTAATGCAACATAGTACTGGCAGCCCTAGGCACAGAAATTAAACAACACAGAGAAATAAAATGCATCCAAATCATAAGGAAGAAGTAAAACTCTCACTATTTGCAGACATGACACTATATACGGACAACCCAAAGACTCCACCAAAAAATTTCTAGAGCCAGTATAGTTGCAGGATCAAAATTGATGCACAGAAATCTGCTGCATTCCTATACAGAAATAGCAGCAGAAAGTGAAATTAAGAATATAATCCTAGGGGTGCCTGTGTGGTTCAGTCAGTTAAGCAACCAACTCTTGATTTTGGCTCAGGTCAGATCTCAGTGTGGTGAGCCCACATTGGGCTCTGCACTGGTGGGGAATCCGTTTGAGATTCTTTCCCTCTGCCCCTCCCCCTGCTCATGCTCTCTCTCTCTCAAATAAATCTTAAAAAAAAAAGAGGGAGAGAGAAAATAATCCCATCCATAATTGCATAAAAAACAATAAAATACCTAGGAATAAACACAACCAAAGAGATGAAAGACCTGTACTCTGAAAACTTTATAACACTGATGAAAGAAATTCAAATTATGCAAATGAATGGAAGGACATTCTCTGGTCTTGGGCTGGAAGAACAAATATGTTAAAATGTCTATACTATCCAATGTTATCTGCACATTTAATGCAATCCCTATCAAAATACTGACAACATTATTCACAAAACTAGAACAAACCATCCCAAAATTTATATGGAACCATGAAAGACCTCAAATAGCCAAAGCAATCTTGAAAAGGAAAACAAAAGTAGAGGTATCACAATTCAAGACTTCAAGTTATAATACAAAGCAGTAGTAATTAAACCAGTATGGTACTGGCATAAAAATAGACAGATCAATGGAATAGAATAGAAAGTCCAGAAATAAACCCACAATTGTATGGTCAACTAATCTTTGATGAAGGAAGACTGAATATACAGTGGAAGAAAGACAGTCTCTTCAATTAATGATGTTGGGAAAACTGGACAGTGACATGCAAAAGAATGAAACTGCACCACTTTCTTACACCATACACAATAATAAATTAAAAATGGATTAAGGACCTAAATGTGAGACCTGAAACCATAAAAATCCTTGAAGAGAGCACAGGCAGTATTTCTTTGACATGAGCTGTAGTAACTTTTTTCTAGATGTGTCTCCTGAGACAAGGGAAATAAAAGCAAAAATAAACTATTGGGACTACATTAAAATAAAAAGCTTCTGCACAGTGAAGGAAATAATCAGCAAAACTAAATGGCAACCGACAGGATGGGAGAAGATATTTGCAAATGACATAGCTGATAAAGGGTTAGTATCCAAAATATATAAAGAACTTAAATAACTCAACACCAAAAAACCCCAAATAATCCAATTAAAACATGAGCCGAAGACATGAACAGACAGTTCTCCAAAGAAAACATACAGATGGCCCTCAGACACACAAAAGGATGATCAACATCATTAATCATCAGGGAAATGGAAATCAAAACCACAATGAAATACCACCTCACATCTGTCAGAATGGCTAAAATAAAAAATGCAAGAAACAGTAAGTGTTGGTGAGGATGTGGAGAAAAAGGAACCCTCACGCTGGTGGGAATGCAAACTGTGCAGTCACTGTGGAAAACAGTATGGAGTTTCCTTTAAAAAAATTAAAAATAGAGCTACCCATGATAAGGTAATCACACTACTAGGCTTTTGCCCAAAATGTACAAGAACATTAATTCAAAGGGATACATGCACCACTATATATGTATAGTGGCATTATATACAATAGCCAAACTATGGAAACAGACCAAGGGTCCACTGATAGATTAATAGATAAAGGAGTTGTAGTATATATATACAATGGAATATTACCCAGACATAAAAAGTAATGAAATCTTGCCATTTGCAACAACATGAATAGAGCTAGAGAGTATAATGCTAAGCAAAGTCAGTCAGAGAAAGACAAATACCATATGATCTCACTCATATGTGGAAATTAAGAAACAAAACAAATGAGCAAGGTGTAAAAAAGAGAGAGAGAGGCATACAAGAAACATACTCTTAACTATAGAGAGCAAACTGATGGTTACCAGAGGGGAGATGTGTGGGGGAATGGGTGAAATAGGTGATGGAGATTAGTGAGTACACTTATGATGATGAACAAAATAATAAAAATAACATAATGAACCTGTTACTTGTGAACATAAATAATGTATTACTATGAAAATATAACTATCTTTTCTGAAACAAAAGTATTAATGAGTGGCATTGTTCTATAATTTTGCTACTGTCTTTAATGTCTTTATAAAAGGCAGCTGGACTCTCATCTCTGCTTCTGTCTTTAGTCTGTTGAAATACACTGTTTTGGTTGAACTATATATGGAAAATCTGGCCTCACCCAGATATGCAATTGGAAAAGAGAGGAGTATCTTAAAAGTCTTCCCAGATAATTGTGAAATTTCTTCTTTGGTACTATACCAAAAATCAACAAGTGTTAATTTCTTAAAGGTTAGTTACAATGTGGAATCTGAAACCATATCAATGGTAAATATATGAAAGAAATGCCTCATATACTAAAATTAGTCTATCTTGCACTTTCAGTGAATCTTACATATCTAATATGCATTGTTCATTTGGAAAACATTGATTCACTGAGTTATACCACTCTTTCAAATGTTGACACATTTCCCTATACAATCTATAAAAATCACATTCATTAGTATCAGCACTGATAAAACCAGAAAAGTCTAAGTGTTGGGAGGCAGTCAAACTTGTGACAAATACAATTTTTACAGAATTCTGATTTTTATTTGAGTGTTCAAATTTTACCATTGACAGCACATACTGTGAGTTGTTTTTCTTGAAGTGGCAGTCTCACTTTGTTCATTTATGGAGAAAATGTCTGTCAGATACTCAGGTCTAAGTAACCATAGTTTAACTGCCTTTTGTTCTTTCAAGTAAAAATGGTGCTCCTTGAAAACACACTCAGCTCACAATCCAGTCACAGAAATGCTTTTTCTTGAGATGACCATTGTACTTCATTGTGCAGCAGAAATGCTTCATGCATACTTCCCATTTTGTCATGCAGAATATTAAAGAGACATGCTCAAGAGTCATGATTTAATAAAGTTTATCATTTTTACCGCTTAATCAAAGCGGTTTTGAGTGGATGGGTAAAGAATACAATGACCATATTGCATGGAGCACTGAGTATTATACACATACAATGAATCATGGAACACTACATCAAAAACTAATGATGTACTGTGTGGTGACTAACATAACATAATAATAAAACCGAAAATCCATTTTGACCTGGAGAGATTAAATTAAATTTAAAAATTTTTAAAAAAAGAATAAAATGACCAATGCTGTTTGCACAAGCAGCTTTCCCCCATAGCTTTTGTACCTCAGAACAAATGTCAGTACAGTAAAAAGGGTAAATAGCATCTTAATTATTATTATGAAAATAGCTTTGACCTTATAAACCCCCATAAAATGGTCCCAAGATCCCAGAGGTCTGAGGACCACACTTTGAAAGCCAGTGGTCAAAAAGGAAAGATAATTACAAAAGTACATGGGTGAGCTGGTCCACTTCAAGGGGTTAAAGAAGGACTCATGGCTATTTAAGTTTAGATCAAAAATATATATGCCAGATTGCTGTTGCAAGGACTTCTAGTACTATGTTGAATAATACTGGTGAGAGTGGGCATCCTTGTCGTGTTCCTGATCTTAAGGGAAAGGATTCCAGCTTTTCCCCATTGAGAATAATATTTGCTGTAGGCTTTTCATAGATGGCTTTTATGAGATTGAGAAATGTACCCTCTATTCCTACACTCTGAAGGGTTTTAATCAGGAAAGGATGCTGTATTTTGTCAAATGCTTTTTCTGCATCAATTGAGAGGATCATATGGTTCCTGAGTCTTTTCTTGTTGATATGATGTATCACGCTGATCGAATTGTGAATGTTGAACCACGCTTGCATCCCAGGGATGAACCCCACTTGGTCATGATGGATAATCCTTTTAATATACTGTTGGATTCTATTAGCCAGGATCTTGTTGAGGATTTTGGTGTCCGTATTCATTAGGGAAATCGGTCTGTAATTCTCCTTTTTGATGGGGTCTTTGCCTGGTTTGGGGATCAAGGTAATATTAGCCTCATAGAATGAGTTTGGTAGCTTTCCTTCCATTTCTGTTTTTTGAAATAGCTTTAGGAGAATAGGTATTATTTCTTCTTTGAATGTTTGGTAGAATTCTCCAGGAAAACCGTCCGGGCCTCGAGTGTTGTTATTTGGAAGGTTGTTTATCACTGACTCAATCTCTTCATAATTAATTGGCTTGTTTAAGAAATCAATTTCTTCCTGTTTCAGTCTTGGTACTTTATAGGTTTCCAGGAAGGCCTCCATCTCTTCCAGATTGCTTAATTTATTGGCATATAGCTGTTGATAAAAGTTTCTAATAATCCTTCCAATTTCATTGGTGTTGGTTGTGACCTCTCCTTTTTCATTCATAATTTTATTAATCTGGGTCCTTTCTCTATTCTTTTGGATAAGTCTTGCCAGTGGTTTGTCAATTTTGTTGATTCTCTCAAAGAACCAGCTTCTAGTCCTGTTGATCTGTTCTTCTGTACTTCTGGTTTCTAATTCATTGATTTCTGCTCTAATCTTGGTCAACTGCTTCCTCGTGAGTGGATTAGGCCTGTCCCTCTGTTGCTGTTCCAGTTTCTTGAGGTGAGAATATAGAAACTGCATTTTAGATTTTTCTATTCTTTTGAGTGAGGCTTGGATGGCTATGTATTTCCCCCTTAGGACTGCCTTTGCAGTATCCCATAGGTTTTGGACCGTTGTGTATTCATTCTCGTTGGTCTCCATAAATTGTTTAATTTGTTTTTTGATTTCCTGGTTTATCGAGTCATTCTTGAGCAGGATGGTTCTTAGCNTACTACAGATAAAAGACTGATATCCAAGATCTACAAAGAACTTCTCAAACTCAATACACTAGAAAGAAAGAAACAAATCAAAAAATGGGCAGAAGATATGAACAGACACTTTTCCAATGAAGACAAAGAAATGGCTAACAGACACATGAAAAAATGTTCAAAATCATTAGCCATCAGGGAAATTCAAATCAAAACCACACTGAGATACCACCTTACGCCAGTTAGAATGGCAAANGCCACATTACGCCAGTTAGAATGACAAAAATAGACAAGGCAAGAAACAACAATTGTTGGAGAGGATGTAGAGAAAGAGGATCCCTCCTACATTGTTGGTGGGAATGCAAGTTGGTACAGCCACTCTGGAAAACAGTGCAGAGGTCCCTCAAAAAGTTAAAAATAGAGCTACCCTGTGACCCAGCAATTGCACTACTGGGTATTTACCCCAAAGATACAGACGTAGTAAAGAGAAGGGCCATATGCACCCCAATGTTCATAGCTGCATTGTCCACAATAGCCAAATCATGGAAGGAGCCGAGATGCCCTTCAACAGATGACTGGATTAAGAAGCTGTGGTCCATATATACAATGGAATATTACTCAGCTATCAGAAAGAACGAATTCTCAACATTTGCAGCAACATGGACGTGACTGGAGGAGATTATGCTAAGTGAAATAAGTCAAGCAGAGAAAGACAATTATCATATGGTTTCACTCATTCACCGAACATAGGAAATAGCAGGGAGATCGGTAGGAGAAGGAAGGGAAGAATGAAGGGGAAGTAAACGAAGGAGGAATGAACCACGAGAGACTATGGACTCTGGGAAACAAACTGAGGGCTTCAGAGGGGATTGGGATGGGCCAGTGATGGGTGTTAAGGAAGGCATATATTGCATGGAGCACTGGGTGTTATATGCAAACAATGAATCATGGAACACTACATCAAAAACTAAGGATGTACTGTATGGTGAGTAACATAACATAATAAAAAATTTGAAAAAAAACACTAATGTCAACAACTATATGCCAATAAATTAAACAACCTGGAAGAAATGGATGCCTTCCTGGAAACCTATAAACTACCAAGACTGAAACAGGAAGAAATTGACAATCTGAATAGAGCAATAACCAGTAATAAAATTAAGCAGTGTTCAAAAACCTCCCTAAAAACAAGAGTCCAGGGCCTGATGGATTCCCAGGGGAATTCTACCAAACATTCAAAGAAGAAATAATACCTATTCTCCTGAAGCTGTTTCAAAAAAATAGAAGGAAAACTTCCAAACTCATTCTATGAGGCCAGCATTACCTTGATCCCAAAACCACACAAAGACCCCATCAGAAAAGAGAACTACAGACCGATATCCCTGATGAATATGGACGCCAAAATTCTCAACAAGATCATAGCTAATAGGATCCAACAGTACATTAAAAGGATTATCCATCATGACCAAGTGGGATTTACTCCTGGGATGCAAGGTTCACAAATCAATCAGTGTGTTAGAACACATTAATAAGAGAAGAGACAAGAACCATATGGTCCTCTCAATTGATGCAGAAAAAGCATTTGGACAAAATACAGCATCCTTTCCTGATTAAAACTCTTCAGAGTGTAGGGATAGAAGGAACATTCCTCAATTTCATAAAAAACATCTATGAAAAGCCTATAGCGAATATCATTCTCAATGGGGAAAAGCTGAGAACCTTTCCCTTAAGATCAGGAACACGACAAGGATGCCTGCTCTTGCCACTGTTGTTGAACATAGTACTAGAAGTCCTTGCAAGATAAAGAAATAAAAGTTATTTAAATTGGCAAAGAAGAAGTCAAACTCTCTCTCTTTGCAGATGACATGATACTTTATGTGGAAAACCCAGAAGACTCTACCCCAAATTACTAGAACTCATACAGCAATTCAGTAATGTGGCAGATACATAATCTCACCATCTTAATCCAATTATTATTTAAATCGTAGTATACTTTCTTCTGCATCTGCTCTTGTGTGTTTATTTTCCCCACTTTTCCTGCTTAATATCTAGAGTCTTTAAAGCTACATTTCTAGAATAACTTTTTTGTGTGTTAAGAGAAAAACATTACTGTTAAAAAATTTCAATTGAAAAAGTATAAGGAAAAATAAAAATTATCTTAATTGCACAACTGAACAAATACCAGTACTAACAATTGATTGTGTTTTTTTCTAGGGCTTTTCTCCCTGTGAATATATAATATTTATTTGGAAATTGGAATCACAGTATATATACAAAATTGTATCCTGCTTTTTTTCTCACTTACATTCTTTGAAACCAAAATTTTAATGGCCATATCACAGCTATTGGATAAAACTATTAAAAATTTTCCTACATAACTTTTTCATTCTTAAGGTTCTCTTCTAGTCTATGTACATATGTAAATATAATTTTTGACATAATTTCAAAGATTGTAAGCTTCTTAGGGGCAGGAGTTACCAGGAATAAGTACAGAATCTAACCTTACGTCAAAATTATGTCTCACCAAAGGTGTTACCCAGAGTGGGGGATAGCCCAGTGAAAATTTTGGATTGTGGAATCTATTATTTCTGGATTAAGGAATCAATGGAAACTGGAATCTTAACATTTATTCATAAAGATAGAATCTTGGGGCATCTGGGTGACTTAGTTACCATAGGCCTTTGGCTCAGGTCATGATCCCGGGGTCCAGGGATTGAGCCCCACGTTGGGCTCCCTGTTCAATGGAGAGTCTGCTACTCCCTCTTCCCCTACTCCTACTCTCTCTCTCTCTGTCTCCCAAATAAGTAAATAAAATCTTAAAAAAAAGTAGAGATAAGAGAATCTTCACACATAAAGACAAATAGTCTTTGGCTAATGATAGCAAGTAATCATCTATATTTGAATATATCCTAATTAACTTCAGCTTTACATATGTACCCACTGCCCTACTTGCTAGAAGTTTGTTCACCACCAAGTTTCTTTGTGGCATTCGCATGGTGCCCCTTCTCTGTGCTATTGGTGTAGTTACTGGGCTTCCACAGGCAATAGCAGAGTTCTCTAGTGCCTGGCCTCACCCCCTCTGCTGTAACTGCTTTAAGATTCTTCAAGGCTCTGGGTCAAGATGAGAGAAATAAGGAGTTCCCTCTCCTTTCCATTCCAAGGACTGTCAAATTTCCTCCCTTGAGCTTTCCTTTATTCCAGGATTATTAACAGGAGAAACAATTATTCTCTTTAGGGAAAATCATTACTTCTCTTACTAGGGACAAATTTTATCTTTTTGGCCCCTCAAAGCAATAGCAAATTAGTTCAATTTTGGCTGGCCTCCCACAGTCTGATTCAATCTTTCTTATCCAGGATTTTCAGAGTGACAGATGCCCCATCAATGTAAATAGGTCAACTTAACTCACGTAAAATTAAAAAACAAAAAGGTTTGGAACAAAGAGCCACTGTTCATGTTCCAGTCAGCTTCAGGCTGCTTATTTTGGAATACTGAGAAATAGAGGGAGACAAAAATTGTATAATCAGGTTACTGCACAGTGTCCAAATAACAACCTTCTTGCCGGTCTACACTCCTTTAAATTCACCATAATGAGAGATGCCCTCTGACTTGAAAGCAAAGATTCAGTTAAAATAACTGGCTATACAGTTGCTTTCCAAACAGGTATGTTCACCAGATGATTAAGAGGATTAGTGTTTAGCTTCAAGGCCATTTATTTTAGTCCTGAGTGATGCAGACATTTCTCATAAACATGAAGACCCTGGTGGGGAGTATGTGTTGTGCATTCAATTATACATTTAGCAAATTACGGGTATTCTATATGTTGTGAGTATAGCAGTTAAGTGTGTCCCAATCTAAAACTACATCTTGTTGATGGCACCAATGGAATAAACAAATACATGTCTACTTCACTAAACTTAAATATTATTTATGACATTCTAGGTATAAAAGAGGTTACTGTTAGAATTATGTACCCCTGTGACTGTATCTTTCTGTAAAAGTCACCCAGCATCTCATACCTTCTAAGATTATCCTGAATTTACCATGTTTGCCTGAGAATAAAGAAACTATGATTACTGGAATGAACTTTGTTGGAAATGGAGGGAACTCTGTGCTAGCCTTCAACTACCCAGGGTATTCTTTATTTCTTCTTCTAGTTCTCCCCTCTTCTAGGGACTTTCCTCACTCCCAGTATTTATAAGACCCTGGGATCCATTATTTCCTTGGTGCGGACTAGAATTATGTGCTCTGTGAATATCTGTTCAGCAGGGGAGAAGGGAGAACTGGAGGAAAACATGAATGTTAATAAACAGTCTGATGGAGGTAAAATAAAAGCATTCCACAGAAATTAACATAGTAGTACAATGAAGAAGCCTGTTCAATAGTGTTTAAAAGTCATAGAGCCTAATTTAATTTAAAAGAGATTAGAAACATTGCCAAATGGCCACATGTTTGTAATATATATATCCTCAAATGAAAAAGAATAAATGGTTTAGCTTTTTCTGGGTCAAATATAATTTCTGACTAAACTCCTGCTGAGCTCTCCAACAAGTTATGATCAGAAAAGAAGCCCAGTAAATTAAAAGTTTTGTTGAGTTTAAAAATCTGATTTTAAGGGGTGCCTGGGTGGTGCAGTCGTTAAGCGTCTGCCTTCAGCTCAGGGCGTGATCCCAGCGTTCTGGGATCGAGCCCCACATCAAGCTTCTCCACTAGGAGCCTGCTTCTTCCTCTCCCACTCCCCCTGCTTGTGGTCCCTCTCTCGCTGGCTGTCTCTCTCTGTCAAATAAATAAATAAAATCTTAAAAAAAAATAAAAATCTGATTTTAAGATTAATTTACACTTAGAGATGTTGTGTTGTTATTTCTCTTTTCTCATACTTAAATAAAACAGCAATTGTGGACCGAAGCTAATGGTATAAGTAAAAATGAGGTTATAACAGTGAAGTTTCCTATTAAGGAGCAAGGAGAACCCATTTTTTTTTTAATGTTATGTTAGTGACCATACGGTATATCATTAGTTTTTGATGTAGCGTTCCATGATTCATTGTTTGCATGTAACACCCAGTGCTCCATGCAATACATGTCCTCCTTAATACCCATCACTGGGCAAACCTATCCCCCCAACCCCCTCCACTCTGAAACCCTCAGTTTGTTTCCTGTTGTCCATAATCTCTCATGGTTTGCCTCCCCCTCTGATCCCCCCTTTCATTTTCCCCTTCCTTCTCCTACTGTCCTCCATGCTATTCCTTATGTTCCACATTTAAGTGAAACCATATGATAATTGTTTTTCCCTGCTTGACTTATTTCAGTTAGCATAATCCCCTCCAGTTCCATTCATGTTAATGCAAATGGTGGGTATTCATCCTTTCTGATGGCTGAGTAATATTCCATTGTATGTATGGACCACATCTTCTTTATCCATTCGTCTATTGAAGGGCATCTTGGCTCCTTCCACAGGTTGTGGACATTGCCGCTATAAACACTGGGGTGCATGTGACCTTTCTTTTTACTACATCTGTATCTTTGGGGTAAATACCCAGTAGTGCAATTTCTGGGTCATAGGGTAGCTCTATTTTTAACTTTTTGAGGAACCTCTGCACTGTTTTACAAAGTGGCTGTACTACCTTGCAGTCCCATTGACAGTGTAAGAGGGGAGAACCCATACTTTTAAGGAAAATTTCACGTTCATGAGTCTTTCCTAACATTCTCAAGTAGACTTGGCTGTTTCTTACTTGTCAAGCAAGGTATATTACTATGACTCTATCATAAATGTCTCATAATGCATAGCAATTACTTACCATTCCCTACAATTTATTGCAGATCTACTCTGTGCCAGACCTTGGGAATATGAGGTTTAAAATGTACACATCCAGTCCTCAAGGGAAGACAAACATAACAACATGTCAAATGGGACTTTTGCTATCACCTTAATAGTAAGCATATATATTCTAGAAAGGGCATTGGACATCCCCACAGGAATTGCTAAGAGACAGCAAAGATGATCCTGTGACTGACTCCTAGCCCCTCATTTAAATTCAACCTATGAAAGAGAGGCCTAGTTTGGTTTTTTTTTTAAGAATTTATTTGAAAGTAATTTATAGTAATTGAGAACTTTCAGGTAATCCTCCCCCCCATTCCCCATTGGGGAGAAAAGGGATATATCTACTGCCTCCCTTTAAGACAAGTTGGAACTATGGGGCACCAGGAGTACAAGAAATATGTCCCTTGGACTTTAATAGGCATAGAAACTCATCTACATCTTACTTGGAGGCTGGTGGAGGAAATAGCAATGACATTTAAAAAAAGAGGTGGTTGTAATAGGAATGGCCCATACTTCCAGAATTTTTAGGGACAGAATACAGAAGTTTATTGGTGGGCCAAGCAGACTCTGCGGAAGGGCTGCTGAGCTGGAGTCATCCTGAGAAGATCCATGTGAGAGGGATGACGCTCAGGCTTCCCCCATCTTGAGGGTATTCTGCTGGAGAGTAGAATCTGAGGAGTGAAAGCTTTATAAACCAGTGAATGTCTAGTTAGTGAGATCATACCTATGAAAATCACTCAAGAACCTACCAATATGTGTTGTGAAAGAGTCAACATTTGGGTGAGAGAACATTTTACAGCCAAATAAGAGCTACAAACAGCATCAGTTAAATAGATTAGATTTTTGTCCCTTTTCTTCTCATCCATCTCTCTAACCCTATTCTTGGAGGCACCATAAGTAGAATCAGAGAACAGGATGAAAGATGGAAATGCTGATATTGAATTGGACTTCATTTCTTTTTTTTAAATGTATTTTTATTATGTTAGTCAACATACAGTACATCCCCGGTTTCCGATGTAAAGTTCGATGATTCATTAGTTGCATATAACACCCAGTGCACCATGCAATACGTGCCCTCCTTACTACCCATCACCAGTCTATCCCATTCCCCCCCCACAAAGCCCTCAGTTTGTTTCTCATAGTCCATAGTCTCTCATGTTTCATTCCCCCTTCTGATTACCCCCCTTTCTTTATCCCTTTCTTCCCCTACCGATCTTCCTAGTTCTTATGTTCCATAGAAGAAAGAAATCATATGATAATTCTTTCTCTGCTTGATTTATTTCACTTAGCATTATCTCTTCCAGTGCCATCCATGTTGCAGCAAATGTTGAGAACTTATTCTTTCTGATAGCTGAGTAATATTCCATTGTGTATATGGACCACAGCTTCTTAATCCAGTCATCTGTTGAAGGGCATCTCGGTTCCTTCCACGATTTAGCTATTGTGGACAATGCTGCTATGAACGTGGGGTGCATATGGCCCTTCTCTTCACTATGTCTGTATCTTTGGGATAAATACCCAGTATTGCAATGGCTGGGTCATAGGGTAGCTCAATTTTTAACTTTTTAAGGGACCTCCACACTGTTTTCCAGAATGGCTGCACCAACCTGCATGAAGCATTGTTTTTATTAGTAAAAATAGAAAGCAAATGAAATGTTTAACAATATGGATACTGATATTTATTATATGTTGTATTTACTATAGCACATAACCATACAATAGAATGTTATGTATCACTAAAAATAATGATAGTGATCTATAGCTATTGACATGAAAAATAACCACAGTATATTAAGTGGAAAACTGGTTAAAACGTAATAGTTTATTTTCCCAGAGTTGTAAAAATATATATGCATAGAAAAACACTGACAGAAATTATCTCTTGGAGAAAATGTTTTCAATGGTTTAATGTTCTTCTATAAATCTTTTGGTATTGACTGATTTTCTTTTACAGTTTACATATTATTTTGCCACTTCTCCTCCCACAGTTTATATGTATTATTTTTTTGAAACAATAAAGCTAATGCTGTATTTGTTCTAGAAAAAAGAAAAGTAAAGAGAAAATGCCAATTAGAGAAATTTTTTAGTACTACCACTGCCTTAGGGTGAATCACAAAATGACAGTTTAATATACACTTGCAGTTCTCTCCTACCTGTTATGTGCTATAAAACGTGTTTCCTAATCTGTTGGCTTATAAATTGGGGATCTGGCCTAGTGAATTATGCAGATTTTCACCATTGCGGTCTCTGGTTAGGCCTGCTTCTAGGAAGGCAATGTCAAAATCAGAGAAATGGTCAAGTCCAGCTAAAACCCCATTTAAAACTGTCCAGCGGTGTAGGGAAAGGTCCATTATGGTTGACCTGCTGATGATGTGGCTCATCTTCCCACCAAAGGTAGAAGAGCCAGCTATTGTTACAAGATGTACTTTTGTCAGCCACACAAGAGGCTTCATTTGAAGTTGAGAATGTGTCACTGGTAGTGCCTAGATAATGACTCCTGCCCTCTCATTTTATATACCCAGTTTGCTGCTGCCAAAGTCTGCACCAATAGAATGACAGTCAACAATCACAGACATTGCTCTCCTCTGGATATGTGTGGTGGAACACCAACATGACCAATGAATGCTTGGGATGGAAAGTAGTTCTTCTCATGAGTCTGTTTCCCAATAGGTATTAAAATAAATAGTTTAGTCCTATGCGGTCCACTTGTCAGAATAAATAGCCAAATCATTAGCTGCAATTTGTATGAACCCAGTATTGACAAATGTACATAGTAGGCTCAGAGTTTTGACTGAGTTTGGGTTGAGTTTTGATGGCCATTTATTGATGGGTGAATCATGCAATCTAAAAACTAAAAGGGATCTTAGAAATTCTCTAAGTCTTCATTTTATCATCAAGGAAGATGGGCTTTATGACTTATCAAATATAATAGGTGTAATAACAATACATCAGTAACAAATTGCAAAAATATGCTTATGGTGTTGTAATTTTATATAACCAATAACTACTATACTGTTTTATTAATGTAGTTTCTTGGTTGAGCATATGATTTTTCTGCTCACTTTTCTGCAAATTCGTTTGTTAGGTCATCAAAATTTATACTTTTAGCAACTTAATTTGCAATCAATATAATTCAAAGTGACATCAGTAGCTCTTAGCAGATGCAAAATTGCAAATAATTTTTGATAATTTTTCATTTTGAGGAAGATTTTTTTGTTGATGAAAAATTTTTGTGGGACAATTTTTCTAAAAAGATTTAACTATACGAACCAACTTCATCTAACTCTGCATTTAATTTCAAATATACATTTATACAATGGCATTTTAATGTTTCGTCTGACATTTTCTGTAACTTGCAGAAACTGAAAATGGCTTCATGATTTGTATATGATTCAAAATACTCATTTATGCATACTATTGCTTTATATTCACTTATAAAGAAAAATTAATTTAAAGTGTTTCCTCATTAACAATTAGCTCATTTGAAGCTTTGTATAAAAACAGTCTTCCTGGCACCTAGGTAGCTCAGTTGGTTGATGGTCCGACTCGATTTCAACTTAGGTCATGATCTTGGAGTCCTAGGATTGAGCCCCATGTTGGGCTCCACACTTAGCAGGAGTCTGCTTGAGGATTTCTCTCCCTTTCCATTAGCCCCTCTCCCTGCTCATGCTTGCATGCTCTCTCTTCTAAAAATAAATAAATCTTTTTAAAAATGTTTTCATTTCCATTGAATGCGATGATTTTTTAATTTAATTTCTATTTCTAAGCCTATGGATATTTGTTCCTAATACTGCTGCAGTTCCTAATACAGCAGCAGTTTTTAAAACCAGAGAATCTAAATTATTTGAAAACAAACAACTCCTTGATATGCCTTATTGCAATGCCCATTTTATGTGCTTTTATCTTGTAATAATTTACTGACAAATTTTACTACCTACATGCCTCTGTTCCTTTTCCAATGTGTAAGCTAGAGAATTAACATGTGTGCAGATGATGTAAGAATGGGCTCTGAAGGGGCGCCTGGGTGGCAGAGTGGTTAAGCGTCTGCCTTCGGCTCAGGGCGTGATCCCGGCATTCTGGGATCGAGCCCCACAGCAGGCTCCTCTGCTAGGAGCCTGCTTCTTCCTCTCCCACTCCCCCTGCTTGTGTTCCCTCTCTCGCTGGGTCTCTGTCTCTGTCAAATAAATAAATAAAATCTTTAAAAAAAAAAAAAGAATGGGCTCTGAAGATGGACAGGCAAGCTGATCTCCCATTGCAGTCCTGGTGCTACTCCATGTGAAACCCCTCCTCTCTCCTGGAGTCACCCACTGCTACTGCTTCTGCTATTTTTGCCATTACTGCTAACATTCTGGGCCTGCCCAGGTCTCTTTGCCCTGGCCTCCTCTTTGGAGTCCCACGATAGCAAAGACTACTGTGGGCATGCTTTCAGGTGCTAGGCAGCCAGGCCAACTGGTCCATGATCTCATTGCTTACTGCTTTCTATGCTTTTGGACCTAAGTTCATGCCTACACACCAAGATACCTGATATTTCTCCTCTGCACATATACACGTTCCATTGTCCCAACAGATTTCACCTATAAAACACAAGTTCAAAAATCAAATGGCAACAACAGAGCATTAAACCAAGCATGGGGCCCATAAGAGCTACACCCTCTGCAACTGTACAGGCTGCGTGCCCATGAAGCTGGCCCTGTCCAAAACAAAGAATGATCTAATTCAAAATGTCCATAGGGGGGCGCCTGGGTGGCACAGCGGTTAAGCGTCTGCCTTCGGCTCAGGGCGTGATCCTGGCGTTACGGGATCGAGCCCCACATCAGGCTCCTCCGCTATGAGCCTGTTCTTCCTCTCCCACTCCCCCTGCTTGTGTTCCCTCTCTCGCTGGCTGTCTCTATCTCTGTTGAATAAATAAATAAAATCTAAAAAAAAAAAAAACACACAAAAAAACAACAAAATTGTCCATAGGACCAAGGTTGAGAACCTTGCTATAGATTAGTTTTTTCTGGTTTAGATTTTCTGTAAATATAATTGAACTGTACTTTCAGAGTCATTCTTTTTATTTAAGTTACATTTCGTGATACATAATTTAAAATACAAGTTAAATCCAACCATTTGAATGCACAGATCTTTGAGTTTTGACAAATGCATAGAATTGGGCAACCAACACCACCACAGTCAAGATATGGAACAATTCCCTCACCCCCACCCCCAAATTTCTTTCATGTGAGATTAGAGTTGACAGGATAGAAATCTACCGTTTAAGAAAGACGAATTCAGATTAATGCAAGAATCCTCAGCATGGTATGGAAAGGAATTGATTTGGGAGCTTAAGGAAGAAGAAGATGAACAAACTGGTAAGCTCTTTCCTGCAGAAGTGGGTCTGTTAATGGTAAGAGAAAATTGATGAGGACATAATCAAGCAAATTTTTAGAATTTAGGGCGAGGATGCCTGGATGGCTCAGTCACTTAAGTGTCTGACTCTTGATTTCGGTTCAGGTCATGAGATTGAGCCCCATGTTGGGTTCCATGCTGGGTGTGGAGCCTGCTTAAGATTCTATCTCTCTCCCTCTGGCCCTCCTCCCTCCCACTAACCACCCCTGTTCATACTCGCTCTCATAGATAGATAGATAATAGATAAATAAATAAAATTCAGGGTCATTTTTGTATTTTTAATATTCTGGCTATCTAAAGGTCTAGAGTTTCTGAAATACTTGTCTTTCATTCAGATTAAAATTGGGACTGCTGAATATATTTCTGATTATTACATCTGAAATTACTTCCTTCTGTATAACTAGTACAAAATAGCATAAGAAGACAGCTATATGGACAGAACACACGTACACGCACACACAAAATCTATGTGCCATAGCCTGAGGCAGGTGGAGATACCTTATCACAGAGGAGGTTTGTTATGGGTGACTTGTTTGCTTCAACCTGGGGTGATTTCTCAGGGTGTTACAGATTTGTTTTCTTGATTAGTTGAAATGCTCACAAGTGCAGAGATTGGGTGTTTGAAAAGAAGATATCACACAGTCCAGCTGAAAACAAGAAGAAACGAGAGAAAGAAGAATACAATAGAAGAAAAATAAATCAATGTAGGGAATACATTTGGGGCAAAGCTTCAACACTTGATTGTATGAAATGTCAGGTGGCAAAAGTCAGCCACAAATGCCCAGACCAATTTTTTTCTATTCTACTGTGGAGGCCAACTGAATGGGCTCCAAATTTTACACAGCTGAACCTGAGAATTCTGGATTCCCCAGCAGCATAATTGGAGTAGGTCAACACATCTTACATCAGTTCTTGTCAAATTCCCATAATTGAATATACCCAAGAAAATATAAACTTGGTGTCTACATATACACAAAAACCATACTCCTACTCTATTATTCAAATAAGCATCCTGTAGACTTTTATGGAGATTTTTTTATGAGGTGGTATGTGAATAAAAAATCAATATGCATGTGTTTTTGTTATATGGGCCTTAAAATTGATTAAATAGTCAAGGCTTTGCTTATTGAGCCATGATGTTGTCCTTCTGTTTTTCTGCTCTATATGCTTAGATTTTGGCTTGCCAACTGGTGAGAGGCATTTTCAATCTAGAGAATGTTTGCTTCTAGATATGGAAAGCTTATAATGAGAGAGACAATTGTAGAAAACAAGAAGACAATGAGACTTGGGGCTTAGGATGGCAGAAAAAGAATGCATCTAGAGGCAGAGTGAATGGAGATAAATATATGTGGGTGACGGCAGGCATAGGCAAATAATAACATCAGAAATATTTTTTGGACATAACCTTGTAAAAGAATGAATTGAGACAGAATATGTATTAATTTGATATTCAACTTCAAGTGGTCTATATTTTTCTTCTAAGGCATATATATATGTATGTACTATAGCTTGTAATTTGATTTCTGAAAGCATTGAGATACAACCTCCCAATTCCCCTTTCCCTTTGTAATCCATGAATAACATGGGCTGTGAATCATGCCTGGGGGCTCTTAGAATAACTTCACAAAGTAATGACATGCCAACTTTAACTTGAGTTTTTATGGAAGATTTTATGGAGAAGAAAAAAATAACTATTTACTAAACTGACAGTGACTAGAATTATCATTGTCTGTGTTTCTTGAAATGCAAACACTGCCACCACCTTAACATATGTTCATTTTGTCTATGATTCTTTTGTTTTGATATTGTATTATAAAGATTGTTCATTTTTATCACCTTTCCTCGTTTGGGTAAACCCAAAGTGTGTGATGTGGCATCAGCTTGAATATGATCTCAGTCTAGGGACACTGGACACCAGGCCAAAGTAGGATTTATCACAGGGTCCAGTTCATTCTTGAATGTTCTGTTAAGCATACACTCACACACACACACACACACACAGAGTGGAAAGAAAATAGAAAAAGAGGGGAGGAAGAAACTGATATTTAACAAACACCTTTTATGTTTGGTCAATACAACAAAAGTTCTCAGAGTCAATATAGTAATGTTCACCTATACTGGATGGATTGCCATGAATGAGAGAAAAAGAAGAGATTGTCCCTATGTCTAGAAGGTTAGGAAATACCCAAAATATCAACCATAGTTATCTAGCAGTCAGTGCAAGGTGATAAAAATACAAAGAGCCTAGATATTTTGGAGCAGAAATTACTTCCACCATATACTATCTTTTAGAGAGAGATGGGGTGAACAGAAAGCATTTAAAAAGGAGAGTAAGAGAGGGGCGCCTGGGTGGCACAGTGGTTAAGCGTCTGCTCGGCTCAGGGCGTGATCCCGGCGTTCTGGGATCGAGCCCCACATCAGGCTCCTCTGCTATGAGCCTGCTTCTTCCTCTCCCACTCCCCTTGCTTGTGTTCCCTCTCTCGCTGGCTGTCTCTATCTCTGTCAAATAAATAAATAAATAAAATCTTTAAAAAAAAAAAAAAGGAGAGANGTGTTCCCTCTCTCGCTGTCTGTCTCTATCTCTGTCAAATAAATAAATAAAATCTTTAAAAAAAAAAAAAAGGAGAGTAAGAGGAAAACATTGTCAGAGCACATGGAAACACCATCCAAGAAGTTGAGTCTGGCAGATAACAAAGGCTTTGTTCAAAAAAGGATAGGAGTTCTCTAACCTGCTCTAAGTTGTGCTATTTCCAGATCAAGATTATGCCCTCAGAGAGTTTGGTAAACATGAAGATGTGCCACACAGCTCCTTCAGGGTCTGCCTCCACTGCAGGAGAGCTACCAGCCCAAGGTTTTGACACTCATGGGGCACATAGCTATTCTCACCCTTACGCTGGAGGGGCCAAGAGGGAAAATGGTATTATCAGAGCCCAGGGGCCCAGGGTTACCTGGAAGAAGCTGGAACCACAGTAGACCTGTCTAGCATGAACTAAAGCAATGAAGGAGACCCAGGTGCTGCTGGAGACAGAAAGGAAGGGGGGAAATACTCTGACTTCTCCCTTCCTACTATCTTCCAGACCCCCCACCAGCACCTCTCATTAACTGAGGCCAACTGACTGGGAGCCTGGAGAATGAAGCCCACCGAGTCAGCCTGAGTGCCACACAAAGCCCAGGGCCATCATTGTCAGGATATATTTCAGTCTACTCCTGCGAAAAACCTCAAACTGATACAGATGGTTCTTAACTGAAGGTGGTTTGACTTATGATTTTATCTACTCTCACGATGCTGGGCAGGGGCAGTGAGCCGCAGCTCCCGGGTAGCCCCATGATCACAGGGGTGAACAACAGATACGCCTACAACATTCTGTTTTTCACTTTCAGTACAGTATTCAGTAAATCACATACGATATTCAGCACTTTATTATAAAATAAGAGCTGTGTTAGTTGATTTTGCCCAACTGTAGGCTAGTGCAGGGACATTTAAGGCAGGCTAGAGGAAGCTAAGATATTCGGCAGTTTAAGCATGTTAAATGCATTTTCAATCTATGACATTTTCAACTTACCATTATCAGGATGTAACCCCATTGTAGATTGAGGAAGGTCTATACAGCCATTTGGGGGACCTTTAGGAGCAGGCAGCCTATATTCCTTAGATTCCTTATATTCCTTAGATCTACCATATATTGTGCACCTTGATGACTGATAATTACATGAACCAAACACTGTGCCAGGCACTGTTTATTATAAAGCAGATCTAAATACCCAATATAAATTCACTTAACTCCAGGGAATTGGCATTAACAGGGACTAATTTGAAATCACATCCATTCAAGACTTTTCATAAACCACCCAATAAAAGGCGAATTTAACCCTATTCTCTTAATAATTCCAAACTGAACATACGTGTGCTATGTGAATAAGGTAGAAAACCTGGATAATTGAGTTCTAGGGAATGGAGAATGAAGAACCAATTGTCAAAACCTCAAGGAGTGCATTTGTTTACTGTATTTTATAGGGAAAGAATAATTAAAGCTGGAAAGCTAGTGAATAAACATTCAATTTATTAATAGTATGTTTTTAAAAATGTCAATTACTCTACACAAATCCCCCCAGAAAATGAAATTAATTTGGTTCCTATTCTCATTGTTGTTACCTCTAATGCATGTTTCCTTTGTATTTTCATGAAAAGGGGCTGTCTCACTGTAGGGTATGTGTTTACTTATTTTTATAAATATCCAGCAGAAAATGTATACCTTTTATGGGAAAAATATTTTTAGCAGGTGTTCCAAAGCAAGTTGCTTATGATGTTGTTTCTCCAGTATGTCAGTATAATAACTACATAATTTTAAAAATTGTTAAAGCTATGGATTTTCAATTTCATTCTTGCTTATGGAACTACAAAGGAAAACAGATATTTTAAAAGAAAACAATTTTTGATTTGTGGAGAAAACAATTGGAATAAATAATTTAACAATATGGGGATTTAAAATGTGTCCCAAAGGAAACTGGGTTCAATTGCCAACTTTCGTTGATTCAAAGATGTCTCTTAAAGTGTAAGTAATTTAAGGGTAGCATGGCACAGCACCCATACACCACTGAGAACTAAATAAACATAATTTGTTCCTGGTAACTTATGAGAAGTGATAAGATTTAGCTTGGACACAACAATAAAAATTACCTAATGACCAACCCAGCCCAAATGGTGACAATTTAGTTTAGTGCACCTGAAACATTCCAACAGTCGGTGACCTCCACACACACCTGATTTCTGGTTTTGCCAGAAGAAAGTCTGAGAAGGATTTAGTTCAAGTTTCAGAGATTTATACTCCTTCTGGTTTCCAGAGATAGGATTATGGAAAAGGGAGCAAATAAAGGTTCACTTTAAAATGGTTAGGATTAGGGCCTTACTTAAAGGCTGTGGAGATACTTGTACTGCAAATAAAAGTTAGAAAAGATTGCGTGTCCGAAAAACCTTAGACTAAGTTCAGACTCCAAAGTGAAAATATTCCAATTATCAAGTCAGTCACAGAGGTCCATTTTCCAAAGTAATGCAAGAGATGAGTTTTGAGACAGTAAAAATGCTGAGACATAGAATTCCTCCCTGCTTTCTCTTACAACATTGTCATTCATTTCACGTATCCATACTTACATTCACTCAATACATTGTTGTTATTATTACATCAAACACTTATCTATTAGATCAGTTAAGAATAAAAAGAAACCATGCAATTTCACCTTCATTTATTCCTTCTCTGATGTTCTTCCTTTCATTACTTAGATCCAAATTCCTGACTGTTGGTTTTCTTTTTTCCAAAGACATTTTGACATTGCTTACAGTGCAGGTGATCTGACAATGAATTTCCTCAATTTTTGTTTGGCTGAGAGAGTCTCTATTTCTCCTTCGCTTTTGAAGGATAATATCATAGAATTCTGGATGGGTAATTTTTTCTTTCAACACTTTGTTCTACTCTGCTCTTTTCTTGCTTGCATGGTTTCTTACAAAAAGTCCACTATAATTCTTACCGTTGTTCCTCTACAGGTAAGATGTTTCCCCTTGCTTTGGCTTCTTTAAAGATTTCTGGTTTCCAGCAGTTTGAATATGATATGTATAGTAGGAGGGTTTTTTTTTTTGTTTTGTTTTGTTTTTATTCTGCATGGTATTCTCTGAGCTTTCTGGATTTGCAGTTTGCTATCTGTCGTTAATTTTGGAAAATTTCCAGCCATTTATCACTTTAAATATTTATTCTGCTCCATTTTCTCTTTCTTTATATTCTGATTATACATATGTTTCATCTTAAAATTGTCCTAGTTGTTAGATGTCATGTTTGATTTTTTGCATGATTTTTTCTCTTTGCATTTCAGTCTGGAAAGTTTTCTATTGCCATATCTTCACGTTTAATGATTCTTAACTGTATCCAGTCTGCTTATGAAACTATGGGAGGCATTCTTCATTTCTGTTACAGTGTTTCTTATTCCTAGCAGATCCTTTTGATTCTTTCTTAAAAGTCTCCATCTCTCTGCTTATGTTATCCATCTGTTCTTGCATCTTTTCTCTTTTTCCACTAGAACCCTTAACATATTACTTATTTTATCTGTTTATTTATTTATTAATTATTTATATATTTAATTTTATGTAAATCCCCTGCTTTTTTTTAGTTTTAATTCCAGTATAGTTAACAGATTAGTTTCAGGTGTACAATATAGTGATTCAATAATTCTATTCAATACTCAGAGCTCATTGTGGTTAGTGAAATCTTACTCTCCTTCACCTATTTCACCTGACCCACCTCCCCTCCGGTAACCACCAGTTTGTTCTCTTAGTTAAAAGTCTGTTTTTTGGTTTTCTCTTTTTTTGTTTGTCCATGTGTTTTGCTTCTTTTTAAAAAATTTAAATTATTAGCATACAGTGCGATAGGCATTTCTGGAGTAGAATTCAGTGATTCATCACTTACATAAAACACCCAGTGCTCATCATAACAAGTGCCCTCCTAAATATCCATCATCTACTAGTCCATCCCCCACCCACCTCCCTCCAGCAACCCTCAGTTTGTTCCCTATCGTTAAGAGTCTCTTATGGCTTGTTTCCCTCTCTCCGTCTCTTCCCCCACCTCTTCCAATATGTTCATCTATTTTGTTTCTTAAATTCCACATATGAGTGAGATCATATGGTACTTGTCTTTCTCTGACTGACTTACTTCTCTTAGCATAATATACTCTAGCTTCATCCATGTCTTTGCAAATGGCAAGATTTCATCCTTTTGGTGGCTGAGTAATATATTCCATTATGTATGTGTGTGTACACACACATATATACACACACACACACATATATATACATGTCTATATCTCACAGCATGCATATATATATATATATATATATATATATATATATACACACACACATACATATATCTCACATCTTCCTTATTCATTCATCAGTTGATAGAGATTTGGGCTCTTTTCATAGTTTGGCTATTGTTGAAAATGTTACTATAAACATCAGGGTGCATGTACTCTTCAAATCTGTATTTTTATATCCTTTGGGTAAACATCTAGTAGTGAAATTGCTGGATTATAGGGTACTTCTATTTTAACTTTTTGAGGAACCTCCATACTGTTCCCCTGAGTGGCTGCATCAGTTTGCATTCCCACCAACAGTGCAAGAGGGTTCCCCTTTCTCCACATCCTGACCAAAACCTGTTGTTTCTTGTTTTGTTAATTATTGCCATTCTGACAGGTGTGAGGTGCTGTCTCATCACGATTTTGATTTGTGTTTCTCTGATGATGAGTGATATTGAGCATCTACATTTTTATGTGTCTATTAGCCATCTGGATGTCTTCTTTGGAAAAATTCCTGTTCATGTCTTCTGCCCAATTCTTAACTGGATTATTTATGTTTGGGGTGTTGAGTTTGATAAGTTCTTTATAGATTTTGGATACTAACCCTTTACCAGTTATGTCATTTGCAAATATTTTCTCCCATTCAGCAGGTTGCCTTTTAGTTCTGTTGATTAATTCCTTTGCTGCGCAGAAGATTTTTATTTTGATGTAGTTCCAATAGTTTACTATTTGCTTTTGTTTCCCTTGCCTCAGGAGACATATCTAGAAAAATGTTGCTATAGCTGATGTCAGAGAAGTTACTGCCTGTGCTTTTTTCCAAGATTTTTATGGTTTGAGATCTTTAATCCATTTAGATCTTTAATCCATTTTGAGTTTATTTTTGTGTATGGTGTAAGAAAGTGGTCCAGTTCCATTCTTCTGCATGTAGGTGTCCAGTTTTGCCAAAACCATTTATTGAAGAGACTGTTTTTATTCCATCATTTAATCTGGAATCCTTTGTTGAAGATTAATTAACTGTATAATCACAGGTTTATTTCTGGGCTTTCTATTCTGTTCTGTTGATCTATGTGCCTTTTTTTGTGCTTGTACCATACTGTTTTGATTACTACAGCTTTGTAGTATATCTTGAAATCCGGAATGTGCTACCTCCAGCTTTGTTTTTCTTTCTCAAGATTGCTTTGGCTATTTGGGGTCTTTTATGGTTCCATATGAATTTTTGTGTTATCTGTTCTAGTTCTGTGAAAATGCTGTTGGTGTTTTGATAGGGATTGCATTAAATCTGTAGATTGCTTTGGATTGTTTGGACATTTTAATGATATTTGTTTTTCCAATTCATGAGCATTATTTCTATTTATTTGTATCATCTTCAGTATTGCTCATTAATGTTTTATGACAGTGATTTTATTTTTTATTTCTAGAAATTCTGTTTTATTCACTTTCAAATTGACCTCTTATTTTTATGTCATGTTATTTTAAAATTTTATCTTATTTTAGAGATAATGATCTGCCATGATCTCTATCATAGTAGAACCACAATATCTCTATCATAGTAGAAGCAACAAACAGAATTAGCGACCCAAGCACTCAAATAATAGAATCTAAAAGAGACTATGAGAAAAACTATGTTTGAAATAATTAAATGAGAGAATTCTTATTTCGAGCATAATTTTCCCACTTTTTCCACTGTCCACTATTTCAAGCATAGTTTTTTCACAGTCTTTTTTTTTAGATCTATTGTTTAAATGCTTGGGTTACTCATTTTGTTTGTGTCTTCTACTATGATAGAGATAAGGTGGATCTCTTATGATAGAGATCATGATAGATCATTACCTCTTATAATTAGTAATCATTAATTGGTGTCCACTTTATGCTCCTATCCTCTATGGATTTCCCTAATATCCTAGACCTTTTAAATGTCAAAATATGGCTTTGATTTTTTTCTGCTGAAGAAAAACAAATGTTTCACTCATTCCAGAAGATACTTTACATTAACTTCTCCTCTTGGGATTCTTACACTCCATGATCAGTATACATTTAGGAAAGTTTCCTAGCCATTATTTAGCACAGACATGTGGTTTTGACTGCTCAAGCAAAGTAATAATTTTACTGAGAAATTCAGGCAGACAGCAAGTTTTCCTGGGCTCAGGAAGAGAGTGTTTATAGATCCCCTTGCATGGAGATCTGTATGCAGTTGTATCTCTCCACCTCATCCATGCCCTTACCAAATTTGTCATAGTCGGCTGCTAAAATCCAGCTTTTGGACCCTGGGACCTACATTTAGGTCTCATATGTCTATGTTTCTAGAAATTGCAGGACTAACTTTATTTTGAGCATTGCTTTGTATTAAAAATTGTTTTGTATAATTGGACATTCCTGCTCCGTTGAGCTTCAGCTAACAGCACATGATGCAAAAGGATCCACAGATAAGTTGTGGTGGTTGTTTAAACTTCTGTTGTTATATAACAATAGATAACCAAATTACTTCTGTTATCTCCAAGCTTCCTGTAAGGTCTAGCTAAAGGTTACCATCAAGATGCTATTATCACTGGCAAGAATTGAGAAAAGGGTATAGCCTCCCTCCCTCCATTTGCCGGTAGGTAGTAGGGGAGAGCAGCTGGAGGGACAATCCTAACAGCAGCAATGTGACCCACAAGGGAGTGTACAGAGGTGTGTGTAAGAGCTTATAGCAGCATTCCACATCTAGATGATGACCAGTGTAAATCCCTGAAGATTCCAAAAGATTAGATTATACCATAAAATGAGTTAGGGACTTGAGTCATAATGAATTGTGCTTAAAAATATGATCTTACAATATGTTGGTTAATAGAACATAATAAAAAAAAATATGACCTCACAGCCCAGCAGAGACTCAGGAAAAGGAGTACCACTTGGAAGGCAGTGCTGACTCAAAATGAGATATAAGTGGGGTCAAATCTGTAGAAAAACACCAGGGCCAAGGGCATTAATTCCAAGAAAGTGTGTGTGTGTTTATGCACATATGTGTACTTGTGTGTGTATGTGTATACATACGTGTGTGTGTGTATGTTTATTTTCCAGAAAGAACAGTCAACACCCATTCTCAAAACTGCAGACAAAAAAACAAGATAAGGTTTACACATATCTATTACATTTGGCAATGAGATTTATCTACTCCTGTATGAATAGTTGGACTAGATAAATAAGATCCCTTTCTCCCCTGAAATTATTTGATTCTAATGCTTCCATGTATCACTGTCTTTTTGATTCATGTCATAGAGCTCTTCTTGGTTTTATACTCTTCTCCCTAAGGGGAAATAAGAATTTGACTGTCTATGTTCTGAATATGGTGTAACCCACTTACTCTTATCAGCTTGATATTCTTGATTCTAATCAGATTTCATGTTAGTATATGTGTTTTTATACTTCCTTCCCATCAGGCCTTGCAAAGTGACTAATATATAAATAAATAGATTATTCCCCAGTAGAACCTAATTTTTACATATTAGGGGTAGTGGGTTTTTTTGAACAAGGAATCTGAACATGACAGACAGATATTAACTCTTTATTCATAGGCCCACTCTATGGTGGTGACTAACACTTATCTAACATTGCATAAGCCAGTCACTGCTGTAAGCACATTACAAATATTAGGCAATTTAATCCTCATAGCACACCATGATAAAGCTACTGTTATTATCCCCATTTTACAAATTAGAAAACTGAAGAGCCAGAGATTAATTTGCAGGTCAAATTTCAAGCATTTCAAATGTCAATGTTATCACAAGCTGAGTTCTTCAGAAAGCAGATCCAGATTGGTATATAGAAAGTTTGTAAGTACTCTCAGGACAAAAACCTGTAGAAGAAGAGAGAGAAGAGAAGAGAATAGAAGAGAAGAGAAGAGAACAGAAGAGAAGAGAGAGAAGAGAAGAGAAGAGAATAGAAGAGAACAGAAGAGAACNAAGAAAGTTTGTAAGTACTCTCAGGACAAAAACCTGTAGAAGAAGAGAGAGAAGAGAAGAGAATAGAAGAGAACAGAAGAGAACAGAAGAGAAGAGAGAGAAGAGAAGAGAAGAGAAGAGAAGAGAAGAGAAGAGAAGAGAAGAGAAGAGAGAAGAAAAGAGAAAGAAGAGAAGAGAAGAAAGTAGCGTTGAGCAGAAAGAGAACTTGGAAAAACGCAGTCTTAGCAATAGCCTTTGTCAAGGCCATGGAGAACTCTGAATCAGAGGTGGCTCTTCAGAGTGGTTTCAGGTAGGGTAAGGGGACCATGACTTGCAAACTGACCAGTCATCAGTGAAGGCTGCCCTTGAAAAAGGGGGCATGACTGTGGTGAAGCAGCCCTCTCCAGCTAAGGGCATTTTCCAGAGAAGGGCAGCGTCCGCAGCCACTAGGAAAATAATTTTTCAGCCCTAAAGGGGGAACAGAGAAACACATCCAGCAACTACTACATATGTACTTATGAATCATTCAAGGTTCTTAAGATGGAACTTCTGATTCAGTGGGTCTGGGCTTGGGCTGAGAGTCTGCATTTCTAACAATCCCGGTAATGCCAGTGCTGCTGGTTTGTGATAGCAGGATCCTGGTAATGCAGCATCAATGCTGCAAAGTTATGAATAGAACCTAAGTTGTCTAGTTATGAGACTGTGGTCTTACAACTCTGCTGTGCTGCTGCTTAAAGAAATGCTCTACTAAATTCGAATTCTGAAGAACTTGATATACCATGCCAGACTGACTAGCTTTAAAGCATTTTCAGATCTCCTGGCCTATATCTTTAGTGGATGTGTTGTCCCAAGCATTTGTTTATTGCTGCAGTCTATCATTGCTGGCTTTCTTAGTGGTGTTTCCATTCAGAATATTCTTTTTTTTTGGCTAGCCTAACAGGTTTTTTCCCTCCAGCATTTAAGCAAGTGTATCAAACATGAGAATGACCCTAGTTACTTGGTATTCATAATTTGTGGCATATATTGGCTATTACTATTTTTATCAGAGAATTACCATTTTTCTATCTAATGAGTTTATTATATTCTTAGATATGATTTTATTATGTGTTAAAGCCATTTTACCCTGAAGGAGTCTATCTTTAATTTCACAATGAGAGCCAGTAAGAGCATTAGATTTGACATCCCGGTTCATTTCTACTCATTTTTTTAGAAGAACCCCTATTCTATAACATCAAACCTATACTAAGAATTTTCCAGGTCACAATATCTTGTTAATTACATGATGATACTCTTCTCAGTATGTACTTCCCAGAAGCACAGAGGGAGGATAAAATGTCATGCAATTTTATAATGTCTACAACAAAGGACAAATGTGAGAATCAATAACATGTGTGTTAGCCCTTATCTTGTTTGAAATTCTTGTGGAAAACAGTGATCTAATTATTTTACTTTTCATCATTTTAAAAGAAGTATGCCATTGTGTATGTGTGTGTAAGTTTGTGTGTGTGTATAAAATCCTATATCGAGACTGAGTAGGAGTGAAATGGAAAAGAGAGGTGATCTTTAAGATATTTATTGAATTGTAAGATATAAAGTCCTGAACTGGGCAACACTCTGGTTAAGAAATTTCTTCTAGTTCAGTCTGTTCCCTAGGCAACAAAAGTCTGTGTTTAAAAGGGAAAAAAGAGAATAACACTTAGAGCAGTTAAGGTTTTAGAATTATTCTTCATTCAGGAGATTCACAATGAAACATCATTTATTCAAATATTACAGTTCATAACAGTTACTTCAAGAATTTGGGTCAGCATATAGAGTAGTTGTGTCTGTGGAATGATGGCTCTCCAAGTGTGGTCCCTGGACCAGCAGCATCAGCATCACCATCACTGGGGAACTTGTTAGAAATGTGAATCCTCTGTCCCCATCGTAGATCTGCTGAATCAGAAACTGGGGCTGGGGGGGGGGAAGGGGGGCAGGAAGGACAGCAGTCTGTTTCACAAACCCTCCAAATGGCTCTGAGGCCACTTGATTTGAGAACCACTGTGGTTATGAAACACTTTAAGTCTGTTTAGAACCAAACTGCTTCTGTTCCAGAATGCTTTTCTGCACATCTATATGGACGCACGCGTATAGACACAAAATCTCTAAAACATTACTTTGAAGGAACTCTTACTAAAATAGTTGTATCAGAAGCAAATTTCTTTCTCGAGAGAATTGGATTAGAATTGTCTCTAAAGTTCCCTTTAATGCCTTTTTCTATGCCTAAACTATAAAAGTTGCAAGTTGCACGGGCAGCCTCAGCAGTAAACGCGCCACCATTGAATTTAATTTCAAGCAATATCTGGAAGAGCAGTCAGCAGCAGGAGACATCTTTCAGAAGGAAAAGGATGTCTTTATTCTTTAAATCGAGTGGAAAATGACTCCCATCGGATTGTTGAAAGAGCCTTCCTACTGAGGTGGAGCGGTAGTTTGCCGTGCTCCCTCCTCTCTTTCTGCGGCTTGGAGAGAAGGTCAGGGAAGATAAGAGCTGTGAACAGGAGGGGAGATACTGTATTTTGTTCCTTGCTTTTCTTCCTTTCACTAGTTGATACTGGGGAGATAGCTGTAAGATCAGTAACCACTGGTTGAGAAGAAAAGACTAGACCCTCATTTTCAAAGCCATAGAAGAGATAACCTAGGGTATTCATAGCCAGTACCTAAGAGAGAAGTTGGAAAGTCCCGAGAGCAGTTATCGAAAATCTTGCAGGCCTAGAAATAACTGAGTATAAGCTAGTCAGTTAAAAAAAGAAAAAAAATTGAATAACATCCAAAGACAAGTGCAAAGCTGGATTTAGCTTTAATTTAAATATTAAGACTTAATGTAGCAAGAGCTATATGGAGTTTTTTAAAACTTGTATTTTCAACTAACAATTATTGAGTGTCCATTAAACCAGGTGCTGTATTAAGCACTGAAATACAAAATATGTATTTAAATATCTTATTTAAGTATAGGGTTTTTCAAGCAGTGTCCTTTATTTGTTCTAACGTATTTTTAAAACTACACTGAACAGGGAAATTACTGCTATACCACTCTGTAATGACTTATAGCTATCATTTGCTATCATTTACATATAGCTATGTTTCCAAAATAGGATCTCATTTAATTCTGACAATTCTCTGAGGTTTGCACCATTTAATCTTCATTTTGTATGTGGGAAAACGAAAACTGTTGTCTAGAAATTTAGTCGAGTTCACCAATCAAGTAAGTTATGGGGACAAAATTTGACCCCTGGACAAACCCTGCTCTTAATTTCTGTACTCACTGGCTTCAGTTAATTCCTCATCACCAGGTAGGACTGGTGGTTGACCATTCAACCAGCATATACATGTCCTCTTGTGGTCTTTTTTTCTAATTGCAAGTCCAGTTCTTCAATGGCTGAATGTGTCTTTTAAAGGTTAACTGTGTATGTTTCATATATTCAGAAATGAAGGTCAGTTAGGGCCAAAATAAATTTTAAATTGAGGCTAATTTTACACCCACTGTAAGTGTACATTTCAATTATTTTATTTTAGTTTATTTTATTTATTAATAATAATTTTATTATATTATGTTAATCGTCATACAGTACATCCCTAGTTTTTGATGTAAAGTTCCATGATTCATTACTTGCATATAACACCCAGTGAACCATGCAATATGTGCCCTCCTTAATACCCATCACCAGCCTATCCCATTCCCCCAATGATTTTAAAAATAAATTTACCAAGTTGTGCAACCATGACTATAAATTGTTTTAAAACATTTCTATTATCCCAATAAGATCACTCATGCCTCTTTACTTTTCATTCTTCTCACTACCCACTCTACCCAGGCAACAAATAATCTGCTTTCAGTCTCTTGTAGATTTGCCTTTTCTGAAAATTTCATATAACTGGAACCATACAACATGTGGTCTTTTATATCTGGTGTCTTCCACTTAAGAATGGAAGTGTGAATTTCATCCATGGAAATTTGAGCATGAATCAATAGTCAGAGCATGAATCAGAGCATGAATCAATAGTCCATTCCTTTTAATTGTTCAGTAGTATTCCATTGTGTGAATATACCACATTTATTCATTTGCTGGCTGATGGATATTTAAGTTGTTTATAATATTTGGCTATTATTATTAATTTTGCAGGGTACCTGAGTGGCTCAGTCAGTTAAGCATCCAATTCTTGATTTCAGCTCAGGTCGTGATCTCACAGTTGGGGGTTGAGCTCTGAGTCATGCTCCACGTTGAGTATGAAGCCTACTTGTGTTTCTCTCTCTCTCTGCCCCACCCCACTCATGCTGTCTCTCTCTATATAAAATTAATAATAATAATAATAATAATAATAATAATAATAATAATTTTGCCAAGAACATTCATGTACAAGTAAGTCTTTGTGTGGACATATGTTTTTATTTCTCTTGGGAAGATACTAAAATGTGGAATTGCTGAGACATATGATAAGCTTACAGTTAATTTTTAAGAAACTGCCAAACTGTTTTATAAAGTGGCTGCACCATTTTATATTCCCACCAGCAATATATGAAGGTTCAGTTTCCCCACATCTTCACCAACATTTGATATTATCTTTTTTTATTATAGCCATCCTAGAGGGTATGAAGTGGTATGTGGTTTAAATTTGCATTTTCCTAATGACTTACGATGTTGAGCATCTTTTCGTGTATTTAACTGCCATCAGTATATATTCTTTAGTAAAATTTCTTCTCAAATCATTTACCTATTTTTGTTAGGTTGTCTTATTATTGAGGTATAGGAATTCTTTGTATATTCTAAGCCAATGTAAATTATGTAGTCCTAAATCTCTCTCTCAATGTATTTTAGAAAGACAGTGTACAGTACTTCAATATCTATACACCTCAAAAACACTGGAGCCACATCATCTAATTTCTATGTTGATGAGCAGATTCAGTAAAATTGAAGTTTAAGATAACTGCAAACACCCTATCTTTTCTGTGAGGTCTATTCCTTGCAGCTGGAAACAGTAAACACAACCTGCCTTTTAAAAGAAGCCTGTTGTTATCTCAATGTGGTAGTTTTAAACCATGGCATCAAATTCTTTGACATTCCTCCCATCAAGAGATGGGGTCTTTCTCTCCTACCCTTGATTCTGTGCTGGCTTGTAAGTGCTTTGATAAACAGAGTATGGTGGAAGTGATGCTATGTGACTTCCAAGCTTAGGTCACAAAAGGGCAAACATATTCTGCCCTGTTTGTTAGCATACTTGCTCTTGAATCCCTGAGTTCCATGTAAAATGTCCATCTGTTCTGAGGCTGCTATGCTGTGAGGAAACCCAAGCCATAGGGAGAGGTGGTGTGTAAGCATTCCAATCGACAGTCCCAACCAAGGCACTTTTTTTGCGAGTAAAGAAGCTGCCAGTTGATTCCACCCTCCAGCCATTCAAATATTCCCAGCTGAGGCCCAAGACTTCACGGAGCATGGAAAAGAGATAAGTCACACCTGCTGAAGCCAGTCTGAATTCCTCACCCACAGAATCTATGAATATAGATGGTTGGTGTTTCATGCCACTACATAGAAGCTTATTGTTCATTCAGCACTCTTTTTTTTTAAGATTTTATTTATTTATTTGACAGAGAGAGAGGCAGCGAGAGAGGGAACACAAGCAGGAGGAGTGGGAGAGGAAGAAGCAGGCTCCCCGTGGGACAGGGGGCCCAATGCGGGGTTCGATCCCAGGACCCTGGGATAACGCCCTGGGCCGAAGGCAGACGCTTAACGACTGAGCCACCCAGGTGCCCCGATTCAGCACTCTTTTAACTATAAGGCACAGAAACCCCTGCAAGATTACTCAAATGACATGAAGTTTATAAGAAGGATCTTCTCATGAACTTGGAGGACAGTAGAAAATGATTAGAAACTGAAGTCTCACCATCTCTCAGGGACATCTCCTGTTCTCATTTGCATGCCTGCTCCATTCCCCTCTCATGGCAGACAGAATTCTTTGGTGTGGTCATCAATCTGTATATGACCTCACAGCTTCCCCACCTTGGACCCTAACTACATCACTTCCCAGCTTTATGTCCCTCTGCCAATTAATAGTCTTTTAGCTCAAATTCTCAAATAGAATCTGATTAGTACAGCTTATTTATTTGAACTAAGCCATTCAAGCTATAGGTGAGCCAGTATTGGCTACCTTGGGATAAAGTATGCACTCCTAGTGACAGGACATGGGTCTAGGACATATAGTGTAGACACGTGCTCTTTTAGGAACTGAGGAAAGAAGGAAGGAAGGAAGGTAGGAAGGAACCATGAAACTAATGTATTTCGCTAATAATAACTACATAATATGATGAAGACCATGGGGGAAATGTACACAACATACTATAAAATGGCAAAAGGAGAGTGATTAATTCTGCTGGAGAAGTCAGCAAGCCATCCCAAAATTGGTGGCATTTGAACTTAAAGGATAAGTAGAACTTATTAATTTCTCAGCAAAGGTAATGACTCAAAGCACAGACACACCTGACATAATGAGGAAATGGCAAGTACTTTCATGGGATTATGTTGCCAAAGAGCTTGGGGACATGAGGCCAGATCGTTGGGATGACATACCTGGAATGCCCCTTTTTGTTATAATCCTGTCAGAGAAGGAGTAAATTTGAGTCAATCAATGTGACGGGTTATACACGATTTAGATTTATTCTCTAGGTTCATAATTCTGAAATTTGAGTGTGCATCAACATTGCCTGGAGCCTTTTTTTTTTTTTCTTGAATTAGGTAGGCTCCACACCCAATGTGGGGCCTAAACTCACAACCCAAACTCACGACTCAAGAGTTACATGCTCTGCTGACAGGTGCCCCAGCCTGAAGGCTTTTTAAGAAAACAGATTGCCAGACCCATCTGAGTTTCTGATTTAATAGGCCTGAGGCAGGCCTTGACAACTAGCGTTTCTCATAGTTTCCAGGTGCTGCTGCTGCTCCTCCAGGGCCCACACTTTGAGAACCACTGCTCGCTGAAAATGTCCTTTACTGCTCATGCTAATCTGGGGCCAGGATTTAGAACCCACAAATTGCTGTCTGATTCTTATATAGACTCACATTTCTAAAAGGACCGGTTTTTCCCTCTACTTCTGTATCAGCAGTTCGCCTGATCTAGGTTGATGAATGGCCAAGCTGTATGAATGCTTCCCAACTGCAAGTAAATGGTTGCCATAGTGATTCTGTCTTATTTTAGGGGTATATTTGTACAGGGCTTAGAATTAGAGTTGAAAATGGAGTCCATCACTTGATAATCAAAATGAGTAATTGCAATGGTCTCTTCTGATCTGACTGCATTGGTGAGGGCTTATGAGCCAGATAGGATTATCAGCACAGAGAATAGAGAAATGTCACTGTATGTTTTTCTCTATCACAGAAGCCTGCTTGTTCCTTCTCAGTACTCACTGCATTTATTCTCTTAGTACTCACTGTAATTATTTAATTTTCTGTTTGCTTTTTTATTTCCTGGTACTACTACTTGATTATAAGTGCCACAAGGACTGGAATCAAGTGTGCCTCATTTATAATTTTGTTCCCAGACCTACTATGATTAAAGAAATGAATGAATAAAAAGAAAGATACACCTTGCTCTCAAAGAGCTAATAGTCTGGTTGACATATAATCACATTACAACATAATAAGTTATATAACAGCTGAATATTGAGAAAGCTATAGAATACAGAAGATGGAGAAAGCAATTCTGCCCCAGGGGAGTCAGAGAAGGTATTACTGATAAGAGGATCTTTTAGATGGGGGCTTGCAAGATAAGTAGGCGTTTAGAACATAGACAGGGGTGTTGTGGGCTGATGTTGAAGACAAAGAAAACATATGTGAAAGCATGGCTATGTTATAGAACATGGTATGTGGGAGTAGTTGATATGATGGGGGCAAAAGGGATGATAGAAGGAAATGAGATAGGAAATGGAAAATCATACTGGGACCAGAGGGTCTGGGATGTCATGCTACAGGCTTGAACCTCACCTCACATTCGTGGGGAGCCATTAGAGGCATGAGAGTGACATGATTAGATTGTAGGAAAATATCCCTGATGGTCAGTAGGAGGGCTAAAGGGTGTCTAATGGGTCTAAAAGACCAGTTAGAAGAGCTTTGCAGTTTTTCAGGCAAGAAATGATGATGTCGTGGACCAAACCATAACCTTGGGAAACAGAAGAGTGGGAGATATTTGGGTGGTATTTAGAAAGCAAAATCAATTAATGAGTCCTGGCAACTGATAGACTATGATAGATTTGTGTGAGGGCAGTGTGAAAATTTATTTTATGTAACACTGTGTGCCAAGTAAGTATTCGTTAAATACTGTTCTATGTACTTTATAGGCATTAATTCACTTAATCTTAGCCTTGTGAAATAGATACTATTATTAGCCCAGCTTTACAGATGGGAAAATCTAGGTACAAGGATATTAAGTAACTTGCTCAACATCACACCGTTATTAAGTGGTAGGAGCCAGGATTTGAACCCAGAAAGTCTGGTTCAAGATCCATGCTGCTAAACACTAAAGGAGCTCTCTCATAATTGCCTTGGCTCCAAGGACAAAATATCTGGGGGCAATTGCAAAATGCATAAAAGGAGTAAATTCAGCTCCTGGAAACTTTGAACGATTTTGTTCTTCCTTTGTCTTCCAAATGCTAACAAAATATTCTCCCATTTCCGATATTACTGATTTCAATGACTTTCTGAATGGAATCGAATGGGGCAGGAAAGAGAGACCATTGGTTCTGAACAGATGCCAAAGGGCAGAGTTAGAGCCTGGTTTAAAGCGCTTCCTGATGAATGGTGGTGGGTGGGTTTTGCAGAAAGGACTCTGTGTCTGAGGAAAGACCCAGTCATGCTTGTGATGAATGGGGGTTCTGATAATAACTACATCCTGTAAAGACCATCTCCTTTGCTTGTTAAAAACCCACTAAGTATGTACGGTGGGTTGCTGCTCTCCTATAATTCTTAGGAAAAACTTCTTACATAAAATGCAATATAGCTTATATACTTTGATATATCTAGAAGTTAAACCAGATGGACATGGAGCTTTCAAATCTTCATACTATTGGAAGGGAAAAGACAACTTTCTAGGGAATAACCTAAAAATGACTTTCCCCATCTCTCTTCCACATATTCCCTTTAAAATCTGGCCTAATTTCTCTAAGCCAGGAGCAGAGGATGTGGCCCTCTCTCAGTATGTTGAAAGCAAAGTCACCAGGCAATACAATAGTTAAGGGAAATGGTTCTAAGACTCATTTGGGTGGTGGCAAGCAAGTAATCAGAGAAATGTTTGTGTTTATTGTGTGCCTTTAGTGTACTGTCCCACTGATAGAATTTGAACCTTCATGCATTCTCTGTTCTGTGGTGTTGGCAGAATTTTAAAATTACCCTGGGTAGAAATTATGTTCTAGCACTTCTAAGAACTACTAATAGGATCACTGCTTGTGTTGGGTGATTTAAAATGGAAATCCCTAATTATCTTGTATAAATATAAATGCATTTGTTCAAAATGATAGTTTGTTAGAGTAAATCAAAATTTGGCAAAGTATGGTTTGGTGTGTAGTTGAGCACCAACTACAGTGTTCTCTCTATGGCTTAGAGTCATTTTAGTCTCGATTATGTTAAAGAAGGCTGACTTGACTTTGTAAAGCCAAAATTTATTGATATCATTAATATGGGATGGAAAAAGTGTTTTACTCATATTTTTCTAATGCCTATTATATCTCATGCTCAACGTAATTGAGAAATGACTACATTTTTCCTTGTAAAATTTGTGTTGTATTGTTGTGATAGGGGGCTATTGCTTTGGTGTCAATTTTTTTCTACGTGGATGTCAAAGGCAATGCATGAAGTTAAAAAAGGAAAAATGAATGTTAATTTTTAAAGTTGTGATAAAAAAAACACGTGGTATAAAATTTGCCATCTTAACCATTTTTAAGTGTACAGTGTTCAGTATTACGTACATTTATACTGTTGTGCAACCATCACCCCCATCCATCTCCAGAGTTTCAACTTTCCAATATATAAACAACAATAACCATGTCATATATATTATTACCTATCCATTTCTATTAAAAGGGCCCTCAGGGGAGAATGTAAGTCACCAGCCTCCCTGTATTAGAAGGCCTAACCTTTCCTGTTCTGGCATTCTGGCGCAGAGTAGGCAGGTTGATGCCTATAGTTCAATTCTATTTGGACCTAATGAAGGGCTCCTTAGTGTTTAGACTTCAGTGCTCTGATATAACCATCAGTTGTAAATGGCAGAGTTCGTAGGACATAGTTACCTACAAATGACATTCAAATTTGGGTCTCATGTTAACGGTGGTTTGGGGCATTTGTTTATGTACTCCCCATGGTTGGTGGCCCACAAAAATAGAAATATGAGAAATATGAAGACATTGTATCTCCTTTCTATCTGCCTAGGGTTTTTGCTGTTTTTAGCCAGACCTGAATTAGCTTCATTTGACAGTAACTCTGGGTTTTGAAATTGGCCTTCTGTATTCTCTTGGGCAATAACTCAGCCTACCCAGTTCCAGGTGAGTGAAGACGTAAGAACTTAAGGAGAATAATAATCATTCTATCATACTTTGAGTACTCACTGTGTGGCAGGCTCCATGATGTGTCTTACGTATGTTATTTCAAACAATTCCCCAAATCACTCTCCAAGATAAGGGTGAGGTTTCCATTTACAACTGCTAAGTGTCTGTCTGTGCTATATATGCCATCTCACTTAATCCTTAAAGCCCCTTTGTTATATGCTTCATTTCACTAATGAAGAGACTGAGGTTCAAGGAGCTTAGAAATTCTTGATGGTTACTTAACTATAAGTGACAAAGCTGGGACTCCAGTTCAGGCCTATCTGACTTCAAAGTCTATGTTATTGCTCTCAATCCTCTAGATTTTCCCTTTGAGTCACCTGAATTCAAATCCTACTTATACTACTGATCTTTCACGGCTTGTTTTTGTTTTGTTTTTATGTTTTTATCTAGCTTGGCTCTTTCTTGCCATCCATTAGTCATGAAGGTAGTAAATCAGCTCTTCAGAGTTCTGGGTCTTTGGGGGAGGCATTGGATAGATAATTTGCTTCTGGGAGAAATAGTCTTGTCAAGGCTTATGGCTATTTTAAAAAACTGTTAATTATAAAAGGCTTCACGTCAAGACCAGGTACCAGCCGAATGGACTTGAATGTATAAATTGACCTTCATTAACACCTTTTGAGAAGAGATGGGAAGGCTGACAGTAAGGAAGACTAATACCTCAAACTCTCTCTGAAGTATTCTTTCATCTTAAATGAACGAAGGAGAGCAGACATGATATAGCTGTGGTTGTTTTAGCACATTAAAAAATCAATATTAATTTTTAGTAACTGGTTTTTGCAAGTCTTTGTATTTGAGGTTTTAATAGACTACCTAAAATAATTCCATAGTCCTGTCCTTTTCTTGCTTTTTCTTCCTCACTACAAAAGTAGTGTATTTTTATTGTAGAAAAACTGTAAAACATAGAAGAGCAAAAGAAGAAAATGAAATATGCCCCTTTGTTGACCTCCTTTCTTGATGCCAGGAGAAAGGACCCCTTGACTCACCATTCCATTATAGAGCGTACTATATATTAGCTTTCTCTCTCTGGTTTGAGTGTAACAAATAGACTTCCAAATATCGAAGCCAAGAATGAACTCATGTTATATAAAAGACTGAATATACTTGTTAATATACTTGCCTTAAGAAAGCTAAGACCTCCTGGTATTTGCAACCAGTTTCCAGTTTGTGATTTTGTTTCTCTATACCTTTTCTTTTCTTTTTTTTTTCTTTTCTTTTCTTTTTTCTTTTCTTTTCTTTTCTTTCTTTTCTTTTCTTTCTTTTCTTTTCTTTTTTCAGAGAGAGGGAGGGAGGAGAGGCAGAGGGAGGAGGAGGAGGAGAGAGAGAATCTTTTTTTTTTAAAGATTTTATTTATTTATTTGACAGAGATAGAGACAGCCAGCAAGAGGGGGAACACAAGCAGGGGGAGTGGGAGAGGAAGAAGCAGGCTCATAGCGGAGGAGCCTGATGTGGGGCTCAATCCCATAACGCCGGATCATGCCCTGAGCCGAAGGCAGATGCTTAACTGCTGTGCCTCCCAGGCGCCCCGAGAGAGAGAATCTTAAGCAGGTTCCACACCCAGTGCTGAGCCCAGCACGGGACTTGATCTCACAACACTGAGATCATGACCTGACCCAAAATCCAGAGTCAGATGCTTAACTGACTGAGGCACCCAAGTGCCCTTATTTCTCTATATCTTAAGGATAACTGATCATAGAAAAAAATTAGTAAATCTCTTGTTGAAATTTTATCTGTATTCATTTTAAAAAGTTGATTTTGAAGTTACATTGAACTTCATAGACTGAAACTGGTTTATTTGCAAAATACACATTTTTCCTCCCTGACAGGATACAACTACCTCTATGGCATGTTTTCGATTATTTACAGGGTTGAAAATACTATATTTTGGGCAGGATGAGATGGCACACATGAAAGCACTTAGGCACAGAGTCTTACGCCTAGTAGGTGTTTGGTGCATATTGAGTGCTGATCATATTCAGAGCATTCCAGTGTGGCTCAGGCACCTGGGAAATTTTCTCTTGTGCTGTTGTGGCTCTGAAGACTTAAGTAGAGCTCAGAATTTAGCCTTCCCTCTGTCTAGTGCATGTTCCTTAAACTTGTGCTACTTTGCAGGGCTCCTCAGGGCAGAGAGCACGTATCTTTTTAAAAGTAGATTAAGGGGGCGTGCTTTAATAAGGTCAGACTATTAAGCTGTAAGGATTGTTCAGGAAATAAATTTATAAGAATAATTTTCAGTGTGTTTGCTCATATGCTTCTGTCAGCCTGAAGGCCATTTATGAATTTTCAGGTGGCTCCAACTGGATATTCCATGGCACTGTAATCTCATCAGGTGAAAATAAACAAATAAAAATTTTCTCTGTTCACTGTCGTATCCCTAAAGCTTAAACAGTGCCTGACATATGGGCAACAATAATTTATCCTATCCCTCTTTCCATTTTCATTCTTTCTTAATGGACTTACCACCAGACTCATCTCTGACTTCATCTCGTTCACACCTGTCTTAGTCTGTCTGAGCTGCTATAATGAAATACCATAGACTGGGTGGCTTATCAGTAACAGAAATGTATTTCTCATAGTTCTGGAGGCTCAAAAGTTCAGGTTTAAGGCACTGGCAGATGTAGTATCTGGTGAAAGCCTGCTTCCCAGTTTGATAGACAACCAACCATCTTTTTGCTGGTGGTGGAAAGGGCAAGGTAACTCTCTGGGGTCTCATATAAGAGCACAGATCCCATTCATGAGTGTGTCACCTTCATGACCTAATCACTACCCCATGGTCCCACTCCAAATACCATCACATTGGGGATTAGGTTTCAACATAGGAATTTGGTGAGGACATAAACATTCAGTCTACAGCAACCCCCATATCCCATTTGTCAACTATATCTGCCAATCCTGCCTGCAATATGTCTGGAGAATCACTCCCTCGTCACTATTCTCACTGCCTGAGAATAAATATGCTCACCTGGTTGACATAACGTGGAATTTCTTCTCAGAATTAGGAATGTGGGGATGTCTAAGAAAAAGTGGAAGGCATAAAAGACAGGGAGTTCCTAAGAGCCAGGGCCCTTGCTCACTGTTGTCTCCTGCATCATGGGAATAGAGACCATGGCTGCCAGAGATTTCATGAAACCATCAAGGACACACTATCTTGATCATATCTCCTCAAAGTAAATACCATGGGACTCTAGTTCTGTGGTGTAGAGTAGGGTATTTTTTAAAAAGGCATGCAGTAAAGGTAAATCTGTAAAACTTGTGGGTCAGATAATATTAAGCCAGGGATTTCTTATAGTTTTTAATTTGCTTGCATTTGATTGTGAAATTATAAGGGGCAGTGATGGTACACAAACTTAATTGGCAATACAGTCCTTTTTCCCCCAGACTCAGTTGGAATCTGGGGAAAGAGGCCTGGAATGGAGAGAGCATGGCCTAGGAGCATTATGAGAGAACATAGATTATACAAATCAGCCTGAATGCAGAAGGGGACTGAACTGGAGGCCAGGTCAGATCATGAGAGTTTTCACTGATTATATCATAATTTTGTCTTAATCAGTACTATTATATCACAAACAATATTTTACTCTCTATATTAGGGTTCTCCAGAGAAACAGAACCAAATAAGATATATCTATGTACCTATACCTATCTATGCAGAAATAGAGATTTATTATGAGAAATTGACTCATGCGATTGTGGAGGCTGAGTTCTTCTGTGATCTGCTGTCTGCAGGCTGGAGACCCAGGGGAGCTGTTGTTAGTCTGAGTCTAGCAGCTTGAGAGTCAGGGGAGACAATGATGTATATATCCCAGTCCAGGGCCAGGAGATGAGATGAGATGTCCTAGCTTTATCAGTGAGGCAAGAAAAGGAGACAAATTCTTCCTTCTGCTTTTTTGTCCTATTCAGGCCCTCAATGGATGGGATAACACTCAACCATATTGGGAGGGCAGTCTGCTTTACTGAATCCACCAATTCAAGTGCAAATCTCATCCTGAAATACCCTGATGGATACACCAGAAACAATGTCTAATGTGGGCACCTGTGGCCCATTCAAGTTGCCATATAAAATTAACCATCACACTTTATAAAGAATTTATGTAGAAAAATGACAAGAAGGCACTGTTTATATTCTTGTAATAATTATTTTGCATTGCCTAAACATATCTTAGAAGTCCTGTAAAATTACTTTATGAGCCATCTTTGTGGAATATAAATATTTATATTTAAATTAAATATGTTATTACCCAAAAATATTCCACTTATTGATTTTTAAATGTGACTTTAAATATATATGTGTATGTATAATTTAAATAAATTAAGAAACTTTATTTTTTAAAAATAAATTAAGAAACTTTAAAAACACTTCTCAACTTATATAAAAAAAATTCCTTCACTTGAAAAATCCCTCGTGTTTTCATGATTGATTAATTTTGGAGAGCAGGGTAGCAGAGAAACTTTAAGGGTCAACTGAAGATAAGTGATAAATTAAGATAAAATATTGCTAAGTGGTGACAATGAGAGGAGATGGATTTTATTATTTATTTTTTACTATGCACAACTTCTCAGGAAAAACATCCATTCTATAAAAAGGAATACATATGGGGTGCCTGGGTGGCTCAGTTGGTTAAGTGTCTGCCTTTGGATCAGGTCATGATCCCAGCATCCTGGGATGGAGCCCAGTGGAGGGCCTGTTCAGCAGGGGGCCTGCTTCTCCCTGTCCTCCCTGCTCGTGCTCTCTCTCACTATCTCTCCCTCTCTCTCTCTTTCAAATAAATAAAATCTTTAAAAAGATTAAAAATAAAAAGGAATACATGTATTTCCTAGGTGTTCAACAACAACAGCTATAAGTACGTAGTCCCTTCAGAATTTCCTTGTGGTGAATTTGTATTGTGTCAACTAAGCTGGAGTTTTATTTTCCCAAATTCCCTATTCTATATGGCTTTGGGTTAGGGTTGGCCAGAGAGGAATTTCTTAAGATTTAGAAGGTGGAAATGAAGCAGCAAGGTCAGTGCAGGTCGCCACGTGCCCCTGCAGTCTGCACACATAGTCACGACTCTGCTTCCTTGCCTCGTTGGCGTGGGGCCACAGTCAGCTCTGCACCAGCTCTCCTCCTTCACTTCCTCCCAGCCTGGAGCCAGGTGCATGGGCAGCAATGTAGCAAAGGACAGCAGCATTTTCTGCAGATCCCTGTGTCATCGGGTTTGGAGGCAGTGAGAGACAGATGGGGATTTCAGTGCATCCTTCTCTTCTGCTTCCCAGCCAGTTTTTTTCCTACGATCAGCCCTGCTGACCTGCAGGCACTTCAGGCCCAACATCAGATGCAGAGGCAAAAAGCCTTCCATAGACTTCTTACTAGATCCTGCAATTGGCGTTAAGGCCAAATTCCTACAATGATTCCCTTATTCTGCATCATGAATGGTGGGTCTGCTTCCCTGACTGGACCCTGACTGACACATTCCTGTGTAACATTGTACCTAGAACCTTTTCATAGGATTCACTTTACTAGATGATCTTCCTTTGGGGCAAATTACCAGTTTATTGCCCTCATAGAAGGTCAGTTCCAGAGCTGAGGTCATGTTTAAAGCTATATCAAACAATTGTAGCTAAGAGTACTGTCTGAAATGTAAGGGGGTCCAGGTTTAAACCCAAGATAGGCTACTTCCTGGCCATACTTGGGCCTCTCCTTAACCTCCCTGAGACTTTGTTCTCTCATTTGTAAAATAGACGCATAATGCCTATCTCGCATGGTTGTAAGATGTGAAGGAACCCAAGTTTACATTAAGCACTTAGCCTTGTAAGGGGCACAAAGTAAAGAAATAAATTCCAACTATTAAAACAAAAACATATCGATGTAATCATTTTTCCAGGTAGGATTAGAGAGATATCCTTTGTTGGGTAATGAATTAGAAACATTAGCCAAATCCTCCACTAATATGTACTTTTAAGAAATCCTTATATCCCTCAAATAACATCAGGTCAGATAGCTTTACCTCAGCCTTTATTAACATTTAAGAATATGTTTCTGAAGAAACTTTGTGAAGAGGGGAGTGGGGAGAGTGCTCAGAGCAGAAGAGGTAAAGAGGTAAAGGAGCTGTATTCGGTTAGTATCAAATATGGTTGATGAAATGGAACCCAAATGGATAGGGATGTGCAGTTGCCATTGCCCACACAATTGCTTCTGCTGTCACATGAAGATGAGGCTGGGAACCACACTTCATGAAAGAAGAATGCCTCTAAGCTATTTGATTTGCTAAGCTCAACAGCGAAAATTTTCCATATGCTTGCATGGTTATTTTTTTCTTTTCTTTTCTTTTCTTTTCTTTTCTTTTTTTTTTTTCTTTGAATGTTGTCTGCCCTTACCCAAGCTGCTGATTGCTTATTAAGGGCATAAAGAGGAGCAGATCTCTCCATGTGGGTTACACCAACCTAATCCTCAGAGGGCTCTCATCTGTGCTGGAATAAAGATGCTCCTCCATGATGCCTTGCCCTGGCGTGTGGTTGAAGGACATTTGTGGTTTTGTAGAACACCTTAGGGGTACTATTGGGCTACAGAGGGATGAGCTGAATAGTTGTTTAGGAAGAGGAGGAGATTTCAGGCCAAGTTTAGGCTTGGATACAAACTAATTAAAGAGTAGAGGAGAGAGGATGGAATCTTAATCAATGTGATGATAAGGGATTCACCCTTTTTAATTGTGTCCCGATGTGGCTGGTTCTCTAGAAGAAAATTATACTTCATAGTTTAAATATGATGAAATTTTATCAAATGCTCATGTGAATTTTTATGGGTGAAGAAAGTCATTTTTAATAGTATATTTTAATGATGGAATTAAACAATGGCTTTGACTCCAAAATTCAATAGCCTTAGGTTATCATAAGAAAGATGATAAAATATTCATTTCTTTGTAATTAGCCTGAGTTAGAGGTAAAATGAGAAAAAAGCCTGTAACTTTAAAGTACTGGCTTGAGAAGGTTGCTTTCTACAAAAGTGGAAGAATCAATGGCACTGTGTTTAGTAAAAATTACAAGGTCATGAAATTGTTACTTCACTAATCTGCTGTCCAAGTTTTAATTTGTCTGCAAGCAGATAACATCAATTAGTGCCCACACTGTTTGGTCACATGCTTTTTTACTATCTCATGTTTATTTTAGTTTTCACATAGTCTGCAGTTCAAAGGTAGACATTTTTTTTTATCTTCCCACCTCCTGCAATAATTATGGGGAATGTGAGATTAGGGCTCAGTTGTTTACATCTAACTTATATCCATAAAGATAAAGTTGTTTATGTTTTCTGAGTCATGAACCTCTTTGAGAATTTAATAAAAGATATGGGTTTCTTCTCTAGATGAAAACCTCTACACGTTTGCGGACTCACACCAAATTTGCATATAATACCCAGGGTTCATGGACTCCTCAGAGCTCATTTTTGAACTCCAATGTGAGAGCAACTGATTGGGAAACAGGATGGTTATTTCCACCTTAGAGTAGATATGGGAGTTGAGTTGAGATTCAAGATGAGGGAGAAATCAAATGACTTCTTGTTTTTCCTAGATTTAAGTATTCACAGGTTGATTTTAAAATGAATTTCCAGAACACTAAACATACCCACATCCAAAACTAATTTTAAATGAATCACTTCTTGGTACCATATCTCTGGAGGGCAAATTGGTGATGTGTATCAATAGGCTTAACAATGTTCATAGATTCTGACATAGTCATTCCAATTTCATAAATCTATCCTAAGGAAATATTCAGAGGTGTAGACAAAGACCATTGTCCAAGACAGTTTATCATAGTATTATTTATGATAATAAGAATTTGGAAACAGCTTAGATGTTTAGGGGGAAAAAGGTGTTGAGTAATTAAAACAATCACACCCATGTAATAAATTATTTGCAGCTACCAAAAATTATTTTTTAATTTGAATTTAATGGCATGGGAAACTACTTGATAACTAATGTCTAGTTAAAATACATAGAAAGTACTTATATTATCTAAATTATGGAATTAAATATTGATGGGAATGGGTTTTAAAAGATTTATGTATTTAAATGGTGGATTATAGATTATTGAAAATTTTTCTTCTCTATATATCTATATTTTCTAAGTTTTTTTTTAATGAATTGGTTTATTAATTGCATAAACCAATATGCCTATTATATGCTAGATTCTATGCTGTGCATATGCTAAATAATATTTATCAATAGAAAAAATAAAGGAAACCCATGTTTCATCTATAACAGTCATCAGACACCTGAAATTTCTCTCACGCTGATTCCTGTGTATATTTTATTTTCCCCTTGTGATGTAACCTCCTTTAGGGTAGAGGAGTCCATTTAACCCACATTTATTATTTCTTTGTATTGAGCACTGTTCTAGGCTCTGAACTTATCCAGCACTTTTTAAAGTCCTCAGCATTATTCAGCATCCTGCAGAGTGCTTTATAAATTCCTGTTGAATTAAAGTCTAATGCCAAAGAGAAATACATTTGAGCTTGTTAACAACTGAATGAGATCAATATCTTAATAATTTTAAGTCAGCAGTATCTTATCTCTGTTTCTTCTTTTTTTAAGGTGGAACTAATATTCCCCGCCTCAAAGTGCTAATGAGGAAATTAAAGGAAATATTGCACATAATGTCTGTCATAGTATCCGGCCAGTAGTTGACTTTAGTGGGTTTTTCCCCATTCTTTATCTATATATTGAACTTAGTTATATTCAACCATCTTTTTAATCTACAAAATGGCAGTGTCATATGGTTCAATCTCATAATTAGTGATAACTATGATATATAGTAGCACCCTTAATGAATTATATAAGTAATGCATAGCTCTAGATTGAAACAGAAAGGGAGGGCTGGATATAATTATGATGAAATAATTCAGTGAAATTCTGAGAACTAAAAATGTTGCCTAATTTAAATGTAGTGATAACATTCATGTTTTAAAAATGAAAACAGTCATGTTTTAAAAACAAAAAGTAGTAACATCTGGGAGACCACATGTATAAAGGGCAGAAGGAAGCCTTCATAACTAAGACTAGNATAAAGGGCAGAAGGAAGCCTTCATAACTAAGACTAGAAACCCAGAAGTGCTATAAGAAAAGTCAGACCTACCTGACTACATAAAACTTTAAAAGATCATATTAAAATACTGTGAATAATATTGATTGATTTCTTGTGTTTTATCTCTGGAATATGAGGTCTAGAGAAAAGAGATTTTTGTCTGTTTTGTTCACTGTTGAATCCTCAGTATATCTAATAATGTCTGGCACATAGTAGGTATCATTACAAAAATACTATTAAAAGTCAACCAACAAATAATAGATTCAAACCAAATATTTTCAGTAAGGGAACAGACAAAGGGTTATATTTCTAATGTAAGAAGTTTCCAAATAACTAACAAGGAGGGGGCATAAAACTCACAGGAAAATAGGAAGGTTCAATATCCAAGGAATATATGAAAATATTGTCAAACTAATGCGTAGTGTTACCACTTTAGACTGGCAAAAGCTGAAAAGATTGACAACCTCTATTGCTGATAGGAATGCGGGGAAGGGTATTACTGTACATGGCTGGTGAGTAGGTGAATTGCCGTAGCTATTGTTGAAATGCAACCCATTGCTCTGTTAGAATTTAAAATGCATGTACACTTTGACCCACAAATGCTTCTTCTGGGCATCTGTTCCATAGAAGGGAAAGCACAAGTATATAGCATATATGCAAGAATGTTTATTGCAGCATTATTTTAGAGGCACAACAGAGAAAAAAGGAGAAACAAATGACTGCCCATCAATAGGGGAATGGTTGAATAAATCATGACACATTGTAGTATAAAATGTTATGCAGCCATTACAAAGAGGGTTATTGTTGAGAAAAAACAAAGTCCGAAAATATGTGTATGTTCCAATTTTTGCAAAACAGTGACAAAACCTCTCTGTGGATATATATATATTATGAATATGTATGTACATTACGTGTAGTCATTTATTTATGAGCACATGAGCATAAAGAGTAACATGAAGCATATGCAAGTAGGTTGTTAACATGGGTGACTTTGTGTCTATGAGGAGATAGTGCAGATTGAGAGGGGAGTACATGGGAAGAGAAAAGTTAAACTCAAATAAAAATTGCATTAAAGAAAACAGTAGGTGTTATATGATCACACATATTGAATTTATGTAAAATTATATGTAACTGTTTACATGTATAAATATTTAAAAAGAAAAAATAACAAACAGAATAAGGGAAGTGAGATTTACTGAGCTCATGGCCATTTCAGTGCAGCCTACATGCCTTGGTGCGGCGGCTATAAAGAACACAGTAATACGACATTGGAAATGGAAAATAATATAAGGCAGGACTGCCAAACCCATTATGAGGGGGGATGAAGAGGGATGCACTTCCACCAGATAAATCAAAATGAGTTAAGTAAGCCCAAAGAAACAGCTCCTGCAGACCGTAAAAAAAGTCAACAGGGAATTACTAGTAGAAAAATATGAAAATTGAAAATAGTAAAAACCACCACTGTGAAGCACATTTGTTCGAGGCCTGATTCAAGACTCTAGTTAAACTCCATGGCAGAGAGAAACCTTGAAGAGAAGCAGGAGACTTGAACTGTATCTTACACTGGCTGATTTCTAAGGTACATTCATGCTCTAAAAGTCCATAACTGTAAAATACAATGGGGACTAGCTGACATATAGGATTCATACAATCATGGGATTTTGGAGCTGGGTGGGCCTTGGAGGATTATCTAATAGTGGGTCCAAAGGTTGGTGGTTGTTGTTGTTTTAAGATGTTATTTTTAAGTAATCTCTACACCAAACATGGGGCTCAAACTCACAACCCTGAGATCAAGAGTCGCATGCTCTACCAACTGAGCCAGCCAGGTGCCCCCAAAGATTTTTTACGTTTACGTTTCTTTATTGCAGTAAAATGTATATAATGTAAAATTTACCACTCTAACCGTTTTTAAGTATACAGTTCAGTGGCATTAAATATATATTATATTTTATATCTTTTAATGGGCCCATTGGGGGAAAGTGGGTGAAGGTATACAGTACTTCTCTGTATTATCTTTGAAACTTCCTATAAATTTATAATTATTTCAAAATTTAAGGGTTTTTTTTTTTCTATTCAGTACCCCATTAACCAACAACTCCCCATTTCCCTTCCCTTCCCTTCCTGGTGAGCACCATTCTATTTTCTGTCTGTCTGAGTTTCACTGCTGTAGGGATCTCATATAAGTGGAATCATACCACTGTTTGTCCTTATGTATGAAGCTTATTTCACTGAGCATAATGTCTTCAGAGTTCGCCTGTGCTGTAATCTGAATCAGCATTTTCTCTCCCTTTTCAAAAAAATTGAAGTATAGTTGACGCACATTAGTTTCAGGCATACAATTTAGTGATTTGACATCTCTATGCATTTTGCTTATGCTCACCACAAGTGTAGCTACTGTCTAGCACCACAGCAAACTACTACAATACCATTGACTATATTCCCTATGTCTTTTGTCGTTGCTGATTTTGTTTAATGGCGTGCCTACGTGAGCTTCGGGAGCTTCCTTGCAGTCCTCAGAGAGGCAGGAGAAGCGACATTCCAGATGCAGACTCCACCCCGCACCTTTGCTCAGGGCGGCTCCACTTTGTTTCTTTCAGTGTTGTGCTTCCATAGGAGATTTCTGAAATTTCCATTAAAAACAGTCCCACTATGATCCCTCCTACATTGTTGGTGGGAATGCAAGTTGGTACAGCCACTCTGGAAAACAGTGTGGAGGTCCC
>NC_048223.1:14885073-15134771 GCF_002007445.2 Ailuropoda melanoleuca | reverse complement strand
AAGCATCGAACTTTACATCGGAATCCGGGGATGTACTGTATGGTGATTAACATAATATAATTTAAAAAAAAACAGTCCCACTATAAAAAAATGGTTTTGAAAACTACTGACTCTCCTTTTTTTATTTTACTGATAAGAGAGATGAATTTAGTTTTCCAAGGTTGCTAAGCTAATAAGTGGCAGGACGAGGACTCCTGGTCTAGTCCTCCTTACACTATACCATATTGCCTCCATTCAAATACAAAGATTAGTGTTTCTCTTCTTGGCTCTGCCAGCATTTACTATAACCTAAAATGAACATCTTTATATAGCAATGCAGGTAATGTGTATATTGTAAACATGGAAGAAAGCATGGTTGAGAACAAATCTAGAGAAATATGCCTAGGATTTCAAATTCCAATGTCTTCCAAGTTTGTAACCTTGATCTGGTAGGTATGTATGCATATGCCTTAGTCTCTGGTAAGAATAAGTAATGAAAGAAAAAATCTGACCTGAGTCTCAGAGAAATTTAAGAGAAAAATAAATGCCTGCTTTTCAATTCATTTAGCAAATGTTTAATGAGTGTTTACTAAGTGTTAGGGACTATGATAGACACTTTGCTTGTAATGGTGAGCCAAACAGAATATGCCTTTGCTCTCATGAGCTCACTGACTGGAAGGTTGGAATACACAGCTATCAATCCAATAATTAAACTAAGGAATAGATATTTCAACTGAGTTAGAAGTGAGGAGGGGATGAAAGCTGGTACAATGAATATGTACAACAGAAAGTGACCACAAAATGGTCAGAGCAAACTTCCCTGAAGAAGTCATGTTTGAACCGAATCCACAGGAGAAGTAAGAGTTAACTAGATGAGTTTGTGGAAAGCTATTTGTAAAAAATAGTATAGGTCACTTGTTTTTTAGGGAGGCTTTATTGAAAAGATAACGTTTGTAGAGGAGAGAGTATTGTTTAGGTTCAGGAAATATGCCTCCTTCCTCATGCCATGTCTTTGATACTCAACTGTAGCAGACATCACCAATCAATCACAGCACTCTGGTAAACCCACATTCACCTTCTTAGCAGAAGTCCAGGCAGTCCTTGCCAATCAATCACATCTGGCACTTAAAATAAAATGTATTTGCCATCTTGGGTATAGTAAAAAATTATCTCTGGCCTCAAATGTAGAAATTCTGAGTTGTAACTACGTGTCCTTAATGATATAAGCAGGCAAGCCACCATTTGGGCATTTTACCTCAGTCCCTTTAAAGATTAATTTTTTGTGTCAACTTGATTGGGATACCCGGATAGCTAGTAAAATATTATTTCTGGGTGTGTCTGTGAGTGTATTAGTATTTGAATCTGTAGACTGAATAAAGAGGCTAACCTTCGTTAATGCGCGTGAACATCATCCAATCCACCTAAAGCCTGAATAGAGCAAAAAGGCAGAGGAAGGGTGACTTTGCTCCCTCTGCTTGAGCTGAGACGTTCATCTTCTCCTGACCTTGAACATCAGTGCTCCTGGTTCTCAGAGTCAGATTGAGACTTACACCATCAGTCCCCTGATTCTCAGGGGTTAGGACTCAAATTGAATTACATCACCAGCCTTCCTGGTTCTCTAGCTTGCTGATAGCAGATGGTGGGACTTCTAAGCTTTTATAACCACAAGAGCCTATCTTATAGATTAGATATATAGATATAGATATAGATCTTATTGGTTCCATTTCTTTGGAGAACCCTAATACAGTCCCCAAAGAAGACAAGAGATGCTGCTTCCCCATCCTATAAACCACATGAGACAGTCTATAAAGTGAGGCCTCTTTGAGTCCCAATGGTCAATTTATGGATAGGAGAGTTAGCCAGAAAATACGTCCTTGGGCAGTACCAGACTTTGTCAATTGCCTAGGAATTACAAATATATTTTGCTGAGACCTGCAAACTAAAACTAAAAAAAATGCAAGTATCAAAGGCATGAAGTTTCAAGCCAGAAGGGATGATATTAAAACTTTACAAAGATGTTGAATGCACATAACTTAAAATCTGTAGGTCACAGAGCCATGGCAATGTTCTCTGAATAATAAAGAACTGATTATGCTACAAACTCTGGTTGAGAAGGAACATGGCTGCTTGCTAGAACTTGTGTTTATTTTGGGCTTAAAATGCATATTAATACATTTTTATAGTTTTTCTCCTAACCCCTACTTTCTATATGTGTACTTGCCAACTGAAGTTTTTCCAATCATGATGCTCCAGAAGCTGGCAAAAGATTACTGGGTTTCTGAAGTTTTTTTCTTTAAAAATTTTTTTTATCTTAACACATGGTAATATCTTTAACACTGACTGTCATACTGTTGAAAAAGATGTTTTGCATATCCCATGCTCTGTTTAGAGCCACTCTGGTACCCCGTCATCTAAATACCTTGGTTACCATCAGCACAGTCCTGATGAGATGGGCCATAGGCTCTAGAGTGAACTGGTCCTCACTTTGTCTAGTTGAAGAGACAGACACTTGATTCAGGATGAATTCTTCATGCTTTTCACTTCTGTAATGTTATGATGGATAATTGGCATTATGCTACTAATAATGATTATCTTTAGCATATGATTATGTATCTTACCCAGCTACACATTCTTTGACTGAAGTCTTTCATATCAGTGCCAAATTGTATGAGACCTACAGAGGAGATTTCCATTTAATAAGTGGAAAGGATGCTAATCTTAATTCCACTCTGTAAGTGTGTTGGCAAATGAATCAAAATGACACAAGTAACCCTGGATGTTGGCGTAATTTCATTTACTTCAAAGAAAGATGAAGGTTGTATCTTCTGTTTAACCATTGTCATTTTCATCTTCCTGTCCTCCCTCAAGCTCTCAGTTGAGAGGTTTTAGAGGGGTAGGCAAGCAAAAGCTAGAGAGTGGTGCTTATCAGTGTTTAGGATGTGAACGTAATATCCCTGTAGGTGTGTGTAGCCAGAGTGCCAATGCACAGAGGGAAGGCAGAGCTACTCCTGTGGCCTAAACTCTTAGGAAGCTGTGTTTGCATATCTGTGTGTGTGTGGGGGGGTTGTTCTCCATGGTCTGATGGCTCCTGCTCCTTGATCCACCTGTCAGATGTTTGCCACTTTGTTGTCACTCCTGTACAGTTTTCTCTTCTTTTCTGTTCATTGTTATTTCCTTCTGGTGACTGTTGATCAAACCTTAGGAAAGCCAAAACATGCACTCCTAGTGTTCTCAGCTCTCTGTGGTGAAGTGCTGAAATGCAAGACTATTGTAGCTGAAATCCCAGACAGCTATGCCTGTGAGGTGCAGCCCTCCAGATGTCTTTTTATAAACTCTCCCACTTCCCTTATATTTCAAGTTTGGAATATATAAAGGTGCCTGGGGAGGAGCAGCCACAGCCATAGCTCCCCAGGCTCTACAGGAAGCTGTTCTGTCCCCTGTTGGGAGTACATGGTATCTCCAGGAGAGTTTCTTTGAGTGGTTGGTAGGATTTGAGTATTTGAAAACCAGTGATTTTAGAGAGCATAGCTTTAACCAAGACACAAAATGGTTTTAGTTTTTGAGAAATTTAGATAATATGCTACTATGATGTTCTAACAGCCTCTTGCTTCCAGACTATTTATAAAACCAGCTGTGTGACTTGGGGACACATCACTTCCTTCTCTGAGCCTGAAACTCTATTATAAAATGAGAGACTTGAACCACATCAGTGGTTTTCACTCAAGGGCCACCTTGGGAGGTCATAGGAAGGTTATATTACTCTACTGTCCACCTGAGCAGCTCAGCTTTTATTTGTTTTATGGTTTGAGATTCCATGTATGATTTAAATTAGGAGGAAAGGAAGAAGGAGGAGGAGGAGGAGGAAAGAGAGAAAGCATTCTGTAGTTTAAGGCTGTTTGAGGAAACAATTCTACTCCATGATTATAAATATTTTTCCAGCTCATTTTTTTATTCTAAGAATCTAGATTTGTCCGTGAGATGTAGGAGGCTTGCAAAATTTGATTATTCAATCACAAACTCACATATTTTAGCAAAGAGTTATGACAAAAGGAGAGAACGTAGCTTCTAAAGAGTATCTATCTTATACTTTGTTGGAAATTGGTAAGGAGTGTGAGGGGTGTTACCACTCAGTTAAATTAATAACCTGTCATCTAGGGCTTTCTCTATATCCTTTCATATTACTGATTGCTTTCTTCTCTGTCACTCTCTTGAGCCCCTAACCCTAACCCAAATATTACAGAGGAAAAATGAAGGAACTCCAGCCACATGAGGTCCCATACCAGCAGGTGGAGATGCAAGGATGGAGTGTAGAAAAAAACAACATTTTCCCATGACCTGGTAGCCAGTCTCCAGAAGATGTGTTAGCTGAAAGTCACTTGAAAGGGCAAAATCCCCTCAAGACTCCATCCCCCAAGCCTCTTTTCTAAAGTCTCCTTGCTTTCTGGTATGACGCTCTAAATCCCCACACCCTGCCCTGCAGTGCATGCTGAGGTGAGATACTCCAGTCCATACCTTCAGTCACTGAATCATTACTGGACGTCTTACCTGACCCACATTTGACCCTCGTGCCTTGTGTCTTGTCATCCAGCTCACCTGCCACCAGGATTTCTACTTTTCTTCCCCGTTACACCTTTATTTTGCCCTAAAGTGTTACGTATGTTTTTGTCTCTCTCCCTTCACCTCTAATTACTACTTTGCTTTTCTCTATCATAGCAGTGCAACAGTGGACCCTTTCCCAACTTGACCTAACATTCAGGAACCCTCTGCGCATTTGCTAACCCATGAGCGCTGTCACAGCTCACTTCACATGAGCCTCACTGATGGGACTTGGCAAATGTCTCAGTGTATCCAAGCTACTAATGATTTGGATCCAATTCATATCACAAACTACGTATAACTGAAAAGATCGATCAACAGGGCTCTATGTCTTCAATCAAACTTGTAAAATTTTTATTTAACTGGTCAAGTGTGTGTGGCTTCTATGGTGATCAATTCACAATGTATAAAAATGTCAAATCACTATGTTGTCCACATGAAACTAATATGATATGGCAATTATACTTCAATTTAAAAAAGATGGCAAAATTTAAAGTAGAAAACAAAGGTAGTGATAAAATAATATTATCTATCTCAGAGGAGTTTTGTGAGAGTGAAGTGAGATAAAGCATAGAATATACCAAGCACAGTACCTAGCACACTGCAGGTGGGCAATACATAGTAGTAGCCATTATCAAAAGCAGGAGATGTTGTTGGTTGCCTACCCCAAATTCATTGTTTCCTCATTCTTGCTGGCAGTTTGCCCATTTTATTTCTCTCCCTGCCCCACAATGCCAGTGATAAATTGTTTATAAACGGAAAGCTTTCATGATAAGGATAGATTTCTACCTTCTTGATACCCCCTTCTCCTTCCTCATCTCCGATCTCCTGAGTGCTCCTTTTACAGAGCTGGGCAAGCAGGATGGGCCCAAGCCAGCTAGATACAATGCTGCTGAAAGCTACTTAGTTATAAACAGGATGTATACTTTGAGATGTCACAGAAAAAGTTTGTTGCTTTATAAAATTTAAGGAAGAGGAAGCCAAATCTATAGACCATAAGAAAAAAATCCAACTTGTTAATGGACTGATTTATAGGAATCTCTCCATTCTGTTAATCAAAAACATTGTTTTTAAAACTTCATGTTACTGTGCCGTTAGTACTTTGTGAAATCAATAGTAAGTTCAACCAGCAATTTTACAATATGACAAAAGAGAAAAGAATGGAAAATATCAGGTGCGTTACACATAATAAAAATTATTATTGCACAAAAACTTGATTCAGTTAAATATATACAAAGCTATGAGCATATATAAAATGATTCAAAACTAAGTGTATTTCTTACTGTAGGTAGTGGGCAAAGCATTTAGAAATTGCTGATTTGTAAGAATTGCCTCTGAAAGTCAACTTGGGGCCATGTATGGACCTCTTCTTGGTCCTGAGAAAATACCTGAAGTGTCTCGGTAAATGTCCTCCCCTTAAGAACTTACTGCTGCAGGGGGGCCAAGGGGGGTCTTTGGGCTCATGAGTGAAGTCCTCTGCATCCCCCAGTGAAATACTCACCAGTGACTTTCGTGACTTAGGGATTAGACAGAGTCCTCTCCCTCATGTGGGTAAATAGAGCAATTGGAGAAATAGCCAAACCTCCTTTAAAGATGAATAGACCCAAATGAATCATCTTTCACTTCTGTAAATGTGGCCATGGGCTGTGAGTGTGTCTTCTCCTTGTCTCAGGAGGGTCTCCATTTGTCTCTAATCTGGACTGTGTTATAGCTTCATTGAAAGATAATGACTTCAATTAATATGCTCTCATGTATGCTGATGTCTGATGTGGCAAAATTTGGTGAAAAAACTTCCCAAACATTCATTAATATCTGACATATCTTCACCATGAGAGAATTTTCACTATCTCAGGGCTAGTTTGTGCCATCTCTTCAACCACCAGTCCTACACCTTTTATTTTACTCCTTCATTCTTCCTTGACTTCGTAGCCAGGCTAAAATATATATATACTTACTGGGAATCATAGATATAACTTCTGACCTATGTCCACTGATTACCCATCCCAGGTCCAATGGAGCCCATTGCTGAGTCCCTAGTGGTATTCAGTCTCTGAAGATGACTTCCCTCTGCCAATTCCAGGAAGCATAAGGGATACTTTATTGGCTCCATATAGTGAACATTTAGAAAATTTTATATGCTACAAAATCTAACATAGGTTTCACTTTGAATATTAGACATCTATTTTCAGAACTTTACTCTTCAAGCTGCCCTGGTATTAAATCTTTTGCATCCAAACCGTTGAATTCTGAGATATGTATTAAGAATAGATTGATACTTGTCATAAATGAAAGTCCACTTTTAAGCCTATAGCCTTCTGCAGCTATATTCAAAAATTCCTGCCTACTTCAGATTTTGTTAATGTGTCTCAATAGAGGAAATGGCCAGGGGCACCTGGCTGGCTCAGTCAGTGGAACGTGCAACTCTTGATCTCGGGGTTGTGAGTTTGAGCCTCACATTGGGTGTAGAGATTACTTCAAAAAATTTAAAAATCTTTTAAAAAATTGAAGAAATGGCCCATAAAATGCAAGCCAGCAAACTCAGACCAATGTTAGACCAAGTCACATAGTGATCCAGACCACCAGGGAAAAATTCAGGAAACAACTAACAGTATGAGTATTATGGTTAATTGCTATAGGTAATATGACCTGATTTGCAGATAGCACCTACATAGACTAGGATACGTTTTAGGTGCCTAATGATTGAGAGTTGTTGGTATTTTTATTTCCTTTTGCTATTTCATCACCTCTGACCAGCCATACTTCAGATATGTACTTTTTGCTATAAGAGGGATATATGAGCATGAATGGTTTAGTACAAAATCTCATCCATTTAAGGACTAAATAGCTCACTCAATCTGTGCTTCCTAGGATTGGGTCATCAATGCCATTATTCAAAAATTTACAGTGTATATTATCCCAAGAAGAAGGAATGGTGTTGTAGATGGGGCTCAACATTTAAGCTCTTCCAGGTCCACATTTGCCCCCACAGTCCTGAGTGAGTTAAATTTTCTGGGGAACATTCAGCAAACTAACTGTGTCAGAACACAGGTTCGTATTTCAGTGAACTGATTGCATTTCAGCACCTTCCCCCAGAGCCAAGTCTCGCCACAATCTTTTTAATAAAACACTCCAGCAATGGTCTTATTTAGTTCTCTCCTTCCCACATGCTCAGACTTCTCAAAAGAATGGTTTCTACATTCACAACTTCTAGTTACTCACCTCCTGTCTTAGTTAGGGCACAGGTTAAGTAAGCCACTATAACAAAGAGATCCAAAAATACAGTGGTTTATATAATTTAGAACTTCTTTCTTGTCATGTAACATTCTGGAAGTAGGTAGTTCAGGCTAACTGGAAAGCAACTGTTGTGCATTCCAGAATACAGGCTCCTCGTATCCTGTGGGTCCACCATGCCCTGGAGTATTGTCTTCATCTGAGTGATGAGGACAGGTTGACTCCAGTGATTTGACCTGAACAGCTGGGAAAATGGAGTTGCCATTAACTGAAATGGGCAGATGGCAGAAATAGCAGATTTTCAGGGCAGAGATGAGCTCATTGTTATTCATGTTAAGTTTGTAATCCAGGTGGAAATATAAGGTAGTTAGATAAACAGATTGGGAATTCAGAGGACAGGTCCAGGCTATAGATATGACTTGAGCAGTCATTAGTCATGGACCTGGACAAAATCAACAAGGGGATGAGTATGCATAAAAAAAATAGAAAAGGTTAAGTACTGAGCTCTAGGTCACTCAAAACTTTGGGTTTCGGGAACATGAGAAAGGATTAACCAGCGAATGAAAAGGGGCAAATAGTAAGGTAGAGGAAAATCGACAGAGTATGATATCCTCAAATCCAAGTGAAGAGCATGTGTCAAAGAGGAGGGCACAATCAACTTTTCAAATGCTGCTTATGAGTCAAGTCAGGTGAGGACTAAGATATGAAGATTGGATTTAGCTTCAAATGGCAAGCAGTGTATCTGCAGGGTGGAGGTGAAACTGAGATGGGCTCTTGTTTTATTGATTCATTTGTTTTTTCATTTGTTGACTGGAGAAATATTGAATATATACAATGCATCTTACATTCACAACATATGCCTTTAGGTAGATAATCAAAACAGGCTATATATTGAGCCATGTGTCTTAGGTTCAATCCTGTAAAAAAAAATGCTATTTCTCTCTCTCTCCTCTTTCCTTACAACCAATTCCCTTCATTTACTGGACACAGCAGCTGGCTCAGTGGCCAGCCTGTGGCAAAAGCAGTCACCCAGCAAGAGGGTGACCCTAAAAATAAGCTATAAGATGTAACAATCAGAGAAGACAGAAACCACTAATGAATTCTGGCTGAGTGCTGAATAGGGAAAATACACAAAACTCTGGGAGTAACTGGGCCACAGTTAACGTCCTCTCCAGTTTCAAGGGTCAGAGCTCGCCAAGAGGATTTCATTGCAATGAGTGTGCAGAAGTATTCATTCCTGGTGATTTGCTCTGATGAAGTGGAACAATGACATAAATTAGCCAAATCAGCTTCGAAATTACTACACGTGCTTATGTTTGCTTAAATGTTTATTAAAATGAGCTCACTTATCTGAACGCATTTCAGCATAAAGTGTGGGCCTGCAGTCAGGAGGGCCTCAGGGAAATATGGTAAGAATGCAGGACTTTAAAACGCACCAGGGAAAATCCACAGGCAAAAGCTAAAGAAAGGGAGTGTAATCATCTAGCTGGTATTAGGCTGCACTGAAGCAAACAGGTCACTGACTCAGGGGACAGAAGTCTCTGGTTCTGTAAAAGCTGTCATTATCTGTATGACCTTGGGGTTTCCTTTCTGGACCTCCTGCAGTTAAATGAAGGAGTTGGACAATATAACCTTTGAAATCTCTTGCACCTCTTGCATTTCAAAGCTAAATTGTCCCCAACGTGCAGAAAGATTCACTTTGTTGGTAATTAGAAAGTACCTTTTTGGTTCCACTGTTAGTTTTGACCTGGATGCATGCATTACTAAAGGTGTCAGTGATTTTATGCTTGTAAGAAGCCACACCTATATACAAGCTTCACAGATGTAGAGGCCAGTAATGTGGGGGGACATTTGTTGCCTCTAACCTACATGCTTAGAAGGATTTGTCCCCTGTATGCCTGGTCAGGGCAAGACAATGGGACGGCTGTTGCTAGGAAGTGAAGCATTCTGTTACTTAGCCAAAAAAAAAAAGAGAGAGAGAAAAGAAAAGAAAAAAAGAAGACAGCAGATGTGCAGGATCAGCTCTGTGGCACAGATCTGACAGTGACGACACTGCTAATGTGTGCAAGCACACAGCGTCCTTTTTCCCTCTGTGATTTCTCACACGACCTTCCAAGTTAATTCTTGGAGTGCTTTGTGGATGAATGTTGTTGGACTTCTGTGCTGGGCTCCACGTCCCTTGTCTGAATTGCATGTGACACGGTGGAATCATTCTTTTGTAATAAAGTTTATTAGCTGAATTCACACAAAGCCACTCCAGCACATCATTCTATTGTGGAAACTGAGAGCCTGTTGAAGATATGATCTTAAAAAATAAATTAGGAGGTATATCTATATATCTATATAATAAGTTAAGTAAATGAGAGGTATCTCTCTCTCTCTCTCTCTATATATATCTCCTTCCTTGATGGCAGTCACAGCCTCTTAATTTATCTGCTGTCCCAGTGGGGGTGGAGAAATGACCATAGGGTGGCATAGATCTCAGGCGCTCTGCAGGGGATTTCCCCCTCATTCTCAAAGACAGGGATTGACTCCCCCACATTCACACCTTGACAAATAGTAAAACTGGGATTTGAATCTTGACTTTTTAACTCTCTCATTTATTCAAGACCACAATTATAAAACTCAATTATAATTTTTAGGCAACTAACACTCTTTGACATCATTTGAACTTTGGAAATAACCAGGCTCAAGGTGAACTCAACTTCTGGATTCCCCAGTTAAATGAGCTGATAAATTGTCTTCTTTGCAGAAGCTACTTTGGCATTGGTTTTTGACACTAGTGAATAAATTTTCCTAAAGATATATGAGCCTTCTGATTCTGGAAACAAGTGTGTACGCCTATAAAGGAATGATAATGGCATGTACTGATGGTGACCTATGTGCAAAGTGCTGTGCTGAAGCCTGCGTATGTATTCATTTACTCTCAAAACAATGAGGTAGATGTTTTTATTGTCCCCATTTTCCAGATGAAGAGACTGAGGGGTTAAGTATACTTTCCATGGTCATGTATCTAGTAAGATTCAGAGCCAAGATTCAAACCCCAGTAGTCAGATGCCACAGTCCCCACTCAAAGTCACTTGGCCATACAGACCCCTATATATGTGTGCATACATGTATCTTAACTATGGTGTGAAAAGATAAGCTAAAAGGGAAGAAACTGAAGCTTCTAGTTTGTTAGTCGTTTTCTTCAGAGGAGACTCTGACCTCAGGATACCCAGTCACAGAGCATGCTGAGAACTCCTTCCAGGGAGAAGTCAGTGAGTTGGGACTAAGCCCCTGGACCATGGATCACAGCAAGGGAGCTCAGGGGCTTTTAGAAAGTGGTGGATCATAGCATCTGGTTATTGAACAGGAAGTTTGAATGAAATAGGAGAAGGATTTCTGGAAGCAAAATCTAGCCCAGGGAAGACAAAAAGGGTTAGACTGACAGGAGGGTTAGTCAGACCTCTGTGACCCGTACCCCTAAATCCATGTGCACCTATAGCCTAAGCAGTATTTAATTTATACCTTTTCAGTACTTATCAACCTTATTAATCTTTGAAAATAAAATATATAAAAACATATTGTCTGACTTTAATGTTCTGTTTTGTTTTCTCATGAGATTTTTCCTATACTGTCAGTTAGATAATTGGTCATTTTAAATTTTTTCTCTTGTGGATTTTTTTAGTAACAGATATATTAGGACATATTATTTCATGGTAAATGACATAAATCCAACAAACTTGAAGATTTATTAGATTTTATAACTGGGAAGCCTAGGGGTACACCTGCTTTTAAGCAAGTCTAGATATGGGACCTCAAACAAGAGATCATGAAATCATTCGTTCTCTCTGTCTTTCTGTCTCTCCATCTCTGTCTCTTTCCTCCTGCCATCCTACCCCAATGATTTATCTTCTTAGCCAGGCTCTCTCCCATGTAGCAGCAAAGTTGAATCCAGGCTTACATTGTCCTCAAGCTGGTGATTCCAGAAAAAAAAATGAGGGGGTTCCTTTTATTTTGTAGCATATGTAACAGCTTATAGCATCTGTAAAATATTGGCTCATTGGGAATGTGCCAAGCCCTGACAAATCAGTGTGTCTGAGGGATGATGTGGTCTGGTTGGTTTGTTACATGCCAATTCTTGGGGTAGGGAGAGTGGTGCCATGCTATACATTTCCATCAAGTAATAGTTGGTATTTTCCCAGAGCAAAATTATGCAAAGGAGAGGGGGGACAAAAGCCACTTTTAAAATACTCTTTCCATTTAAAAATGAAGTGTTCAGATTTTTATTGATTTGGAAGAGCTCTTTATATATTAAGAATATTAGCTTTTGATCTGCACTATATAAACCATGTATGTTTGTCACAGTTTGTCACTTGTCTTTCACTTTGTTTATGGTATATTTGTTCCTTTTACAGTAATTAAAGAATTTTACGTATGCCTCCACCCAGTTCAGTTCAAGCTATTTGTAGAGATCCTCACCCATGTCTCCAGACCACTCACCACCTCACCCGACACACCTAAACAGCTAAATACACTAAAATGTTATTTCGCTGCCTTCATCAAAGAGATTTTCAGGCATCAGTTAGTTTCCCCATCTGTAAAGTGTGTAACAATAGTACCACAAAGCTATATGGTTTCATAGAATATGTCCTTATTTTTTGGAAGTGGATGCTAAAGAATCAGGATGTCAGGCACCTGGGTGGCTGAGTTGGTTAAGCATCTGCCTTTGGCTTTTGTCACGATCCCAGGGTTCTGGGATCGAGCCCCGCATCAGGCTCCGGGCTCAGCTGGGAGTCTGCTTTTCCCTCTCCCTCTGCCTGCCACTCCCCCTGCTTGTGCTCTCTCCCTCTCTCTCTCTGTCAAATAAATAAATATATCTTTAAAAAAATAAATAAAGTATCAGGATGTCTATGGTTTATTTTCCAGTGGCTCATCTAAAAAAATTAAAGAATGAGAAAGAGGTAGGTAGAGTAAATACTATAAACAGCAAATAATTTTGAATCTAGGTGGGGGTTAAATGGATGTTCATTGTACTAATATACTACTTTTCTCTATTTGAAAATTTTCCTAATTAAAAAGTTACGAAAGAGAGTGAGAAAAAGGAGCACTGGACAGTTGTGGAGGGAGTAAATTCTTTGCCATGCCTACCCTCCTCCCTATCAGCTCCACTGATGGTCCGTCCAGGTGGCCAGGTGGGGGTTTGGGCTCCGTGGGCAACACTATGGAGTACACAATGCAGTCATCACCCTGGTATCGCCATTGCTGCTGAAGGAGGATTTGGGGTGGGGGTGGGGTGTTGGTGCCATGGAGGGCTGTGAACCTCCAGGAAACCTTACTTCCAGCTAATCCTTGGAAAACTGTGTGAGACGGTGCCTGTTCTACCTGATGACCTGGCCTGAACTTTGACATCTACAGCTTCTTTTGGGAGCGAGAGTCTCATTTGTTGAGAATATTTAGGTCAAATAAAATCCACTTTTTATTAAAAGGGGAAAAAAAACTTGCCCCAGAGCATGCTAACATTGATTCAGAAAAAAAATGTAAATCCTTTGACAGACTTAGCTCTGTTCAAAAGGAATATGAAAAACTGGAGTCATCTTTGAAGAATTCTAGCCTGGAGAAAGAGTCATCAGAAATCTGGAGCCTGGAGGAAACTGTGAAGAGTTTAAGGAGAAGTTAACTTCCTGAGAATAGGACTTGAATGAAGAAAGCTCTAAATGCACAGAATAAGAGGAGTTGGTGGCTGAAATGATAAGAATGATCCATCCACTAGAAGATGAATTAAAAGTCATCACATCACAAGCAGCTTTTCCAACAGAGTATGAAGCCAAGAGCCAACCCCCATGTGGTCCCTCACCAACAGGTAGACCTTCATTTTGAAAACAGAGCTTCCTCTGCCCTTCACTCAGGTCTCACCTTGGCTACCAGACTATGTTCACCCCCCTCTCCCTCAAGTCTGAATCCGTTATTGCCAGTGAGTCCAAGGGAGCAATTTCTGCAAAGAGGAACTTTTTCTCCTTCTCTTTCTGTCCTTCCTCCTCCAGATTCGCACCCCCACCACCTTCATATCCTGAAAATAAAGAGGATTCATTCTAGATTAACTCAAACATCAAACAAACCGAATACTCCAGAACCATACTGAGAACTTCTAGAACCATACTGAAAACATTGGGGCCTCCTTTTGTCTCTTTTTAAAGAAATAGTTTGGAAATTATTTCTCTTTCATTATTGGCTTAATAAGAAACTGCTGTTACTTATTTTTGCTTGAATTGAAGCTTGATGGAGCAGTTACTCTCAATGTTTTCAAGGTAATATTATATCATACCAACTTACGAGTAATATTTCCATTTATTTTATCCTTTAGTAAGTATAAGAACTGTATTTTAATTTTTAATTACAATTACTATAATCTCAACAATAATAGGAATAATATGTGTATTAATTCAGATACAGGAGTTGTTTTATTTTATTGTTTTTTTAAGATTTTATTTATTTGTTTGAGAAAGAGAGAGAGAGTGAATGAGAGGGAGAGGGAGAGAGAATCTGAAGCAGACTCCGCACTGAGCATTTAAGTCCAAAGCAGGGCTCAATCCCGCAATGGGGAGTTCATGACTTGAGCTGAAACCAAGAGTTGGACGCTTAACCGACTGAGCCACCCATCTGCCCCTACAGGAGTTGTTTGAAACTGCAAAAACAGTTTTTGTTTGCCCAGAGGTGTATTGATTACCGTTATAAAGCAAATATAAAAGTTGGTTTTTATCTAAATAAATAGTGATCGGTGATTTGGTCTTGAAGAGATAGCTGCACTCCCATATTCATTGCAGCATTATTCACAATAGGCAAGATATGGAAATAACCTTAACGTCCATCAAAGGATGAATAGTTAAAATGTGGTGTATGTATACAGTAGAATATTATTCAGTCCCGATAAAAGAAGGAACTCCTGCCTTTGGAACAACCCGGATGAACGTGAAGAACAGTATGCTAAGTGAAATAAGCCAGTCACAGGACAAATACTGGAAGATTCCACTTATATAATGCATATAAAATAGTCTAACTCATAGAAACAGAAGTGGAAAGGTGGTTGTTAGGGAGTGGGGGGAGGAGGAAATGGAGAGTTGCTGTCCAATGGGTATACAGTTACAGTTATACACAATGAATAAGTTCTAGAGATCTGCTGTACAACGTTGTGTCTAAAGTTAACAACACTGGACTATCCACTTAAAAAGTTATTAAAAGGGTAGATCTTACAGTGACTGTACTTGCTACAATTAAATGGATACATAAGTAAATAGTGATTGGTTTAAAAGGATTTTATGTGAGTCAAATCTATCAAACATTGATGTATGTTTTGGCTTTTCTTCCTTACTTGGAAAATTCTTTCCTACCTCAACATCATAAAATCTTTGTTGTACATTGTGTTCTAGATTATTTATAATTTTATATTTAAATCCATACTGAAGTCATTTTTGTTATTTAGGATAACACTAACTATGGTAACAGCTCCCAAATCTCAGTGGTTCAACCCACTAAGAGTTTGTTTCTCACCCACATCATAGTGCAGTGCAGGTTGTTAGTTGGGCAGCCTCTTCATGGACCTGAAGGACTCAGATCTCTTGAACCCTGAGGCTACACTCTCCTTTAGGTCAATGACCTAGAGGGAAGTCCTCTCCAATGACCCAGAGGGAAGAACATGGCAGAATGTTTATGGAGAGTGTATATGGGCCAGTCCTAGAAGTAGCACACATCACTTTTGCCCACATTACACTGATGTCCACTGATGTCCGTGGACACAGCAAACTGCAAGGGAATCTGGGAATTTCAATGTGGTAATGGAGGAAATAGAGCAGGTTTTGGGGCACACAGAAAAGTCTGTGCCACAATTTTGTTGTAAGATGAGAAATAGAGATCCTTATTATTTGAAATATCGGGGTCATGTGAATGACTCATTCCCTACTTCCTTCATTATCTTCATCTTCAGTTTGCTCTAGCTGCCCTGTCTTACCTTTCCTTCTAGGCCTTCAATTGTTTTGTGTTTTTGTATTGTTTTGTTTTCTTTTTCATAGAGTGGGAAGTATGATTCCAATTTGGCTTCTCTCTAGGTGGTGAACTCAGGTTTCCCAGCATCATCTATCTAAATAATATAAATAAATTACAATTCTAAAATTTCAGTTAAAAAATGAGATGCCAACACATATCATGTTCCCACATATATAAGGTCTCTCTCTCTCCTTCTAGTGGTCAATTTGTCTGTTTTTTGTTCATTACCACACTGTTCTTGTTACAATAACTCTTGTTACTACAATAATATTATGTGCACCTCGGCCAGGTCTGGAGAAACCTGGTTGCAGTCTATGTCACTTCATCATTGTCTTTGGACGACAAAATCTCTACACTGGGTCTTCAGTTGTGATATCATTCCATTAACAGAGCATGCACTGGGGCAAGTGAAATCTAACCATGTGGTTTGCAGCTATAAAGTGAGTACACAGCCTCTGAGGCAAAAGGTGTTTGTCCTTGTTGAATCACAACCGTGACAGCCAGGATGAGGGTTTGCGTAAGCCAAGGGTGCAAGATAACATCTCCCTTGTCACTTTACAGAATCCAGAATTCTCAGCAAAATTTCCCTCACAATCTGACTTCAGCCTATTTTTCTAGTCTCACTGCAGAGATAGCACTGTGCTTATTTTCTCCAGTCCCTTATTTGCCTTTGGGAAAGCCAAGCACTTAAATCATTTACCCCAGATTATTTGGCAAGTTTTGGGAAAAGCCAAGACCACAATTCAAATCTCCCTTGTTTTGTAAGTGTACTGTGCTTTCCACCACCATCAACACGATCCTGCTTGAGAAGCTTGTCTCTACGTGTCTCAACTCCCTGTTTCTGAATACTTGAGAAATACTCCATCTGATCATAGATACTGAGACCAGAGAGTGGGGCCTATTCTTCTTCTCCTTCTTCTAAGTGATTCCTGATTCTAGGAAGGAGGTGAGCGAATACATGCAAAATTCCTTCATCCCACTTCTTTCACTGGGTTGTAGAGATGAAGTCAATGGCCATCTGAACATACAAAATCTGTAAGTCTTTACACCAAAAAATTCAAGGAAAGGCCTCATCACATTATCACATCAGTGAATATCAGGTACTTAATCCTTTTATCCCCCATCTTGTCACAATCCCTGTACGTATGTCTTGGGATAGTGGGTACAGAAGTAGAACGTATTCTACTCAGGAATTATATGAACAATATTCCAGTAGAGAACATGACATCCCCTAGGAATGGCATTTGTGCATAACCATGAATAGTCTGGATGAGTAAGGCTGGGCTTTTAGGTTTATGTGATGTATCCACCCTCATGACTCTAAGAAATTATAGAGAAGTTCCTGTCTAATCATTCGAAAAAGTAGATAAACATCGAGAGCTAGGAAATACACTGTCCATGTATATATTCTCCCTGAGGTCTCAAGTAGCACTAGATAAAACTTAAATCTCACCCCAGGCATTAGACAGGCAAGGATAAGAACCCAGGCAGGGGAAATGGAAGCGGAGAGGCAGGGACATGTCCAAATCCAGGTAAAAATTGAATTTCTTCATCCTTTTACACTCTGGGATTATTTTCATCAAGGCCAGAAGCTTCATGCCTTTATGTCTTCTTTTCAGAAGAGTAAAGTCTGCTTGGGGGAAATGTACTCAGGATGAGAGTTTCTCACACTGCTCCTAACTCCAGCATATATTTCTTGAGACAGTTTTAACCTTCTTAGGTGAGAAGGGAAATGATTTGGAGCCAGTAACCCTTGCTGACATTCAGGTGCTATTCCTTGCAGAGACTTGCATTTAGTGTCTTTCAACCAAGGAGCCTTAAAACTCTTTCCAGCCGGCAATCTGCTGAGTTGGGGTCTGTAAAAGCTTTGACCTGTCTGAGGAGGATGCAGAGGAGAAGCGACACAGAGGCACATGTGGGTCAGCAATCTGGGGCTTTACAGCGGCATGCGTCATCAGCATCTGACACTATTTTCAGGAATTTCGGCCTTCTTACTGTACATATGATAGCCAACCCTAGGTCTGTGCGTATTCTTTGGGTGTGAATTAAAAGCCTAAAATGAAATCCATTTTCTTTAGTATTTACTGCTCTTCTGATGCTGCTGCTACAAAAAAAATAAGTTATGCAGATTCATTTTTAATAATTCCCTTGAAAGAGAGGTCAAGGGAGTTTCCTGGGCAGATTCTTGAGAGCTGACTTGGGGACTAATTTATCTGTCTCAGATGGTGCCAGGAATGTAGAGGCTGCTCTGTCAAGTTTTGGGGACTGAATGGTTTTCCCTATTCCAGAATATTTGTAACAGGAATTGAGTCCCTATCTGTCAGAAGTGGTTTGGATGCCATTCAACAGAAAGACAGTTTAACTCAAGGGTCAAACACCATAGCCTTTTTTTTTTTTCCTTTTCTACCAACCAGCACCTCCTTCTATCTCTGAGAAATGTCATGGAATAGTGGAGAGATCATGAACTTTTAAGTCAGAAAATTGGAGTTTGAATATTAAAATTGCCACCCATTATCTGTGGGGGTTTAGGAGAATTACTTAATTTTTCCTAACTTCCCTTTGTCATCATAAAATAAAATTGCTGGCAGAATGAAGTGACAGAAAGTGCAGTGTGTAGGTGGTAGGGGCTTCAAAAATTATATTTTCTCCCTGCTCTCCAGACCAAATTTAAGAAGTGCTGAATGACAGTGTCAGAGGTGGAGGTCAATGTAGGTGGTGGAACAAACAAAACCCAGCTGGTGTAATTTACACATCAGTTCATTTAATCACTCGTTCAGTCAATACACATTGATTGAGTGTTGTCTCAGTGTTGTGCTGAGGGATGGGAATTCAGCACTGGCAAGGCTGGACTCTGATACCCCACCCCCAGCCCCAACATGGGGAAAAATGAAGGACAGATGCCTCTCAGCGGTGCAGAAAGTCAAGCTCAAAAGTGTACGTGCTGAGCAGATTCAAAGCCAAAATAGAACGGACGTCCTGAGGGCATCCGTGCTGGTCAGCATCCTCAGAGCTAGCCCAGGGCTCCAGGTCCCTCTGTCTCCTGGTGATGACATAGGACCACTGTTTTGCTGACTGACACACATAAGGTTCCTAAGATAAAAGCAGCTTAATATCTGCCCTGGCTTATTGAGTGGACTGTGGAAATGGCTGGGACTTCCTTCTCTTTTGCACTTATCTTTTCAAAAGCTTTTGAGGGCAGATAGGATGACCTCAGACTAAAGATGGAAGACCTGCTGGGTCTACATGAAATATGTTTGTCTTCTTTGGCAGGCTGGGCCTCAGTGGGGGGAGGTATGCGTGCGGCACGTGCTTTTGCCTGTGACATGACAAATGTTTACTTTGAGTGAACTCACAGAAAAAAGCGAGTGTGCCCTTCTACTCTGGAATCTGTAATTTATAGCATTCTTTAAGCTGTCTGTTACTAGAGTCATAATTTTTGCTTCAGACGAATTAAAATATAAACAGAAGTAAATAGTACCATGAATTGTTAATAAAGCGCAAGTTCTTGTGATAAGGATAGCAGCATTTTTTGAATGCTTACTTATCTGCTCATTGTTTTTCTTAGTCATTTACCTTGATCCTCAATATAACCGTATGAGGTAGGTGTGGCAATCTTGATTTTGTGTGTAGGTAAAACTTGGGTTTGAGAGGTTAATATTTTGTCCAAGGTCACATAGCTACTAAACGACAAACCCAGGTCTGATTCTGAAGCTCACAATCTACAGGGTGCACCAGCTCTGTATCATGTGAATAAAACATGTGTGTGATATACAAGATATGATTTATAACACAAGTATGTACGAGTGCATAGAGACCCCACCATAGGAACAAATCATTCTCCTAGGAAGGCCATAAAATGCTCCAAAAGACAACCATCTCATTTTAGAGGCAAGAAAATGAAGCAGTGAAACTCAGAGAGGTTGTGACTTGCCCAAGGTGGCAAAGTGGCAAGGTTAAAAATGCCACCACATGCTTTAGCAGTGATTTTCCTTCCAATTAGGACATTGCTGTTTCATTAAGCCCAAAGTGTTGGGGCTCCACAGCAGCTAAAACAATTTATACGGTAAACAGAAAGTTTGAAAGTCAAGACAGCTGCTAACCCATGATGTGCCTGGGGGCAGATCCACTTACAGCCTGAGTTTCCATGTTTTCGGAATAGGGATGATTCTGCCTACCCTGTGGGAGTGGTGGTGGAGGTCACATAAGAGGGAGTCTTAGAATCAGGCCCTAAAACAAACCTTGACATTAGAATGCACATGAAAATTATTTATTAGGGACTGTTGTCAGTAAAAACTACTAAAGAAGTGGGACATTGAGACAGGTAGGGGCAGGAGGCCAAGTCACATCTCACAGAGAATCAATCCCACAGAGTTCATGTGGAGGAGAGGATAGGTAACAACACAGAGGAGTGAGGGAGCTGGGGAATTTATACCCCTATAGGTTTACATTCCCACACTTGTGAGTCATTAGGTAAAGGGTGCCCCAGGGGGATGTAAATTCCCAAGCACTAACAGCTCCCCCTATGGCCAGAAAATTGGGCCCTGGCAGCCTGAAGGCAACCCTCCAACAAAAGGATGCCGTTTTAGGGAGTAAAAGCTACACCATAAGCCAGTGTGCAAGAAAATGAAAAAGGGACCAGAGGGTATATGAACAAAAGCTACAGGTGGCATAGATAAACCACACAATATGGGTGTGTGGTCATTGTTAGCCCCTTAATAAATAGCAACAATTCTTTTTTTTTATGATGTTATTATTGGTGAGTAGTGTAAAATATTTTGTATTCCCCTAAATTCTGGAGGAGAGGCCACTGGTAGATAAGGTAAAATACAGTTTCCTTCATATCCGGAGCTCCTTCTAGCTTTATAAAAGTCCCAGGGGCCCCATTATCCCTGTATCAGCTGCTTCACATCACTGTTTGAATGAAAAGGAAAGCCACTTTTCATAATTCCAAGCCAGGGGTGAAAGAATAGTTTTCCTTTCTTCCTCTCCTCCACCAGCCCCCTCTGCTTGTTAGTGGAGTGTGTGTCAGCAAGCTGGCACCGCTGGGGCCCAAGCTGCTTCTGCAGTTTGACCATTACCCTTTAGATGTGGGAGAGGGGAAACTGGCTCCTGCATCTGATCTCTTATGGGAATCACTGGGATCCTCTTTGACGGCACTTGCTGCCCACCATTTATTTTTTCATCAGTATTTCAGTAACAAAGCAGCATGTTCAAATAATCCCAGTCCCCTTTTCTCTTTGAAATACCTTCAGAGCGTTGGCCCAAGCTCACTTGACAGAGAAATTCCCTCAGCACAGCTGCTGGTGGTGCTTCTCAGCCTTAGTCAGGATAAATCTCTTCAGTTCTCCCTGTCCCATGGGTTTCATAAAGAATAGTGTTATGGGTTGAATTGTGTCCCCTCACACCCACACCCAAATATATGTTGAAGTTCTAACTCCTCATCATGTGACCTTATTTGGAAATAGAACCTTTACAGAGGTAATCAAGTTAAAATGAGCTCATTAGGATGGGCCCTAATCCAATATAATTGGTGTCCTTATGAAAAGGGAACATTTGGGCACAGAGACAGACATGCACAATGGGAAGTTGATGTGGAGATGTGCAGGGAAGCTGTGAGGTGATGACGAGGCAGAGATTGGGGTGAGGAATTTTCAAGCTAAGGATCTCCAAGGATTGCTGAGAACCACCAGAGGCTAGGAGGAAGAGAGGAAGTATTTTCCCCTAGAACCATCAGTGAGAGTCTGGCTCTGCTAAAGCCTGGATTTCACACTTCTAGCCTCCAGAAGCATGAGAGAATTGACTTCTGTTGTTTAAAATCACTCAGTTTGTGAAACTTTATTTCAGCAGCCCTAGCAAACAAATACAACTGGGATCGCTGCTATCCCTGAGAATGGACTGAAGAATCTTTGCCAGCTGCTTCCCAAGCTCTGCAGTCCAACGCATGCTCATCAGGAAAATGTGGAGGTTGGATTATATTTTCCAAGACATCTGCAAAAATGCTTCTCATCCTACAGTTGATCATATTGACATTCGTTAAAACTAGGCCCTCTCCCTTTAAATATGGGTGAGCTTGTGAGTCAATTGTATCCAATAGAAGGACGCAGAAGCAGCACCGCATGCCTTCTGAACCACCATGTAAGAAGCCTGACTATCCTGAGGCCGCCCTGAGGCCATGGCAGGAGGTCACAAGCAGGAACCCCGGTCATCAGCCCCAGCTTAGGTCCCAGCAGACAGGCAGCATCAATCACCAGATACGGAAGTGAGAATACGCTCAGATTATTCTAGCTCTCATCCATAATGTCTTCTGCACTCACAGTCTTCCCAGATGAGACTCCAGACATCCTGAAGCAGGATGAAAAGCCATTTCCACTGTGTTCTTTCTAAATTTCTGATCCACAGAACCCATGAATGTAACAAAATCATTGTTATTTTATGCCACCGAATCTGAGGATAATTTGTTAAGCAGAAATAACAACAGAATCAATAGCTCTCCAAAGTCTTTGCCAGATCTTACTGCTTAGAGTTTGAGAACTGGTCTGGGGTATTCTGACTAGAGCATGAAAAGACTCAGGGAGGACCAGGTCTGCCTGTAAAGAGTGTTCTGCTCTTCACCTCTCTTCTTGCTAGAGCTGAGGAACCAATACCAAAATAACTGCATGTTTTCAGGACACCTACAAATAAATCTTATAGTATCTCCACAAAGTTCATGTGACCCTGCATTTCACAAGCATTTACAAGTATTTCAGCCCCAATTCCATTCAATCCACAAATCTGCAATGACTTTCATTGTGGTTGGGCACCCCCTCTGCTCACGTCCTGCTTCCTTCCCACTACTGCCATTTTATTCATCTGGGATCAAATTCATTCATTTGACAAAGTTACTGTATGTCAGTTATGTATAACTATTGTGCAAAGCTTTGGGGGTCATCAAGAAGGTATGCAACAGATGAATCAGCCACTGATCATGCTCTTAAAGGAATTTATATTTGAATCAGAGAGTTAAGGCTTATCTGAAGAACTCCCATTGCAGGTAAAAGGTGATATGTGCCATACAAGAACACAGACCAAGGCTGAGTGCTGTGCAGAGAGAAGTCACTCCCTGGTATGACGGGCCAGTTATTAAATTATTGCCCTCAGCTTTAACCCACCCTTCCATACTCTTCTTTTCTTTTCCTTTTTTTTTTGAATTCTATTTAGTTAACATATCGTGTATTATTAGTTTCAGTGGTAGAATTTAGTGATTCATCAGTTGCATATAACACCCAGTGCTCATTACACCATGTGCCCTCCTTCATGCCCAATACCCAGTTACCCATCCCACATCCTCCTTCCCCCATCAACCCTCAGTTTGTTCCCTATAGTTAAGAGTCTCTTATGATTTGTCTCCCTCTCTGTTTTTATCATATGTCATTTTTCTTCCTTTCCCCTATGTTCATCTGTTTCGTTTCTTAAAATCCACATGAGTGAAATCATATGGTATTCGTCTTTCTCTGACTGACTTATTTTGCTTAGTGTAAGAGCCTAGATGTCCTTCAACAGATGAATGGATAAAAAAAGATGTGATATATATATATATACACACACACAATGGGATATTACTCAGCCATCAAAAAGAACAGAATCTTGCCATTTGCAATGATGTGGATGGAACTGGAGAATATTATGCTAACTGTACTCTGTTTTCTGGGACTCACAAACTATGTTTCTATGTTTCCAGCTACTCTCTTGCAGGCTGTGCCAATAAGGGGCACTAGAAGAAGTCTGAAAGACTAAGAAGGAAAAAGGATTTGCTTCACTTGCTTGCTTTCTTTTTCTGTGAGCATCACTCCAGCAATGCCGTTTCCCCCTAGCACTTTGACAATGACATTCATTCCTGTGGCAGCAGCGGAATCCAATTTGCACTCTAACAGGACAGAGCCAGCCTCACTGTCACTTCTCAGAGGTACCAGTACTAGCCAGCTTGTGCCCACTCCTCAGAGGTCTGGATCCCGGCCCCACAGGACCTCTTCTAAATTTTAATAATCCCTGCCTCTTCCCTTCATTCCCTCAGCTCCAGGGGTGTTAGCTGCCTCCTGCAGCTGTCACCTTCTTAAAGCTGTAGTATTTCCTTTTTACCCTTTCAGTTACCTAGTTAATAATTCTTTATAGCAGATTTTCTCTGTTCAAAAAAACCAGTGTGATGTTGGTGGAGATGTGAAATTGGCACCCTGTTCACTGTTGGTGAGAGTGTAAAATGGTGCAGCCACTATGCAAAACAGTATAATGATTCCCCCAAAAACTAAAAATAGATTTACCATATGATCCAGCAATTCCACTTCTGGGTATAGATCCAAAAGAATTGAAAATGGGGTCTCAAAGAGATGTTTGGCCACCCATATTCATAGCATTATTCACGATAGCCAAGAGATGGGAGCAACCCAAGTGTCCACTGACAAGATGAATGGATGAACAAAATGTGGTATGTACACACAATGGAACATTATTCAGCCTTAAAAAGAAAGGAAATTCTGACAGTCTACAGAATGGATTAAACTTGAGGAACTTACGCTCTGAAATAAGTCAGTCCCAAATACTGCATGATTCTACTTATCTGATATATCTAGAATAGTCAAACTTGTAGAAACAGAAAATAGAATGTGGTTTCCAGGGGCTAGAGGGAGAGAAAGAATGGGAGTTGTTGTTTAATGGATATAGTTTTTTCAGTTTTGCAAGAAGAAATATTTCTGTAGATTGGTTGTACAGCAATATGAATATACTTAAACTACCAGACTGTACACTTAAAAATGGTTAAAATGGTAAATTTTATGTGATGTGTATTTTACCACAATTAAAAAAAAAACCTCATATGATTTCTGTCTCCTAAGTGGACTCTGAATCATGTGACAACTAAAGAAACTCTGTACTAGTCATGGGGCAGGTGCAGAGTGGGAGTGAACAAGTAAAGGAACAAAAACTTAGATGCCAGTGGCTTCACACGATAAAAGTTCATTGTTTGATTCGGTGACAGTTCAATGTGGCCAGCAGGGTGGCTCTGCTCCATGCGTCATTCAGGGACTCAGGCTTCTTCTTCCATCATGTGAGTTTACCATCTTCAACACATGATCCCTGAGGTCACCACAGAAGGGAAAAAAGGTATGCGTACAACTCCTATAGCTAAGGTGATCATGCAAATATCCCATTTCCCAGATCTTCCATTGGCCAGAATTCAGTCACGTGATTCAAATGTAGCCATAAGAGAAGCTGGGAAGCTAGAGAGGGTAAGAGGAAAATGAATTAAGTAAACTGTTGCTACCACAGCTTTATAGAGGGAATGGTATTTAGGCTGAGCCTTGAAAAATGAGTCGGTCCTGACTTCATCTCTGTATTTATTGCCTTTAGCAAAGGGCCTGGCAGAGAGGACTCACTTGATAATTGTTTATTAGGTAGATAGATGGATGGATGGATGGATAAATAGAAATGCAGCTTTCTATAACTACTGAACCACAAAAAAACTAGAATCAGTCTGTTTTATTTATAGCAGAACTATTGCCTGATGTCTTCCTTTGGGCCCTGAGATCATAAGACAATGCTGATTGCCATCACTCAGTAGATTTTTCATTCAGCATGAGACAGAGAAGTTGGTGAGTAGCTTGCTTCCATGGCTCAGTGATGGGAAATGAGCCAAGGATCAAGATCCCAAACTGGAACATAGTCTGGTAGACAATCTTGAGTCCACACATGAAGTGCTCCTCAATCAGTGGGAATCTGTGGTCCCTCCCAAATTCTGACACAAATGCTGGGTATGCGGGGAGTATATTGTGTCTCTTTTGAGATATGCCTCATTTGTCTGATTGAGCCTGTGGAAACTTGCCCATATATGAAGGCATTTGTTCTTTTCTTTTTTTGGCTTGTTTGAGAAGATATTAATAAAAATAAAGCCAGTAAAAGCAAAATGATTGTAATTAATGCTAATAAAGGGAAGAAACAGATTGCTGAGTGCATCTGTTCAATCTGGCTTCTGAGTATTTGGCAGCGGTTTCATCATTGGTAAGTGGGAGATAGTGAATTCAGGGCCATTACCCATTCCTAATATACTTACACATGCATCATGATGGCACAGTTACTGTCCCCAGAACTTGGGCACCTGCCCAGTGGGTTTTGCGTAACAATGTAATCAACTGTAATCTGGGTGAGAAGATTGTTCTTGATGTTCTGCACTGAAACTGTTTCTACTTGGAGTCTGTGTTTTGGTTATCTACTACTGTGAAACAAACTTGCTAAACTTAGTGACTTAACCACTTGTGCTCATAGATTATGTGGGTCAGGAAGGGCCCAGCGGAAATGCTTCTCTCTTCTTCATGATATCAGAGGCCTCAGCTGAGAAGACTCAAATGACTCAAGGGAATCATCCAGAAGCTTCTTCACTCTCCCTGGTGCCTGGGCTGGGATCACTCAAAGGCTAGGCTCAGCTGGGACTGTCAGCAGGGGCACCTGCAACTTAGTCTCTCCATGTTGCTTGGACTTCTTACAGTCTGACAGCTGGGTTCCAAAAAGGAGGAAGCATCATTCCAAAAGACCAAGAAGAAAATGAATGGCCTTTATGACTAACCCTCAGAGGTCACTTCCACTACTCTAATGATCAAAACAGCCACAGGCCTACCTGGATTCCAGGAAGGTGATATAGACCCTCAAGATGGGTGACGTATTAAAGAATTTTTAGCTGCTTTTTTTTTTAAACCACCACACTCAGACTCACTTTTTTTTTGTGGTAACCAAATTCTAGTGGTCCTAACTTTAAAACATCTGACTGCTTCTTACTACCCCTCCAATGTCATCACACTGGTTCCAAGGTTTTCCCCTGAAAACAACTACAATAACCTATTAAGAATCCTTTCCTCTACTTCATCTCCCTAGAGACTATTTTCAACACTTACTAGAGTGATCCTATTAATCAGTAGTCATATCGTGGCATTCCTTGGCTCAAACCCTCAGTGACTCCTCATTGTTCTCAAAACAGAATAAGTTCTTATGTTGGCACATATGGGTCCCTGTTACTTCTCTACCCTCCTGTCCTACCACTCTGCCCCTTGATCCTTCTACTCCAGCCACCTCTAGCTTCTTTGCTGTTCCTTGAACACACTAAGCACAATCCCATCTCAGGGACTTTGAACTAGCTGTTTCCTCTGCAGAGAATGCTTTCCCCCAGACATCTACATGGTTTAGTCCTTCACCTCTTTTAGGAATCGATTTATTTATTTATTTAAAGATTTTTATTAATTTATTTGTCAGAGAGATTGAGAGAGAGAGAAAAAAAAGAGCACACAAAAGCAGGGGGAGTGGCAGGCAGAGGGCTTCTCTCTGCTAAGGAAGGAGCCCTATGCAGGACTCGATCCGAGGACCCTGGGGTCATGACCTGTGCCAAAGGCAGAGGCTTGACTGACTGAGCCACCCAGACATCCCAGGAATCAATTTATATATCACCTCGATGAAATCTTTGCACAGCTTTTTCAATATATACTACATTTCATTTCACCTTATCCTCCAATATTCACCTCCCCACACTGCTTTTTCCAAAATATCAATCATCACCTAACACACAGTGTATTTTCTTATTTGTCTTATTTCTTGATGTCTTCCCCATTAGAATGTAAGCTGCATGAAGATGGGGATTTTCTCTTTTTTATTCACTGTTGTTTCTCTGGAACATAGAACAATATTTGGCACATAATGGATAGTCAATACGTATTTGTTAAGACAGTGAATTAAGGAGAGAGTGAATGAATGAGAGAAGAAAAATAAGTTCTGTCAACTTGTGCTTAAAAACTGTTCTGACATGATAAAAGGTTTCAAAAAGACCCATAAAGGAAAAGGGTTTAACTCCATTGAGAAAGTTTGGGTGGTCTGCTTTCCTTTCATAGGGACAATGTCCCAGCTTAACGTGTTAGTTGGGTTTTCTCCTCTTCCTTAGATAAATGTAGCTGTGTAGCAGAAAGAGGCATAGTCCTGAGCTTTCATTAACTAGCTGTATGATCAAAAATAACCCACTTAGTCATCTTGGGCCATAGTTTCTCTTCTATAATTTGAGAGAAATTGTATTTGAACCAGGTGATCTATCCCTAAGTTCCCTCCAGCCTCAACATTGAATTCTTTATTTTGCTCACCAGATCATTCTCCACTGAATTCTGGGGGAACTCGAAGGGCAACATCTCATGACCTGGGAATAAAGAGGATGAATCAGGAAGAGAGAGAAAGTAAGCCAAGGGATCAGTGTAAACCTGAGCAAAATAAAATATATACTGCACTGGAGTATTTCATGAAGGGAATAATATTGGACATGAAATTCTGATATTTGATGGAATCAGGATATGGCTCACCCTTTGTGGGTGGGGATTGAGTCATGCCTGGGAGGGGATATTAGGGAGCTTCTAGGGTAATAGAATGCTACTTGTTGATCTCAGTTGTGGTTATATGGGTATGTTTTGTGAAATTCTGTCCATCTCTCACCTATGATTTATATGTTTTTCTCTATATATGTTATACTTCAATTTAAAAGTTCACCAAAAAGTTCCAACCCAGAGCAGTAGATAGATAGATGATAGATAGATAGATAGAGACTTTTCTATAGATAATTACTAAGAAGAATTTGGACATTTTACCTGATTAAAGACCTGGATAAAAATGAAAGATTAAAAAAGATAATTTAAGCAGTAGGAACTGGCAGGGGAAGTTCTCAGCTTCGTTCCTGAGAAAAAACTATGATGATGAACCTCAAAGTGGTTGAAATTTGATACAAGGGAGCTCACAAATATGAATTCTTCTTTTCTCAATGGTCTTAGGCCTCTCTGAACTCTCTGGTCTATGGGATGCTTCTGGAATTCCCAGTAAACTTTTGGACTCATTCTTGTTCTAATCATTCATAGCATCATTTCCAATGTACTCTTGGAGGTGCTTTCACACAGTCTATTTCTGTGACTTTTTTGATCTATCAAAAGCTTTTAGGACTCTTAAAGTCCATTTTAAAAGCAAGGGAGGAAGGTGTACAAATGGCCCAGGAGAGAGGCTGCATGCCTTTCAGAAGCCTCACAAGCCAAAAAGTACAGCTAGTCTTTTGAAACTATTGTCCAGGTAGGATTTGGTGACTAAGAACGAGGTATTTGAAGAAGGTGGCTTGATTTCCCACTGTGAAGCACTCTGGAAAAAATAGACATTTTAAGCTCAGGCCTGACATCCTACACCTCATCTATTATCCCTAGCAGAGAGAAATCCCTTTTACAAAGTTCCCTGTTACAGAAGCTTATCGTAGCAGTTCCCTCACAGCTTTTTCTGTATTATGAAACTTGGGGCAGTAGAGTGTACTGATTATATTGATAACCCAACACTAGTTGGTCTGCTTTATGAAGAGATCTATTCTTTCATACTCAAACTCATTCACATTATCCAGTAAGATGTCTTATTCTACTTCTCATGGTTCATCTTTGGTGCTGCTGCCTTTAAGATTTATATTGGTTAGATATTGTGTCAGTTGTCTGTTGCTGTGTAACAAATAAACCCAAAGCAACCATTCATTTTGCTCATGAGACTGAAATTTGGGCAGAGCTTGGCAGAGATGGCTCATCAGCTGGGGCAACTGGACTGGAAGCTGGGTGCTACACTTTCAAGATGGCCCACTCACATGACAGGCAAGTCAATGCTGGGTGTCTGATGGGAATTCAGCCAGGACTGTAGTCACAGGACTCTGTTTCTCTCCACATGGCTTCTCCACAAGCTGCTTGGGCTTCAATCTTGGGTATCCAAGACAGACTGTCCCAAAAGGACAAGATAGAAAGACATATGATCTAGTCTTGGATGTCAGAATGTCTCTTCTGCCATACTCTATTGGTTGAGGTAGTCAAAAGTCCCACTCAGATTCAAGAGGAGGAGACATAGACAGCAATTCTTGATGAAGAAATGACGAGATCCTTAAAGAGAATGTGGAATGGGAGACGTTGTAGCCATCTTTGGAAAATACAATGTGCCACATAGGTTGAAACAGTTGCTAACCCAGAGGAGCGACAATATGGTCATGAAACAAGTGTGTGGGTATAGGTATGTGTGAAATGTATATGTGGAGGAGAGCCTTTGGTTCCCTTTCCACATGCATTCATGAGAGAATTTCAGTGTCAATCATCAGAAGGAGGAAGTATTTAAGGATTACTTCTGACCCTTACTCCACACTCCCTCATCCTCTTCTCCCCAAGAAACAAAGTATTTCCAGGGCCACTGCATTGAAACTCAGACAGGGCTGAGGTTTTTCTCCCTTAAAAGAAAGCCTGAGGCAAAATATGTACAATAGATAGTTGGGGCTTGTGCTTTTTGTCTTCATGTGGAAAGAAAACTGAGTGGAGCCTGGATTGGCAGGCTCTATCTTCCAGATTTTCTATATCTCGATGGGTAAACTAGGGTCCTGTGGATCCCTAGATCAGAAGGGGGAAGAAGGGGCAGGATTTACCATGTTCTTTAATCCAACCTTATGAATAATAAGCAGGTGTTGTTCAATGTTTTATTTGGCTCCTTGCTATTATTTATCAATTGATTAAGAACCCAGACCACATAAAGGATATAATTAGCATCCCTAAACTTCCAAAATATATATCACTAATGTTTGATCTATGGCTCAAGATTACTCACTCACTTAAAGGTAATAGAGTTTGGAGTTGAATACAAAGCAAGGATGATACTTCTCGAGCTGGTGTCAAAGAGGAGGAGGACATGTTAAGAAGAGGCTTGCAGGGGCGCCTGGGTGGCAGAGCAGTTGGGCGTCTGCCTTTGGCTCAGGGTGTGATCCCAGCATTATGGGATCGAGCCCCACATCAGGCTCTTCCTCTATGAGCCTGCTTCTTCCTCTCCCACTCCCCCTGCTTGTGTTCCCTCTCCCTGGCTGTCTCTATCTCGGTCGAATAAATAAATAAAATCTTTAAAAAAAAAAAAAAAGAAGAGGCTTGCAGGTTTTATCTAGAGACCTTGAGCAAACTGGGAGTTTGAGCTCTTCTCTTAGCCTTATCCTATCTATTGGCAAGAAGGCCCCAGATACCTGCATACTGCTGCCACTCTTTCTCAGGAACCCCAACAGGTTGCCCGAGCTGTATGTCCAGAGTACTAGCCCTACCTGTCATTGGGATGTATGTTCCCCTGCTCCTCAGTCTAGGATTGAAGTACCCAGGGAATTAAGCCTGACTTTCTGGGTCCCTTTTACCTGGAACATTTGGACATCAAAGATTTTTCCAACTTCACCCACTGGGGCTGTGGCCCTTGTGGGAAGCCTGCTCTTTACCCGGTTGGCATTGACTCACTCAGTCAGTATGTCATCATTATGTACTGAATGCCCACTGTGCCAAGCATTATGCCAGATACTAGATATAGGATGGTGAATAAAACAGACCTAGGTCTTCACTTCGCAGAATCTAAGTATCTAAAGGAGGAAACAGACAATAAACCAGAAACAGACAAAAAACCCAAATAATACATAATTACAAATCGTGGAGGGTGCTTTGAAAGAACTAAAGAGGGTACAGAGGGATAAGATCATGCAGGGAAGCATCAGCTGAAACAGGCCCAGCATCCTGTCTAACTTTGTGGGGCTACATCCCTATTTTGTCTGTGCCCTTTACTGAATAAAAACAACAGTGGTACTTCTAAATAATGACAATACTTAACACATATAATACTGACTGTGTCCCAGTGATTTGTAAGTGATTTTTGTATGCTAACTCATTTAACATGATGTTGGTTAATGTCCTGGATTGCACCAAGATTTAAAGTCTGCTATTACCCATATGTCTCAAAATCCATGCATTTCTGTCTTACTCCTCTCCCCTCCTCTCTCTCACACACAGACTCCCTCTCCTCCCCATCAGCATCTCCTTGTAACCTGAGATCTGTTTTTTTAATAATAATATTTTTTATTATGTTAGTCACCATACAGTACATCCCTGGTTTTTGATGTAAAGTTCCATGATTCATTAGTTGCGTATAACACCCAGTTCACCACGCAATACATGCCCCCCTTACTACCCATCACCAGCCTATCCCATCCCCCCACCCCCTCCCCTCTGAAACTCTCAGTTTGTTTCCCAGAGTCTATAGTCTCTCATGCTTCATTCTCCCTTCTGATTACCCCCCTTTCTTTATCCCTTTCTTCTCCTACTGATCCTCCTACTTCTTATGTTCCATATAGATCTGTTTGCATGAAGAGTGGAGTGACGTTATCTGTTTGATCTATAGTTGTAAAGCCTGACCCCTTCTGGGGGCACTGCTTCTGTCAATGTCTGTGTCCTGCATAATTCTCCCACTCCCTGTTGACTTCTTATTCAGTGTTCCCAGAATAGTGCACAGATGCAACACGATCAACCCTTGCAGGGAGCCAATCCTATCAATATCCAGCTGGAAAGGAAGATAACTATCACAAAGATATGGGAAATTTAGTTAGGTCTGGAATTTTAAAAATCACACAGGAGAGATAAACTTGGGCATACTAGTTTTCTAACATATTTTTAGCAGCTGAATCCTTTTTTAAATGAAATGTTATTTGGAAATTCCAATATGTAAGACAGTTAAAGAGTGAGTGGGAGATCCATGGTCTAGGTTACCCTTCCTATCCTTAGAGGACCCAAGTCAGCCACATAAAACTCTATGGCTCTATAGAACTCAACTTTAAAACACTGCATTCAGCAATAAGGAGCAATTGTGAGTAATTGAGTAGAGGAATGACATTTTTTAAAGTGTAGTTTTAGGAAATTAATTTGGCAGTAATATGCAGAAATAATTGAATGAGGAAAAATGAAGTTTAAGAGATTCTAACAGATTGTTGCTGATCTCCTGATTCGAGGCGATAATGATAATGTCTTATCTCCATATAGTATGTTCTGATAATTAAAAACACATCATATACTCCACAGCACTTCCATGTGATATGCAAGAGGACTGTCATTATCACCATTTTATATCTGAGGAAGGCTCATAAGTAAAAGCCATATGAAAATATGTAAACTGAGAAACACAGTTCTCAGTTTGTAAGATAAGATCCATCTCTTCTTTCCGAGGTGATAGCTTTCAGGTGTGAACCTGATGGAATGGAGCACAGGACAGATACATTTCAACAGGGAAAGGACAAGAATTGATCTAGAGCAGTATTTCCTAAGATGTGTTCTTGGGGTATTTATAGGTATATTTATGGGTGTTATTTGGAGAAAGTGGATCCATCTTCAAAGAAGTTGGAAAACCCCAGTTTCCACTTATGTTTTAAACCATAGTGCTGTTCAAAGATTTAAGAATCTAATGTGCATTATCTCTCTCTAAATAGGGCATATAACTCAAAGAATCTCCTACCTGGGACTTTGTCTTTAAGGGCGTCTCAGAGTTTGGCAAGGTTCTAAGAAATGAATTTTGGCAAACAGTGGTCTAGACTGGGTTGACAAACTTTTTCTGTTTGGGCCTGATAGTAAATACTTTAGGATTGGCAGGCCATGTAGTCTCTGGCACAAGTACTCAACTCTGCCGTTGTAGCAAGAAAGTAGCCATTGACAATAGGCAAACAAATGGGCATGGCTGTGTTCCCTTAGGGATCCTGAAATTTGAATACATATAATTTTCATGTGTCATGAAATATTATTCTTATTTGGATTGTTTCCAACTGTTTGAAAGTGTAAAATCATTCTTAGCTCTTGGGCTATACAAAACAGCCAGGGAGCTGGATTCTAGAACTTAAGGCAGTACCTCAGAAGGACTGGCTGAAGGATGGGAGGATGCATCCAGAGACAGGTATGAAGTCGGAGGCATCTATGGTTTGGAAAAGAGTGAGAATGGTGGTGAAGCCTGGCCTCACTGCCCTCAGAATTCTGCTGGGGCCTGGCACCGTTGTAAAGTATAACTTTGTGAGAACTTCTGTTCATCTCAGTTTGTTGTTCAGCCTGGGCCATTTACCTGTAGTGATTACATTTGGGGTAAATTTACCATATAACTCTTCATCAAAAGCAATGACCCAAACAATAGTAACAAGATGGCTCAATGGCTCTCTTGTCTGAAGAAATTTTGTTAACCCTTTTTGCCATCTTGTTCCTTGGTGAACCTTAATTTCTCCTGTCAAATCCCTTGCCTAATAGTAGGCAATTGTATTTGAGCTCTTGCTTAAAGATCGTGGGGTTATCATTCAGTTACCTCAAGGCAGTGTTTGAAATGAAGTGAGTTCTTTGTTAGCCATACTTTCCATTCCTTCCAGTATAACAGTTGCAAAAACTCAGAAATGCTTTAGCCAACTTTTACTCTTTCATCATTTTCCCACTTATGCCTCATCTGCCAAAGTACAGGCTGAATGGGGTTGAGGATGGAAAAGACAGAAAAATATTTCACCCCCTCACCTCTCCAGAACTCACTTCCACTTCTACTCAAACAGGTTAAACAGTATTCTTCCCAAAAGTTCAGTAAACATTTGTCCTTTTAAAAATATTTTTTCTTATCACAAAAGCAGCAAATCTTCATAGCAAAGACTATCAAAGAGAGAAAAAAAGAGAGAAAGTAAAGAAAAGCCACCATAACCCTACCAGCCAGAGATAACGGCAGCTGGTATGTTGTTCTTTATTTTCAGTTTTTCATACACATTTAATTAAAAAAATAAAAGTCCATTATGTACATACTCCTTCAAAATAGAATTTTTTTCACTAAAGGTAACACTTTTCCAATGATCGGTTACAGGCATTTTAGCCTAAACCACTACTTCTCAAAGTTTCTTCCATAGAACACTATTTCCATGAGTAGTTATTACACAGCTGGAAAAAAATGGGAAGAATGTTATGATCACTACATTTGGGAAATGAGAAATGTTAGGTCGAATACAGTTCAACAGGCTTCTTTATCTTGGGGTTTCCAAGTACCTTTAATATGCTGGTGGGTGTTATAAATCCTCAGGATGAGGACTAGAGTACACAGTGCTTCCCAATTTCTTGAACTACAAAACTCTTTTCTCCTCTAAGAATCTCATTCCACCATACATTGTGGGAAATGCTGGCCAAAATCATTAGGAGCTGAAATCAAACTTTCTCATTTCTCATAGCTATATACTTGGAGTTATTTTTATATTATATTATGAGATCTTTGGGCAAAATGGTGGACAGGACAAACTTCAGAAGGCTGGCTGTTCCCAGACCCCTTCTGAGACACTTTTTCCAAGTCCATGGTGGTCAAAACTGACCCTAAGAGAGCCCATCAACAAAGGATAGTGATCACCTGCAACAACTGGCTTTGGAGAGCTGAACTATAATTCGGAGAGTCAGTGAGTTGATGATACAAGTGGTCCATGGAGCCAAATGGAGGTAGACAGAATAGCAGAGTCACACAAGCAGGCTTATGCTACGGTAACAGATACAAGAACCCACTTTTGGAGACTCTCTGAGGCCTAAATTACCTCCATGGCCCCAAACCATGAGTCCCCATTGCCATGTCACCATGAGGCTTAGCTGTGGAGTTTTCTCTGAGTGAGGCTGGCCAGAGAGTTGAGATTCTTGTTTTGTTAATTTCCTCAGGTGTTTTCTTCGACATGAACTCACCAGGATCAATAACCAGTATAACTGCTGCTTACCATGAGAATAGCCCGGCTCACACAGCTGGAAAACACAGCCGGAAGTATGTTGACTGTTCTCCCTTCTTACTGCTGCCCTAATAATAATGATAATATATAATATAATAAAAGTAATAAAACACAACCCAATTGTCCAGGAGGGAAAGGGGATGCCTCCTGATATCTGCATCTTATCAGGGGAAGATTCAGGGAATTATTCTAGAGCTTCAGATTTTTAGCCTATGGGTTGCAGTAGGTGGATGGGCTTCAGCATCTTTGTGAATCCTCTGATAGCATATGTAAAATTTTTGGCTATGTATATTTTTCTGGGCTGAGGTACCATTCATACATTTCTCTAGACCCTTTAAGTTATTTGTAACCCAAAAGTGGTTATAATTAGAAAGGAAAATCTAGGCTTGTTTGTTTTGAACCATGAGTTCTTTATATAGATCAAATATCTTGACTCTCTATATTAAAATATTAGGATTTCTTATAATTTCTCTGAATCCATTCAGCATAACTTTATTTTCCTTGGATCTCTCCCAGCTTGACATTACTACTTTCATCTTAAAAGAATTGGAAAATGTCTCTGTCTAATGAGTAAATAAATACACTGAAACAAGGTACAGAGAGTCAAAGTCTCATTTTAGGTTGTAAAGTGACATCTTTTTCTGGCCTCATAATGTTTCATGCCAAGGCTTTCAATTTGAAAGGACATCCATCTACAAAACAATCTATATCTCTGTGCCAGTTTTGTCTCCTTCCCTCTTGCTCAGGTATATACTCTCTTGCTCGCTCTCTCTCTCACCCACAAATATAATTCCAAATTCTAGGGGATGTAGGAAGAAAAAGGGAGAGCTAGTGAAGTCACTTTGATAATGGATAAAAGAATGAAAATCCTTGAAAATGCCAAAAACGCAGCGCGAGCTAAAAAATAAAGCTATCTCGTGATAATGTTGAAATCTACCCATAAGGAGAAAGGAGAGCCAGTGCAGTTTTTAAAAATGAATACTAGAGTAAAAATCCTTGAAAATGTCAAAAACATGAAATCTGAAAATAAAACACTCTCAGGAATGTGTTAAAATCTGCCCATAAAAGTAGACATTTTTAATTGAAATTATTATTTTTTTTTGGATTTGCAATAATGATATCATATGCTGAGACAGCAAAGCAGGCTAAGAAGGTTATGACCTCAATTTAATGAGAAAAATGAAACATGGAATCAGTGTAGCCTGTGGATACTCAGTAAGATGGCAGCCCAGCAGGATCTGGGACTCTGAGTGTCCTTCTCTCAAGCCTGTGGTTAGATCAATGACCCATGCACTTTTCATGCTTGGTGTCCACCAGAGAAAAATCAGATAGTAAGGGAGTAAGAGATTTCAGATGAATGGTCAGCTAAAAGGAGAAGGGCACACAAAAACTCACAGTCTCACAAGTTGGTCTCTGTTGAATAGTCTAGAAATGTAAATCCTTGTAAAGCTTTCAAGTGATAGCTCCAAACATCACTTTTATTTGTCTCCTTTTGGATCAAGGACAATGATAATTTTAATTTTTAAAAAGGTTTCCATGTTCCCTGAAACTAATAATACACTACATGTTAACTAACTTGAATTTAAATTTTAAAAAATGCCATGTATCATGTTGATTTGCAGATTTGAACCACCCTTGCATCCCAGGAATAAATCCCACTTGGTCGTGGTGAATAATCCTTTGAATGTACTGTTGAATCCTATTGGCTAGTATCTTGGTGAGAATTTTGGCGTCTGTGTTCATCAGGGATATTGGTCTGTAATTCTCCTTTTTGGTGGGGTCTTTGTCTGGTTTGGAGATGAAGATAATGGTGGACTCATAGAAAGAGGTTGGAAGTTTTCCTTTCACTTCTATTTTTTTTTTTTAAACAGCTTCAGAAGAATAGGCATTAGTTCTTTAAATGTTTGGTAGAATTCTCCTGGGAAGCCATCCAGCCTGGACTCTTGTTTGTTGGGAGATTTTTGATCACTTCTTCAATTTCCTTGCTGGTTATGGGTCTGTTCAGGTTTTCTATTTCTTCCTGTTTCAGTTTTGGTAGTTTATAAATTTCCAGGAATGCATCCATTTCTTCTAGATTGTCTACTTCATTGGCATATAGTTGCTCATAGTATGTTCTTAAAATTGTTTGTATTTCCTTGGTGTTGGTCATGATCTCTCCTCTTTCACTCATGATTCTATTAATTTGGGTCCCTTCTCTTTTCTTTTTGGTAAGTCTGGCCAGGGTTTTATCGATCTTATTAATTCTTTCAAAGAACCAGCTTCTGGTTTCATTGATCTGTTCTACTGTTCTTTTAGTTTCTATTTCATTGATTTCTGCTCTAGTCTTTATTATTTCTCTTCTCCCACTGGGTTTAGGCTTTATTTGCTGTTCTTTCTCCAGCTCCTTTAGGTGTAAGGTTAACTCGTGTATTTGAGACTTTTCTAATATCTTGAGAAAGGCTTGTATTGCTATATACTTCCCTCTTAAGATTGCCTCTGCTGCATCTCAAAGCTTTTGAACAGTTGTGTTTTCATTTTCATTTGTTTTCATGAACTTTTTTAACTCAGCCATCAGAAAAGATGAATACTTCCCATTTACATCAACATGGATGAAACTGGTGAGTATTATGCTAAGCAAAACCAGTCAATCAGAGAAAGACAATTATCATATGGTTTCACTCATGTGGAGTATAAGAAACACTGCAGAAGGAGTGCCTGGGTGGCTCAGCCTTAAGCGTCTGCCTTCGGCTCAGGTCATGTTCCCAGCGTCCTGGGATCGAGCCTTATATCGGGCTCCCTGCTTGGTGGGAAGCCTGCTTCTCCCTCTCATGCTCCCCTTGCTTGTGTTCCCTCTCTTGCTGTCTCTCTCTATCAAATAAATAAATAAAATCTTAAAAAAAAAAACAAGAAACATTGCAGAAGATCATAGGAGAAGGGAGGAAAAACTGAATGGGAAGTCATCAGAGGGGGAGAAAACCCACGAGAAACTCAACTATAGGAAACAAACTGAAGGTTGCTGGAGGGGAGGTAGGTGTGGGGATGGGGTAATTGGGTGATGGGCATTAAGTGGGACATGTGGTGTGATGAGCACTGGGTGTTATATGCGACTGATGAATTATTGAACTCTACGTCTGAAACTAATGATTGTACTATATATTGGCTAACTGAATTTACATTTAAAAAGATTTGCATGCTCTAATTCTTGCCTTATTAACTCTTACTTGAAAATGTAATCACTTTGTTTAGAGAACAGGAGTAAATAGATATTTTCAAGGATTAAACCTGGTTAAGCGTTCAACTTTAAAAAACACACACACATAGAAATACAACAATGGACTTATCATTAAATTCCTTTGACAATGTGTAGGGCAAAAATAATCTTGTGAGGGGCGCCTGGGTAGTGCAGTCGTTAAGCATCTGCCTTCGGCTCAGGGCGTGATCCCAGCGTTCTGGGATCGAGCCCCAAATCAGGCTCCTCTGCTGGGAGCCTGCTTCTCCCTCTTCCACTCCCCCTGCTTGTGTTCCCTCTCTCACTGGCTGTCTCTATCTCTGTCAAAAGAATAAATAAAATATTTTAAAAAAATAATCTTGTGAAGGAAACTAAAATATGCTATTCCCATTTTTCCTTCTTTTTAAAAATTTTGAAATGTAATGAACATACTGAAATGTACCTAAAATGTCACAGGTGTGTGGTATTCCATTGTGAGACTATGCCAGTTTGTTTATCCCTTTTGCTGTAAATTGACAGGGTTATTTCCACAAAGCCTTGCTTGCCTAAGAAATGCTGCTGTGAGCATTCTTACATAAGTCTTTTGGGGCACGTAAACATGCATTTCTGTAGGGTATATACCTAGGAACGGAATTGCTAGGTCACTAACGTATGTGTGTCTTTTTATTAAACACTGCCAAACCTTTTCCAAAGTAGTTATACCATGCTTAGACTTTTCTATTTTTAATTATTATAATGGTGTACCCAAGTCACATGGTTAAGCACTGCACCTGGTTTTCCTGGCAAGAATAGGTTAGTAAATTGGTTTGGAAACAATTATTTTGCCAACTCTCGTTTTTCTTGATTAAATTTCCCCCAGTGATACATTACTTCAGGTATTATTTCTCTTGCCTTTGCCATGATAATACAGTTATTTATTTATTTATTTATTAAAGATTTTATTTATTTATTTGACAGAGATAGAGACAGCCAGCGAGAGAGGGAACACAAGCAGGGGGAGTGGGAGAGGAAGAAGCAGGCTCATAGCGGAGGAGCCTGATGTGGGGCTCGATCCCGTAACACCAGGATCACGCCCTGAGCCAAAGGCAGATGCTTAACCGTTGTGCCACCCAGGTGCCCCAAGTTATTTATTTTTTTTATCAACCTTTGGCCTGTATCAATATAGCTCTATGCAAGTTGGAATAAGGGGACCAAGAAGAAAGCCAATATCAGGGAAATAATTTGCATAGGAATAATTTTCCTTGGGCCTAAAGTGTCTATATTAAAGCTTCTGTGATGTGTAGTACAATCTGTTTTTTTTTTATTCTTTTTTTAAGGCTATTTAAGTGATGCCAATGTAACAGAATGACTTAACACTGTTAAATGCCAAACTGGGATTTCAAATACCAATGTTTTCTTCTTTAAAGTTGGATCCCTCCAGGATATTATGAAGATGCGAGCATCTTCACAGCAGTCTGTCACCTTGTGGCTCCAGAAATTGAGAGCTCATCATGTTCATGGATCAGCACCATTTTTACTTATTAATATTTTTAGTGTCTGCCTGTAAATCAGGCACAAAGTAAAGGGCTTTTAAAAATAGCCTTCTCAGTCTATTCAGGCTCAATACACTCTGCTAAAAGGAATTGTTGATATCAGCATCTTCCTCTTTTTCCTTCCCCCTTGCTGGCCTCTCCCTGGATATGGGATGCACCTGTGTTTGATCCAGGCCAACCAAGTTCTCCAAAGATTTACCATTGCTGGCCTTTGCTTCTGGAAAACTCTTGAGGTGACCATTATCTTATTCTTTCATCCAAAGAGGTTCTAAGTATTCAAAGTTAGGAGCCAGAGTCTGGCTTGTGGCTAAGTTTTAGTCAAGCTTACCTAGCACTGGACAACAAAGATATCTCACATTATATGAAGTAAAACATTTGCTTGCTCAAAGGGAAGGCAAAGATGGTCTGGACAGTGACTATTGTGACAATTATATAGAATTAAGTGTTTGAGAGGACACACACACCAATATATTTTGCAAATTTGTCATTTTATATTAATGATACAGTCCCTGACCTTAAGGAGATTGAAATATAATTCAGGAGATTATACATATATATGGAAATAATTGAAGAGCAGTGTATAGCACAGTGTAACAGGACTTTGGGATTCAGACAACGACTAACTCCACAAAGTCAGGGACTGAAGTGAGGACCAGAAGAGGGTTCGAAGGAGGTTGGACAGGCAGGGAAAGAGCACCCATGAAATGTGAAAATGGCATGTAAAAAAGGTAGAGAGGCCAGATTGATATGGCTAGATCATGTTGGGGAGAAATAACGCTGGCTACCTAGATGTAAAGACCCATCCACGGGGATTTTACATGCCCGTGGAGAAGTGGCAAGGAGGTGCCACTTAGTATTCTATACCTGACAGACTAATGATGGGAACGACTTCTAGAAAGATGAACCCATCACAATTAATATCAGAGGATGGACAGGCAAGGGAAAATATTCTGGCCTCATTGGAGGGAATTAGTTAAAGACTTACATTGCCACATGCAGTTAAGCAGATGGTGCATCATGATATAGAAAGGCACCCAGTAGAGCTGCACATGTACAACCTGAAAGAAGTTTTGTTTAGGGACAGAGAAGACTTGGAGAGTAAAGAGCCATCTCATCTGCCATGAGAATTATAGTATTCGAGTTTTATGAAATGCTCCCACAAATCAACAAAACCACATATGTGCATTAGAACTTAAACTATATATACACTAACATTAACATCTTAAAAATATATTGTTTGATTTCCATACAGACGCTTGTGTAAGAATGTTCACAGAAGCATTACTCACAATAGCCTGAGACTGGAAACATTGCAAAAATCCATCATCAGGTGAATGAATAACAAACTGGAGTACACCCATGCAATGGAAGAATACCCTGCAACAAAAAGGAATGAATGACTCATATGCCCAACTACCTGGATATATTTTGTAGATGATATGTTGAGCAAGAGAAGCCATGCAAAAAGAAAACACACTATGTATGTAATTTCATTCATATAAAAAGAAAATGCATACTAATCTATAGAGACAGAAAGCAGATCAGAAGTGACCTGGAGGTCAGAGGTGGAAGGAGGGACTGCAAAGATGCATAAGAAAACTTTTGGGAGTGATGGAAAAAGTCTTTATCATAATAGTGGTGGTTTCAGGAGTGTATCTGTTAAAATTTCATTGAATTATATGCTTTAAAGATGTGCAGGTAATCATAACACAATAAAGTCAATTAAAGAGAGAGGCCAAAATTCCAAATATTTTCTTTAAACAATTATACTGTTGGGGCACCTGGGTGGCACAGTTGGTTGGGCATCTGACTCTTGGTTGCCATTCAGGTCGTGAACTTGGGGTTGAGGTATTGAGCCCTGCGTAGGTCTCCACACTCAGGGTGGAGTCTGCTTGGATTTCTCTCTCTCTGTCCCTCCAGATGCCCCTCTTGCTCTCCCTCTTTCTAAAACAAATCTTTAAAAAAACAATTATAGGGATGCCTGGATGTCTCAGTTGGTTAAGTAGCTGGCTCTTGATTTTGGCTCAGGTCCATGATTTCAGGGTTCTGGGATCAAGCCCCACGTCAGGCTCTGTGTTCAGCAGGGAGTCTGCTTGAGGATTCTCTCTCCCTCTCTCTACCCCTCCCCCCACTTGCACAGCTTTCTGTCTCTCTCTAAAATAATTAAATAAATCTTTAAGAAATGATATTGTCAGAGTTATTAATTAATGGTGATTTTTTAGTTTTTAATCCTTCAATGTATTTTAAAAAGATTTCAGTGTTCTAGTTCCTGCCTATTAGCAACTTTTGCTTGAAAATATAATCTAATTACTTTGGAGAACAAAAGAAAACAGATATTAGTATGACTCAGGGAATCAAAAGCAATTGAACTATAAGAACTAAAAAATTATTTTCCCATTCATATTACCCAATTTTGTATTTTAAAGTGCAAACACATTCAGAAATCTCATTAAGAATTTATTGTTATTACTTCATCTGATCATTTCCTGATATCATAGAAAGTCAAACTGAATCAATAAACTGGATCATTTCCCAGTTTTTTCCTAGGTATTTGCTGAGTCTGCAGAAAAATCAGTCATGGTTTAGCTCCAAGTGAACGAATTGACAGCTTGTGACACACCTGTCATAGGAACCAGGCAAACTGAAGAATGACAGGCAAACTTTAAAGGGCCTCTTGCATATGGGGTGGAAGTGGCTTTCTCTCTTCATGATAATATTTTCTTTTTCTCTGCTGGAGGATGAGCCAATTACAGCCATAGCTCAACAGGAAGGGGGGCTGACACTTTTGATCATAAAGATATTAATAACCATTCTCCTAGTGATTCTCTGTGGTTTGGTCATATCAATGATTAATCTGTAAAGTGCTAGTCTGTTGTTTCTTACTGAAAAGCTGACTGCACAGATTGGTACACAGTGGAGCAGAGGAGGAGGGTTGCTAAGTAAGGGACTGTCACTTCAGTATTATCAATACAGCAGACCCTTGTTTGAAAAAAACTGCCACTTGGAAAATGTTTCACTTTTGTACCTTCAGCTGGTACCATCCAGGACCTAAGCCTTATACCTTTTAAACATACTGGTTGTTACGTCCATTATGAAGCATTGAGAGCAGTGGTTCTCAACCTTGGCTACACTTGTGAATCACCTGAGGAGCTTTTTATAAATATTAAGGCTGAGCCCCCCCCCGCCAGATGCTGACTTAATTGGTCTGGGATGAGGCCCAGGCAAAGATATTTTTGAAAAGCACTTCAGGTGTTTCAAATATGCAGCCAAGCTAGAGCACTACTGATTTAGAAGGAGGACAGTGTTTTTTAAGTCCTCTAAGGAAATGCAATATATGGAAGTTTTTATAGTCCACATTAATTCAAAAAGGCTTTGAAATGGATCCCAAAAATATATTCATCCAAAGATTTTTTTAAACTCTGAAAATTATAATTAAATAAATGGAAATTAAAACACGAGCATGGTACCATTTTTTCCTATTTAAAAGATTGATGATATCCAGTGGTGATGAGAATGCATGGAAACTGTAATGCTGATACAACACACAGAGGAGTGAAAATTGGTGCCAGTTTCCTGGAGGGCAATTTAGCAACATCTGTCAAAATTTTCAAGTCTTATACCAATTGGTCTAGCAATTTCTGCTAGAAATTTACTTGTAAAATTTCACCCAGATCTAGGTTTAGGAATATTCACAGCAAAAAAATTTTAATAGTGAAAAACTAGAGGAAACCAAAGTGTCCATCATTCAGAGAATTGGTTAAGCAAATTCTGATACATTAATAATATAGACTATTATGGAGACATTTAAAAAGAAGTGCTTCCTTTATATTTGCTGATACTGGAAGATGTCCAGGATATATTACTAGATGAAATATTAGCTATATTATTATAATATTAGGTGTTTGATATATAGATATTAGGTGAAAAAAAGATACAGAAAATGATGTAGACTATGATCTCTTTTGTGTATATTTAAATAAATGTAACGTTTAAAAATTTTTTAATCATTTTTTTAAGTTTTTATTTTAATTCCAGTTAGTTAACATACAGTGTTATATTAGTTTCAAGTGTACAATATAGTAATTCAATAGTTCCATACATCACCCAGTGCTCACACAAGTGCACTCCTTAATTCCCATCATGTATGCTGCTATAAACATAGTAGTGCATGTATCCCTCTGAATTAGTGTTCTTGTATTCTTTGGGTAAATACCCAGTAGTTTGATTATTGGATTGTAAGGTGGGTCTATTTTTAACTTTTTGAGAAACTTCCATACTGTTTTCCACAGTGGCTGCACCAGTTTGCATTCCCACAAACAGTGCACAAGTGTTCCTTTTTCTCCACATCCTCACCAACACCTGTTGTTTCTTGTATTGTTGATTGTAGCCATTCTGACAGGTGTGAGGTGATATCTCATTGTAGTTTTGATTTGCATTTCCTTGATGCTGAGTGATGTTGAGCATCTTTTCATGTGTCTATTGGCCATCTGGATGTCTTCTTTGGAGAAATGTCTGTTTGTGTCTTCTGCCCATTTTTTAATTGGATTATTTTGTTTTGGGGTGTTGAGTTCTGTAAGTTCTTTGTATATTTTGGACACTAGCCCTTTATCACATGTGTCATCTGCAAATATCTTCTCCCATTCACCAGGTTGCCTTTTAGTTTTGTTGATTGTTTCCTTCACTATGCAGAAGCTTTTTATTTTGATGTAGTCTCAGTAGTTTATTTTTGCTTTAGTTTCCCTTGTCTCAGAAAACATATCTAGAAAGAAGTTGCTAGGGCCAATGTCAAAGAAGTTACTGTGTGTGCTCTCTTCTAGGATCTATATGGTTTCAGGTCTCACATAAGTAAATGTAACTTTAAATAAATGCTCACAGATGCATGGTTTTTCTTTGAAGGAAATGTGATTATCTTTGGGAACATGAACTTTAGGAGAAGTGGGAAAATTTAATTTTTATTTTACACCTTTCTAAACAGTGTGAATTTTCTAACCAATTATATATATTAGAGTAATAATTCCATGTATATATTATATATAATATAGTGACATGTTACATATCACTGGAGTTACCTAGATGGTGAGATAATGTTCTGGGTTTTTTCTTTATGATATAAACTTTGTAAAGTGAGAAAATCAGGAATAAAGGTTATAAAAATAAGATAAAACTATGAGTAATTTTGAATATAGAATACAGGTCTTAAAGTCTCTGTAACTGCTGACATGTGACCACACATTTGGCTCTGATCTTTCTAATAGCCAATAAAATAAAGGAAACATTATCAAATTAATTATATGACTCATAATGTCTGCAAGATAATAATGTATTGTGGGAGAATCCCAGCAATTCATGAAACTTCAGTGCAAATTTTTGGGTGGATCTTTAAAAAGAGAATACTATGTGGAGTTACAGGGATACCCTCAACAGTTATTCATGAAAAGTTTGGAAATTTGGATCTGTTTTATGGAAGACAAAACAATAACAGAAGCTCAGTTGCTGGCCCTTTCTGCTAAGATAGTAACATTCTTAGCTGCAACAAAGGACCTCTTCAGCTAAAGTTGCTACAGATCGCCGACATCATAAGTTGCTCTAGCAATGCTGAGCTGTGTAGTGCCAGGCTACTACCTTACTGTCCTCAAAAGCCAGACACTTTTTCACTGCCACCTTCCCCAGAAAACAGATGCCCTTTGTTCTTTTATAAACCAAAGTCTCCTGTATGACGTTTGATGAAACTGAGGTCATGTGACTGTGCTGTCACTGCAAAGAAACTTGGGAAAATGGGACCTGTCTAATAATATGGTAGGTTTTCCCCAGTATGAGGGCAGTATATTCACAAGATGCAAGCTGGTCAAAAGAAGTATACACGCCCACCAAGATTCCAAAGCAGATCCATGATGAGGGTCAAACAGCATTCAGTGTCTATGATGATGCTTTGCATTATACTTCTTGTTTTGTTATCAGGAAACTCTACTTACACTTTCTCTTAACTGAAATATCTTTATCAGTTCCAGCACAGATCATACAAACACTAAGCTAATATGAGCTAAAGGTTTGAGCATGCCTTCTTCTTACAGTCCCAGATGCCAATAATCTTTTAAACAAATAAAAACAAATTAAAATTCAAACATGTAACGAAATCTGGAAATAGACCGAATGCCTTTCAAGTGGGGAATGGATAAGCAAACTATGGTACAATATACAACAGTGTATAGAAATGAGCTACTTACATATGCATTAATATAGAAGAACTTCAAAAACATTATGCTAAATGAAATAAGCCAGACTGAAAAGGCTGCCTACTGTGTGATTCCATTTATGACATTCTTACAAAAGCAAACCTAGAAGGACGGAAATCAGATGGGTGGCTGTGAGTGGACTAAGGAGGGTAGAAGAGCCTGACTACAAAGGGGCATGCAGGAATTGTGGGGATGCCTGAAGGGTTCTGTATCTTGATTGTTGTGGTGGTTACATGACTGTAAACACTTGTTAAATCTCACAAAACTGCGTACCTGAAAGGGTGAATCTTACTGCATATATGTTATGCCTTAATTTTTTTTAATGTGGGGAAAAATCAATGAATATACCTACATTCACTTTTTCAGCCAGTATTTACTGATCACCTACTATGTGCCGGATACTCTTAAATGATAATATATTTAATCAAAGTAATCCCAATGTATATAATGTATTATAAATAATCTAAATTACTCTCCCAATTCCTTAAACTTGATTTGCAGCCAAAAACAATGCATGAAAAACTTTAGCAGTGGTGGGAAGTGGTGGCAAGTAGTGTCTTTTATCCATAACTGACAAACTACTGAAGTCTGGTGTGAAGACATATTGCAGCCAATGAATTTGACACCCGCCAAGCACCAATTTAGAAAATCATTTTTAGGTGATAATTGGCTGTGTGAAACTCACATATTGGTGCACAGAGGCCTGGAATTTCTGTGGGAAGAGCTGGGGAAGGAAAATGGTGAGGTAGACTGGGCAGTCTGAAGTAGTGAGGTGGAGAAAGCAGAGCATTGGCCTGTGAGGTCTGTAGATGTTACTAGTCCTCCTCCTGATGTGGTCAAGGTCATTTGCCTTTCTGGACTCAGTTGCCTTATCTATAAAGTGAATGCAGAGGAAAAGCACTGACTGCACAATGTAGAGGTCTTCCACCAATCGCTTGTGTGACGTTGGACAAGTTGGCCTCTTGGGCTTTACTTTCTTATTATACTAAGTGAGAGATTTAATGGTTGCACAACAATGTTGATACTACTGAACTATAAACTTAAAATGGTTAAAATGGTCAATTTTATGTTATTCATATATTTTACTGCAATAAAAAGTATTTTTCAATTGAAAAACAGATTTAGACAAAATGACTTTTTGGGATTGCAGTTTGATCTTTCCCCTTTCTCTTGGGTTCAAATTCCTTTTTTTAAATTAATTAATAATAATTATTATTATTTTTTTGAAAAACAAAACTTAGAATTGACCATGGTTAAAAATCTCATGAGAGTTCATTATAAAGCAGCAGAACATTATATTCCTATACATATAGAACAAAAAGAAGACTTAGTACTCTTATTTGACAGTGTTTCCCATGTAATTTAACATATCAAATAAGCCTTCATTTAGTATCTTTTTATTTATTTATTTATTTATTTATTTATTTATTTATTAGAATAGTTTACAAAGCCATCTATGGGGTGTGCAGGCCCCGGGCAAATGTTTTGTTTTTTTTTGTTTTGTTTTGTTTTGTTTTTGTAGGCCCCTTGTCTATAGAAACCATTTAAATCACTGAAAATCAGCTTGTCAGCACCATCCTGGCAACCCAATCTCATGTGATCCCACACAAGAAATACTGCACCTGACAGCAGGAGCAATCTGCTTGCCAGAGGGCCATTCTGAAACCAGGGCCAGGCCTTGGGGCCACAAGACAGTCTTATGGTATGGATCCTGTGGCATATAGTCAACCTTACACATGTGGTAGAAGATTAAGAACACTCTGAAGGTCAGAAGCAGAAAGTCTGTGCAGGTCCCAGCCTGGGCTCTGTGTCCCACCCAAATGGCTCTCTCATATCCATCTGGTCTGAAACACCAGAATGGGACTTAGAAAATTTTGAAGAAAGCCCTCCAAAGCACAGAGGCCCTGAGGCATGAGCCCAAGCTGGGGGCAGGGCAGTTGGGGATAGGACAGCACAATGCTTCAAGGGTTAGACCATGCCATTGTCCTGGGAACTAAAGGGAACATGAAACATGGGATATTCTGCTTTCTTACAATGAATCCCAAGACTGTTTCTAAGCTTGCTACTTTGTAGCACTTCCTATAAGAGAACAGAAGCCCAAATGAGAAGCAAAAAATTATAATAGGAGGTCTTCTCTGTCAAGCACCATGAATGGAGAAGACACTTAAGAAAAAGAAATAATGACAAGGTCATGTCTACAGGACTTAACCACAGACACACCTTTTTATCTGCCCCTCCAAAGACAGGGGTCAAGGAGGGAGTGTGGTGGCCTCTTATATCTCTACCTTACTCTTTGAAACACCTCAACAGTTAAAGGAGAGATATCTCACCCATAGAGGTGCTGAGGAAATAGTGTGGGTGATTTCTGAGACTAAGAGGATTTGCTAAAAATCCTTTCCAACTAATGTCTACCTCTGTAATTGATTCTGGACTGGTAAAGAATGGGAAGTTTCTCCTATTTGCTCCAAATATCCTTAAAAGAAAAGTTCTAAATCATTTGTTCCACAGCTGGTATTTTTACCTCCATCTCCATATAAAATAAGAAAGACTAACAGGCTTCCTGATGCTTTCTCAGTATCCTCTGCTTGGGAATGGACGACTTCAAGTCTATAACTTCTTTTAGAATGAGACCAAAGCTATGGGCCTCCTCCCCAGAAGAATGCACGTCACCCACACACAAAATTTTCCACACAATTTTAGCGGATTCGGAGACCCACTTGCAACCTATCCATGTACGCTGAGGGGTCTGTGCTCCAGAAAATATTAAAAATGTAATTTGTTGCAAAAAAGAGTTTCAGCTTTAGCTGCATTGATAGATGAATCCCCAGAAATATTGGACAGTGGTTCTTAGTCTAGAGGTTTGTCTAGAGTGAGTGAAGTCAGTAGCTATAGAAATGAGCACAATGGCAGTATCTAATTCTATGATTGTGACACTATTCCTCCTAGGTAAGGTGGCCTGATAAAACACGGGATAAGCAGTTCAATTTGAATTTCAGATAAACAACAAATTCTTAGGATCAGTATGTTCCATGTAATATTTAGGATATTATCTTCATCTTTTTAGGCTGCTATAACAGAGTATCAGAGACTAAGTGGCTTAAACACCAGACATTTATTTTTCACAGTTCTGGAGGCTGGGAAGTCCAAAATCAAGTCACTCGCTGATCCAGTATCTGGTGAGGGCCCGCTTTCTGCTTCATAGATGAACATCTACCCACTGCGTCCTCACATTGTGGAAGGGCTGAGGGAGCTCTCTGGGGCCCTTTTATAAGAGCACTCATCTTATTCATGAGGACTCTACTCTCATGACCTCATCACCTTCAAAGGCCCCACTTCTAAACACCATCACACAGGTCTTTAGGATTTGACATATACATTTCAGAGAGACACAAACATTCAGTCCATTGCTGATAGACTGATGCTAAAAACTATTCATTGTTTATATGATGTTCAAATTTAACTGGATGCCCTGTATTTTGATTTGCTAAATCTGGCAACCCTACTCCTGGTCATTTCTACTTTGGCAGGTTTCTCCATCTTGGACTTATTCTTCTGTTCTCTGTGTGTTCCTTTTGGCAATGGCCTTTCTTCTCCCTTATTTCTAGATATACCTTAGGTTGATCAAGCACTGACAAGAATCTAATGATGATTGTTTTTATCATTACTGTCTCTTCACAGTACAGGAATAGCACTATTCTGTGTCTGTGTATGCACATGCATGAGGGAGAGAAAGGGAAACAGGAGTGATTTAAGAATTACTGTTTTGGAAAAAAAGAGAGAGAGAGAGAGAGGCAAAGCAAAAAACAGACTCTTGGGGCACCTGGGTGGCTCAGTCAGTTAAGCATCTGCCTTTGCTCAGGTCAGGATCTCAGGGTCTTGGGACTGAGCCCCATATCGAGCTCTGTGTTTGGAAAGGAGTCTGCTTCTCCCTCTCCCTCTGCCCATCCCCCCTAATTGTGCTCTTGCTCTCTCTCTCTCTTCTAAGTAAATAACTAAAATATGCAAAAATCCAGACTCTTAACTATAGAGAACAAACTGAGGGTTGCTGAAAGGGAGGTGGACAGGGGGAATGGGTTAAATGAGTGATGGGGATAAAGGAGGGCACTTGTTGTGATGAGCACTGGGTATTAAATGTAAGTAATGAATCACTAAATTCTACACCTGCCACTAATATTATAATATGTTAAATATGTAACTCCAGCTACTTAACAGATTGTTAAGTAGCTGGAATTTAAATAAAAACTTAAAAAAAGAATTACTCTTTTAAGGGACACTTGGCTAGCTCAGTCAGTAGAATATGTGGCTCTTGATCTCAAGGTTGTGAGTTCAAGTTCTACATTGGGCATAGAGATCACTTAAAAATAAAATATTAAAAGAAGGAATTACCATTTTAAAATAAACATGCTTAGAAAATGAAGTCTAACCATCAGTGACTGCAGAAAATGGTAGTAATATAACTAGAATGCAATTAAGATAGGGAAGTGACTTCTTATAATAGGGAAAAATCCTTGAGGTTTATAGAGAGTCACCCAAAACTATTAATGGGAGGTAACTCTTTTTGAAAATCATATGGTTTAGGAGAACTGCTAGTTGCTAATGCCAATATCGATTCTCTTCTTTTTCTTTAAAAACCTTGATCTCTGATTTTGGTCAAGGCAGCAATGTGTCTGGCTAAAACACACATTTTCCAGCAACTTTTGCAGCTAGCATGGCCATGTGACAAGCCGTGGCCAATGAAACATAATGGGAAATTATTGGGCATTTCTGGGAAATAGTTGCTTTTCTGATACAGATGCTACCTTTTCAACCTTGTTGCTTCCTTTTGTTTCTGCCCAGAAAGCAGAAATAAGGCTGGGGTGGCATAGTCATATTAAGATTGTGAAGCAACCATGAACATGAAAGTCATGTGCTTAGAATGGTGGATCAGGTAGGAAAAAGGCATTTGGGACATGACAACTGTGGTAGGCATTGCGTCATACCTGCCTACATCTCTTTTAGGACTAAAGTCTTTGATCCCAGCTAAGACTGTTGATAGCTGATGTCCCTCAGCTGTCATCCTTGCTGGGAATTGCCCTCAGCTAAAGATAAACACCTCGCCCCTGGTCATGCCCCTTTCTTGCAGGTGGGCAGCTTGCATCCAATGACTATTGATGAGAGCATAGAAAGGCCTGTTCCCTGACCCCAGTTTGGAAAAGCTCTGAAGGGCCAGCTTCAGAGTTCCCATGTGATAAGCTGAGATCTTTTTGTGACTATACCACAATCCAACTTCTTCCTCTTACTAATTCTGCTGCCTTTCTTACCCAAAAGGTATTAATACCATGCACACTCCTCAGTAAACTTCCTCCATTCAGTCTCCATGGCAGAATTCACTTTTCAGAAGAAGCTGACCTGCAATGATGATATTGCACAGCTGCTCTGCCAGCCTATCTCTGGACTTCCTGATAAGGAGATTATTTAAATTATTGAATAAGCCCCAGCAGCTGTATTTCACATATAGCCACTCCAAAGCAATGCCTGTCAAAAACAGAGGGGTATTCTGTATCTTGAACCGGGCTTCAAAGTCTGAATGAAGAACTGGTTCACAAGACTTAGCTTGGGTTACTGAAGGCAAATGTAATAGAAGTGAAACTTCTGGATTGAGGAGGAAAAAAAAAACAACTCCCATCTGATTCCTCCTTTTGAATAAGAATGAGAAAAAGCCATTCCCTCAAACTGCAGGAAAAGGCAGGGCCTTGACGTTTCTCACTGGAAGAGTAACGAAGAATGAATTCCAAAGAGACTTAGCTAGATTGAAACACAAACATTAGCTCTATGAAAACATGTAGCCCCCTTTGTCAAAACTAGATGAAGGTACAAGAAGAGCTGGTCAACATACCCCAGGGTGAACAGTTCCAGCACTAAAAATTTAACGTTCAAGTGTGGATTTGTGTTGCTCTTGACAAACTCCTCAGACATTGTTAGCTCCAGAAAATCTTTATAAGAGATGTTAAATCAAGAAGACCTTATCACTGGCACCAAAAACAAAACACAAAACTAAAAAGCAAACAAAAAATACCTAGAAATGAATACAAAGTAAAAATGGAGGCAATTGATTTCCCCTTCCTCCCCAGTGAATGGAATATAAGGTTAAGTATACCCTCAATTATCATAAAATTCAAAGAAAATGAATTATAGGTGACACCAAGAGTGAATCAAGATCTCTTGAGACTAGAAACCTGAAATTAGTATTATTTCCAGTGTCTCATTTAGATGCATTATACCTATGTTGTTTATGGTGAAGCCAAAAACTGTAAAATCAGAAAAATCAGAAGGCATTCCTGAAGGCTTAGTCAATCCTCACCCATGGTCATTGCATCATTACTTGTACATTATTGTCTTCTTTTTCTGGTTTTTAAAATTAGTACAATTGACTCTTCAATAAGACAGTCATTGACGTGAAAATGAGAAGCACATACTTGGTCCATCCAGCTTTTGACTGTAAAGAGATTTCCCAAAGTAATTTAAATATAATGACTTCTCAGACATTTGCTTGTCTAGAGACTGGGGCAATGACAGAGGTACATCTATCATATCATGGAAGTCCTAGCAAAAGCAGGGATTCAAGTTTTAATTTGTGTACCTGGACCTTCAAGTGTATCTTTCCTTTCCCATTTGTCTGCTTTACGCAGACCTGTACTATATTGAAAATGACCACATTTGGCACAATGATTGCGGTCCTTAAATTTAATGTAGTTCTATAATAAAACAGTACAAATCACATTATACTCAGGCTAATGGATTGGTCCAGAGACCTTCAAGGATCATTCAAGAACAGGGAGAGAGGAGATTGCTGAGAGAGTAAATGTCTGTGGAATTCTCTTAGACTGAGGGTTTCAAAGCATGGGGCATCTTTCCTCCTTAGGATGTGTGGCCTCCTTTCTTGCTTAGTAGTAGAATCCTGATTTTAGTCAGGGCCACAATGTACCCTGCTAAAAAAAAAAATACAAAAAAATACAAAAACTACACTTCCCAGCTTCCCTTTCATGTAGCAGTGATCACATGACCGTTCTGAGAAGGAGTTTGGGAGAGTTTAGGATGAGGAATGGATCTTTTTAGCCAAAGGGTATATCTTGGCCCTTATCAAATGTGTTTTGCTCGGCCCACAGAGATTTCCTTTTAAATTGACTTGAATAGATTCTCGTAAGAACTCAGATTTCTAGATTCTTTTTTAAGAATCATGAAATGTGATCCATCTTGCATTCCCATGTTGCAGTAATAGGCTACAACTTAATAATAACATGTCCACTTCTTCTTGCTGTCTTCCTTCCTGCCTCCATTCGTCACCAGCTAGACACCAAGACCTGACCTTTACTGCCCACCTGCTTGTACTCTCACTCACCAACCTTTGTCCCACATTTTTTGCTGAGCTCTTCTTTCCAGCTTATCTCTTAACTCAGACAAATGGAAAGTGAAATCACCCGTGGAACAATAGCAGCTGCCCTGACAAGACCTCCAGTTGGACCACCTAGACCAGTTTGAGTTTAACCTCTGACTTGCACCTGCGCAGATGGACCATGGAGTGACCTCTAGAATGACCATGACTACCTTTACCTCATTATAATACTAAAATCTCCACGTGAGGAGGAGCATCAGCCTATTTACATAACATATAATGTGTGTCTAGACATGTTTCCCTAAGGCGTTTGCACCACCTTATGCCTACCTCTACATCTGAGGACCAGGCTTCCCTATCTAAATATTCATCCTAACCCTAAATGAAAGGAACCCATTCAGCATTGTTCTGGAAATCATGGCTTTGGAAGCTGTTCCCATGATTTCCTTATTTGCTGCAAATAAAGTTTACTTTGTGGGACGACTCAACCTAGTGCAGTTTCTGACTCACCAAGGAAGAAACTCATGTTGGTTCGGATACACTTTTACCACCAACCTCACACTGCAAGTATTTTGTAAACCTTTTCTTTTTTTTTTTTTTTTAAAGATTTTATTTATTTATTTGACAGAGATAGAGACAGCCAGCGAGAGAGGGAACACAGGCGGGGAGTGGGAGAGGAAGAAGCAGGCTCATAGCAGAGGAGCCTGATGTGGGGCTCGATCCCAGAACGCCGGGATCCACGCCCTGAGCCGAAGGCAGACGCTTAACCGCTGTGCCACCCAGGCGCCCCTTGTAAACCTTTTCTTAAGCCATAGTCTTTATCTCTTTCACTCTTTCTCTTCTGTGTCTTATGCCATGTTTAATCTGTCTGTGCCTTAGCCTTGAGTGACAGATGTGTCCCCAAACACACGGTTGTCAGAACTACCTGAATTACCATGCCCAGGAGGCACTTTTTAAAAGCTGGAGCATGTGTGAGTAAATGGAATTATTATTCACTCACTTTAACATTTTTAGTTACTGGGGGTGCCTGTCTGGCTCAGTTGGTAGAGCATGTGATTCTTGATCGTGGGGTCATGAGCTCGAGCCCCACACTGGGTGTGGAGTTTACTTAAAAAAAAAATTCTTTTTTAGTTACTGGTCCTGAACTTGGATCACAGGCCATACTTCAAGGTGAAGTGGACCACATGAAGTCTAAAGGTTAAATTGCTCATCTGTTCTTCAGTGTTAGAACTGTGTTATAAGGCAAAACTCTAGGAGTATTCACCATATTCTTTTACCAAAGGCAGCACTGGAACCATGTGACAGGCAGATAAGCAGTCCTACCTTCTGTGGGCCATGAAAAGCTAACAATGTATTGTTTTATTATTTATATACTTGATGAAATATATTTCAAGCATCTTTACTTTCCTTACATCCATTCAGGGGTTACAAGTACCACAAATTACACCCATTGAATGAAGTAGTACTTTCTTCGTAAACCTCCTTAAGTTCAAGTTTCAAAGGACCCTCTGCTTTCCAGGATTTCAGAATTAGGTTATGAGCCTATGTGTACTGCTCCTAATGTTAGAGGCTTTGATTGTCTTAACTTTTAGCTTTTATCTTCTCAAATGAATAAATCTTTTACTTCCTTTTATTTAGCTTTGTAGAGCAGCCTTCTATCCAGTGGAACTCTTGCTTTCTATCAGCTCAGCTCCCCTTCCAAGCACTTTCTCAAGGGCCATTGCAGCTTTCTTGAATTTTGGAAGACAGAGGTACACAAAGTTTTATTAGAAAGAAAAATATGTTTCTTTTGAATGATATTCAACAACTGTCTGAACATTTGAGCTATAGTGACACATTGGGTTGACATCCTGGAATGATGATACTCCTTTGGTCAGAGAGAGAATAACCAATCATGGAGAGCAATTCCTTTTGTACATAGACTTTGGATTAATTTGTTGATTGTTTTCTCTTATATTGTTCTTGAGTTTGTCACTTAATGACACATGACGGTGTTTCTAAAGTGTGGTCCTTAGGTAAAGGCATCAGCATCACCTAGAAACTTGTTAAAATGTACATTCTCAGCCCTCACTTGAAACCTACTAAATCAGACATTCTGAGTGAGGTCCAACAATTTTGTTTCCACAAGCCCCCTAGGTGATTCTAATGAACATTCAAGTTTCAGACCCACTGACATAGTGTTTTGAAAGGCAATTTCTAGTTAGAACTAGAAAAACTGTAATGTAAAGGAATGGAATATGGAGAGTATCTTGTTGTATTGCTTTTTGCTTGTTAAAATGAATGGCTACAGTGATACAATCACTGGCAATGTGTACAAGGTGTCAGCTGCTCATGTTTGAAGTAACACTACCTGGGTTTGATGATCTTACTAAAATTAGCAAGGGGAAAGGAAGAAATGTGAGACTAGAGAAAAGAATTTAACCTGAGGGGAATTTAAATATTTATACATGCACATATTAGCAGAGAGAACACCGAGCCCAGAAAGGAAAAGAAACATAAAGGAATGCTAATGATAGACCCTACTAATGGGTAATGGCAATTCTCCAGTTCAGAGTGGAATCAGCAGAGATGCCCACAGAAGTAGACGGGGAGCGGGGGGATTCTGAGAATGTGAGCTTCCATTCATTTAAAAAATGATCACTGAGTACCTGCTTTACACCAGGCATTGTTCTAGGGGCCATTTTTCTAGTCCAATAAGGGCAAGATAGAAATGATCCCCTCCCTCACAGAACTTAGTCTAGTGGGGTCATGAACCACTGAACAGTGAATTGTAATAAAGTGTGACAGAAGCCATGTTAGAGGACATGCAGGATAGCTATGAGGGCTCAAAGGAGAGGTGCTGAACCCAGACTTGGAAGATGGGTGTCTTGGTAATGGCCATCATAATGTTTTGAGCAGAGACGTATTGTGGGAGTAAACTGAAGGAAATTAATAAAGTACTTCTCTAAAGTTCATTTCTAATTATCTCTTCAAGGTGGGAAACATTAGTCCCCATTTACGGTTTTAATAGAATATGTGTGCATTATGAGGATATTTGACAGAAGGGAGAGATCTTGGACTATGGAAATCAAAACCCTTGGCAGACGCACTGGGCTGGGTCCAGAGCCCTCTTTGAAACCACTTCTAACCTTAAGAAGCAGGGGCAACAGTAGCAGTGCAGAGAGGGCTCTAGCCAAAAGAACATGATTTTTTTTTTTTTTTAATCCTTGAAAGCAGAAGACCTGAACATTCTTCCTAATGGGAGAATATGGCTTCAGCTACCCCTAGGTCCTCTTGGGAGGAATTATACCCATAAGAGCTCTTAAGCATAAATGGCTATAAGAATATATGAGGGCCATGTCTTGGGCCCTTTGTTAGTAGAAATTTTCTCAGAGGACTGTTGCGGATGTAGCAGGAGATGGCTGATGGACTTTCAGGAGGAGCTCAGCACAAACAAGGAAAGAAAATAAAGGGAGAGCAAAACAGTTTATTTTATTTCATTTTTTTTTGGTTTTTATATTTTTATTTATTTACTGAAAAAAACATTTAAAAAAGTTTATTTATTTATTTTTTTGGTGAGAGAGTGCATGCAAGCAGGGGCAGGGGCAAAGGGAGAGAGAAAATATCAAGCAGGCTCTGAGCTCAGCATGGAGCCTGCTGTGGGTCTTGATCTCAAGACCCTGAGGTCATGGCCTGAGCTGAAATCAAGAGTGGAAAGCTTAATTAAATGAGCCACCCAGGCACCACTGAAAAAAAAAATTTTTAAAGCAGGTAACATTTATTAAATACTCATTCTGTGCTAAGCTTTTGGTATGTTTTTAACTTGTAACTTTCCTGTAATTGGCCAATAAATTAACAAGTGGTAGTGTCAAGGGAGATAAGAAGCAATAGAAAGAACATGGCCACATGTAAGTTTATCAGGTATACTCAAATAGCCATTTCATTAAGTTATTTTAAATCAGGCAAAGTCATGGAGCCTATAATTGAGATTAAAAATCATTGAATATTTAAACAAAATAATCTTTGGGAGTGTCTTTTTTCAGTTCTCTTCTGAGCCCCTGTACACGAATGGTCAACAGCTACACATTTGTATACACGAGTCACCCACATGAGTCAGCACATTCTCCATGCCCCAGTCTTGATGACTTGTGCACATTGATTTTGCTCAATCCTGCAAAGTATCCTGAGTGAGTACATGGTAACTGTTATAATCAAGTAATTCTATCTAGTCCATCTTTGTGGATATCCTAGGAAAGAAAGTCTCTATATTATTCTTCCAGTATCTTAATTTGCAGCAAATAATTCAGCCTGTGAAATATGCCTCTTTCCATTCTTGAACAAATCCTTTATCCAACAAGATCAAAGGACTCCACTTACTCTTTGAGTGACTTCCTTCCTTTGACATGTTAAAATAATCTTTTATTGGTTTCACAAACTTGCAAGGTGCTCTTCAGAGTGTTTTTCTTATAGTTGTTATTCTTTGTTTTCCTCACATGAACTCCCTTACCAGTTTGGGGGAAATGCCCTCTTTTTTTCTCTGATAATTTATATGGCTCTAGCTAGCAGTTCTCTTTTTAGTTCTATCTCAAATGCTTGTTATTTTCATTCCTTGGTATATGCTTTTCATGGAAAGCAAACAACAACAAAGTATACAGGCTTTTCTTGTGGGTTATTGACTTTTCAAAGTCCTTCCTTTCAGTTGTCTCCTAAATGGGGCTTGTATTTATCATATTTCCCTTTTGAAAAATTTAGAGTGCATGGAATGGGTTTCTTGGTTTTCCCTGGTCCCATGAGGATATAGAATTTAATTATGTTATTAATTTTTGCTTGATGGCTCACCCACAGCAATCTCTTGGGTCCCGTTCTGATCCTGTTTAGGATGAAAGTTCCCTCTATTTACCTTCCTAGTGAAATTTAGACAGCAGCACTCAATTTATTAATGTCCAGCCCACATCCCTGCCTGCTCCCCACCCCCCACCCCTGCACCCCTGTATCTTATCCTGATGAGCAATTGGTTACTTTGTATTTGGATAATTAGAGTCTTTTATTATTATTATCTGGACAATTTTTTTTCAGCTCTCCCAATTCCATTTAACATTTTCTGTCTTATCATTTCACTTGGGTAATCTGTAATATACATTTTTCAGTACATAGATGTTTTAACATGAACTGAGTTTTTAAAAAAGATTTTATTTATTTACTTGACAGAGAGAGAGCACAAGCAGGGGGAGCAGCAGAGGGAGGCAGAGGGAGAGGGAGAAGTAGGCTCCCTGCTGAGCAGAGAGCCTGATATATGGGGCTCAATCCCAGGACCCTGAGATCATGACCTGAGCCAAAGGCAGATGCTTAACTGACTGAGACACCCCAACATGAATTGTTTTTATAGTTAAAAAGTTATAAGATAAATCTATCTTGTGAAGCTTATTCAACAAATGCTTTTTCAGTACTCTTCTGTACCAGTTCTAGACACTGGGAATAAACAAGGACTGGAATCAAAATTCAAATTCTAGTGAGGGGTGGGGTAGGACAACAAGAAATAATTTGTCAGATGTTGATAAGAGCTAAGAAGAAAAAAAAAAGTCAGATGATAGTTCAGAGAAGCCCTTGTCTATCAGTTCTACCAGAGAAACTCTAAAGCCCTAAGGCACCCTTTATATACAGTGAATTATCTTCTCTCCTATGCAGCTTGAGTAATACCAGCTGCGTACCATCCTTGGGAAATGGGAAAAAACAGTCACCAAAATAATTTTCTGTAGGGATTATACTGTCATGGAACCCTGGTTGAGAAAGACTGGGTTAGAGAGCATCAGTTTTAGGAGGGACTGCTGCTTGAGATTACTTGGTCAAGGAAGGCCTTTCTGACAAGAAGTCCTTTGAGCAGACACCGAATTCAATGAGGAATGGAAGTTCCCTGCAGATGCAAGGCGAGGGGAGGAGGGCAGCCACAGCTGAGTACTCCAGTCAGAGACAAGGGTGGGTTTGTTGTATTTGGGAAACAGTTAAGTAGGCCAGTGTGGCTGGCAGCTGAGTATCAGGAGACAGAGAGGTGGAGATAAGATCAGAGAAGTGGCTGGTGATGGGTGGAGATGGTGAGACATGCCAGAGACATTTAGCTCAAGTCAATTCAGCAGAGATTTACTGAGCTCCAACTGTGTGCTATGACCTGGGGTCTTCAAAGATGAATGAATCATGGTCTCTGTCCTCATGCAATGTACAATATAGAGTATATTACTTGACTTAGACTAAGTAAATATAGTGGGATGAATGCTCCACCTTAATAATAAGCAAATGAGTACTTGGTTGAGTACTCCCAGAAGTGCACTCTGAGCCAAGCATTCAGGTGTTAGTGATTTATAAAGAAGTGCTCCTAGGAGGGACTCATAAGAGCCAGGTAAGTGTGGGATTTCAAGCAACAGATTCAGCCTGATCTAGGCAGTTCTGTCGTGTAAATTACAATGCACAGTGTGTTACACTTTGAAGTAATGGAGCTGAATTTTTATACGTGTACACCTGCTAGTCATTGGCTGTGGGCTGCCCATAGGGTGATGTCACTCTCAGGTGCTTTTGGTTCCATATAGGTGAGTTGGCTCCAGTGTCAAAGTTAATCCTCTGAAGATTATAGCAAAGGGAATGGAGGCTAGGGGATGAGAGCACAGAGCTGATGAAAGGGATCCCAGGGGATCTTCATTGGGTATTAACAGTCTCCACCCCAGGGCTAGCAAAGCCTCTCTGTCCAGAGGATAGGGCTTGATGGATAGGCAGAGGATAGTAAGCTTTCCCCAAATGGAAACCACCCCTGTTTGCTTGGCTCTGTGTCTCCTTCTTATCTAGTTTAGTTCTTACTCACCATAGAGAACCCCAGAGATGTTTCTGAGTGGGAATGAGTGCATGAACAAACCCACTCCAGGCCCAGGAACTAATCTGGAGAATTTTTAGAAATCATTTGGCAGAAGCCACATACCCCAATATTGCATCTTTATAGAGGATGCTAAGCTATTCAGCATAGGAATGGAAAACTGGTGGGAATATAGTTCAGAAATCTGGGAGGTATAGCCATAGAAATGGCATAAAAACTTGAGTGTGAGCAAGTGAGAAATAACATATCTAAGGGACAAAAATCCAAACATCTTAGAGTATGATGTGTTCTATTAAAAATCCCCAAAAAAGTGAAAATAATCTCTTTAAATGTTCAAGAAAATATTTAGTGGTGTCAGCAGCTGGGCGTGTGTGTGAGTGTGTGTGTCTGTGAGTTGGTGTTGGATTGAGAGGGACATTTTTTTCATAGAGAACTTGCTTAAATGTGGACACGAATTAGTATACGTGAGTGGCACTAGGCTGTAGAGCTTTGAATCAGAGTTGTGTTTTAGGCACTAGGAAGGGCTGGGCAGTATTCCTCTGGGTGCCATTCTGATTATTTGAAGTTGGAGACCAGTAACATTGTTGAGAAGGAGTTTGAGGCCACATCCAGGTTCAGGAGATTATTACTAATAGCTAACATTTATTTAGCACTTCCTACACACCAAATGCCCAACTTCTATGAGACAAGTACTTGTATTGCCATTATTTCCATTTTACAGATGAGAACACTGTACAATCATTTATTGAATACCTTCCAAGGGCCAAATTGTCCAGGTTTACACAAGTGGTAAGTAGAAGACTGGGATTTGGTCTTAGAGTCTACTCATAATGTCTAGAATAGAGTTGAATGCTATGATTGATTATAGGAAGAAGGAATAGCATATCATGCATTTTTTCATCCCCTCATTCTGGTCTTTTCCTCATCCTTCAGTCATTCTCCTCCCCCTTTCACATCTAGTCAAATTAAACTACTTTCTCATCCCCAGTGTTATACTCTTGTGTGAGCTATTGCAAGTCCTGGAGCACCCAACTTCTAGCCTTAGCAGGCTAAGTCTTACTCATTCTTTGGAATTCAGTTCAGGCATCACTTCTTACAGAAAACCTTCCCTGATTTCATCAGCCAGAATTTGTGCTCCTTCTATGTAATTTCTTACAGTGTTATGAGCCTCTCTTGCAACATAATACTTTTTATTGTGAATTGTGATGACTTATTTCTCTTAAAATGAGCTAAAAGAAGAGGACATGCAGTGTTTTGTTTTGTTTTTTAAAGATTTTATTTATTTATTTGACAGACAGAGAGACAGCCAGTGAGAGAGGGAACACAAGCAGGGGGAGTGGGAGAGGAAGAAGCAGGCTCCCAGCAGAGGAGCCTGATGTGGGGCTCCATCCCAAACTGCCAGGATCATGCCCTGAGCTGAAGGCAGATGCTTAAGGACTGAGCCACCCAGGCGCCCCCATGCAGTGTTTTCATTGAGTGAATGAGACCTGATGCCTCACCTCTTAGCTCCAAACTATTGGTATTGTCTTGTAAAAGTTACCTGCTTTCCAGGTTCATTTTTGTAATTGTGAAACAAATATGCTGGACCAGTCGAAATTTCTAGCTGTTATCTTTTTCTTATATAAGTTTGGGAACTTCCGAATATTCAGTACAAATTTTACCCATTTACAGTTGTTTTCTATTATATGCATACAATATGGTATTTCTCTCCATAAACCATTTTTCTCTCTTTTGTAGCCAAGCTTGCTAAGTTTGATATCTTCATTGAAAACAATCAATTTGTTGGGAGCAATACATGGGCACTTTGTATTAAAAATGTTTTATTTCTTAAGTTGGGAGAGGTATGGAGAGGCATATCATACCCATGTGTATGTTATATATACACATGTTTTAAGTATGATTATTTTATAAAAAATAAAAAAGAATATGTTCTTTATGTATATTAAATTATAGAATGAATTTCAGAATAGATCTTGTGAAGAATATAAAGAAAATGAACTTATCCCAAAAAAATGTCCAGGGTGTTAGGTTAAATCTGTACACAGTTACACTGGATGGAAAAAAGAGGCACCAATTATTAAAACACAGATACAATATATATGTTATCCTGACCAGATTTATATGAGAGTTGGAGACTAGAATCTTGGGTAATATTGGGTCTTCATGAATGAAATCAATTAAGTTTAGGGAAGCTATTTATTGATAGTGAGATTAAAATGGAATTAGCAATTATAAAGCAGTCAATAGGGGTTGTGATCATTAATGGAGCAATGGGTAGATTCCTGGAGACTTGGAGGTTTTCATCTTATTTCAAGTAAACCTAAATCTCTTTCTAAGCAATTTCTGTGTGGTAATGGGAAGGGGGGTTGCTTAAGCTGACTCATGACTTAAATCAGGTATACACATATCCATTTCCTGAGATAGGATAGCCAGTTTATGTATGTGAGGCAGGCAGACTGAGAAACAGAAAAATGAATGACTGCCTGGATGTTCTTTTTTCAAATTCTTAACCTCAAGCAAGAATCTCTGTTTCTTGTTGCCTTTTTTTGTAATGATGATGGTCACAAAGAGAAAAATAAATGCTTTTTTCTTGTTAAAAATTTACATTATTCAAGCTAGTTAAATATCAGAGAAAACTGTCCTTATTTTACTCAGTAGATGAAGCTACAATTTTACAAGGTGAGAAAAATTTCTCCCCCATTGGAATGCTGTGAAATATATTTTTAAAAAGTGACAGAGCAGGAGGGAAGCTAGCTTGCTGGCCCCTACATTGGGCTTCCATTTTTCTGATGTGACAAATAAAGTCACTTTCAAGCAAGGTGGTTCTTGTTGGCACAGTGTTCTGAAGGGACCTCACTAATCCATTTAAAAACTGGGTCATATTCCACTACTGCAAATATCACTCCATAGAAAAACTCTGTGCAACAACAGCTCTCTAAGATCCAGGCACTAATCTCTTTATTTCACAAAATGACAGAATTTGGCAAAAACCCAGGAAAAAGAATCAAGAATCTCTTGGGATTCTTTAAAATAAAATAAGGTTTATTTAGCTAGCATGGCAAACTAAACTAATAGCACATCTGTTTTACTTGAGGGTTTGCCTATGATGTATATTTTCTGTATCAGGAGGTACCACTTGGACTCAAATGTAACTTAGTGCAGCCTCAGAATTGTCACAGGAGAGGCTAGAGGAAGTTCAGGTTGGGGATGCTGGGAACCTGCATTTTAACAAGTACTCCAGGTGATTCTGTTGCACTTTGGGAAAACCTCACAGAATAACTCTTAGTAATGCTCACATAGAAATGTACTTTTAGTTAGGAAGAGCATAAAACATGTGATGATATCAACAGAGTTGATTAGGGTGGCTAAAAGGTGATAGGTTCTTTTAAATATTTAGTTAATCAACTGGAATTAAACCTAGCTGTGGACATTGCTTTTCAATTTGTTCCTCTCGGTAGGCTTGGAGTATCTATTACCTGTGAATTATTTTTGGCCTTAAAAAAAAAATCTATTCTCACCAAGTATGTGGAAACTTTCCTCTTATCAGAGTCTTTATGTCATTAGTGATTTGAGTTGCAGAGTTGGTTTTCCCTTGTTAAAGAATGAGTCCATCAACCTGGCAGCTTATGCCAGTTTTCTCAAGCAAGTCTAGATACAAACCACCTGTAGATCTTTTAGAACCTACAGCTGCTGAGGCTCCACTCCTTACCCCAATCAGAATCTCCATGCACAGTGCCCCAAAATCTATTTCATTAAAAGTTTTACTGTGCAGCCAGACTTGAGATACAGTGGTTTAATGATAGCAAAAGAAACTTCGATATTTTTAAATAGATTCTTCTTGATTAGATATTTCTTTACTCTTGATATAGCCAGACCCATCATTGTGCTAGGTTCACTGTATTGCCTGTAACTCTGGATTTTATGTTAAGCCATCTCTGATACAGACACTCTGATGAGTAATGTCTAAGACTGTTAAGGGGGCTTCACTTCTGGATTTGATGAGCCAGAGAGGCCCAAGACACACCTACAAAGGTGAAGTTTTCTCTAAGTGGCAGTTTGATCATCTTGATGAATAGAACAGAAAACTGGTTGAAGGGTTGTCATACTACCTGGTCTGTAGAGCTGGGAAAAGAAGGTTTTGGAGAATTTAGCATTTAGGCCTTTGACTCACCTTGGTACACTACTGGACAGGTAATATGAGTTTGACTATGCTGAACAACATAGGTTCTAGCTGGCAGGTCTGAACACATTTAGGTTTAGGTCAAGTTTTGAGAGATGGCAGAGGCACTAGACTTCCCAACTTCCAGACTCTGGTATTACTGACAGAAAGATGTTGGGGCAATTTTTAAGATTCCTAAGGTAGGTTATTTTACCACATTTCTGGCTTATGCCTGAATTGTTCAAGATGCTGAGACCGACAGCTCCCTGCATGTTTTTCCTATATGTTTCTTCCTGAACTTGCTTGTATAGCTCCATCACAGAATGTAAATTTCCAGGAAGCAAAAATTACTTAAGTCACTTTCTGACCAAGAGTCTAGCACAGTGTCACTGAGACACACATGCTGAATACTTCAGAATGAAAGTAAACCTAGTGTTCTCTACTACTTCTAGTTTCCACACTCCAACCATCAAGTTGGCAGAGATTGCTGCCCCATAGAGTAGGGGTAGGTGATGTGGGAATTAAACGCACTTTCAGCCTGTGCCCAAATTATGAGTATCACCAGGACACCCCATGTTTACTCAGTCCCTGGAATGCTTTCCATCACTGAAGGAAGGAAAAGAAAAGGTCGTGAAACTTTCAGATAATATGGAACAAGGGCCATAACCATTTTCTGACAGGTGCCCTTAAAATCTTGCTACTTAAAGCATGGTCCTCAGATCAGGAGCATCATTATCACCATCTGGAGCTTGTTAGAAAGGCAGAATCTCAGGTTTCTATTCCAGATTTACTGGAACAGAATCCTTTTAACAAGATACCCGGGTGATTGCTATTAATATTTAGAATTTCAAATATCAATTGACGTTTTAATTCATTCATTGAGTAAAAACAGCTCTGGAAAACGAATTCAGCCCTTTGTGCCCGTTCCGCACCGGCTCGGCTCGGTAGCAACCGAACCCCCAGGGACATCGGAGCGGGTGCTGCCGAGGGCAATTTGGTGATTGGCTGGCCAGACCACGTGACCGGCGCCGGGCCTCTCCTGTTACTGGATTGGCTCTCGTGGACTCTGACGGGCAGGGCTGGGGCGGGCTAGAGCCCGGACGGAGAGGCGCGCGCGGGGGCGCGAAGGCACGAGAGCGCTGGTGCGCGTGCGCGAGCGGCGGGGCTTTCTCCGGAGCCGTCGGAGGGAGCAGGAGCGCTTCTCCTGAGGTAAGCGCGGCGGCAGGGCGGCTCTCTGCCCCTACCGTGTCTGGTGCGGACTAGCCGGGTGGGCAGGGCTGGGCGGGGTGAAGGGGGGAAGTCTGGGGTCCTCCCGGAGAGCTCTGCTTCGGGTAGGATGCAGACTCGCACTCAGCCACCCCGGTTGGGTGCCTCGGTTTCCCTTTTCCTACCCTCTAAATGCACCTATCTATCCTCACCACGGTGACGAGTCCTCCCGAGAGGAGTTGCCCACCTGGCAGCCTCGTCTCTGCCTTTGTTTCCCGCTTGGAGGAATGCTGGTATCGGCCCCCTCCCCAGGGTGAAGGGTGAGTGTGGTGTGGCGGGGGCATCAGTGGACTCCGGACCTGGTCTGGGGCCCGGGAGAGGATGGCTTTAATGCAGTGGGACCTGTCACATGTGAGAAGGAAGGGGGGAAAATGTGTCACTCTAGCCAAGCCGCGGGACTCGAACTAATCCGGCGGCGAGACGCCTTATTCCTAGCGCAGCTATGCGGGCGGAGGTGGGGGGGGGGCACGACCAGCAGACCGAGCCCAAGTGTTGCCCGTAGAAAGCTTCTCCGGACCTGCACGCGAGCTCTCACCCCAGAGTTGCATCGAAGCTGAACGCTTTTAGCCTGCCGAGGGAATCCAGATTTTCGTTAAGAGGTGAAAAAAAATTTTTTAAGCAGTTGGGCACTGGTCTAAATGATAGGAGCAGGTCTAAATGAGAGGCTACAATAAGAAATTACAGATAGGGCGAAACCGATGACTGGTAAATTGTGAGGAGGGAAATGCCTGCAGTGAACTGCAGACCAGACCATCACACTGAGATTCTCCTTCAAGAAGATGGGGGTTTAGGGGTGTGAGTGGGGTGGGGTGGGATGGTGGTTATCTCTGTAAACTGAGGTCTTTCTGGGCTGCTTAAGAGAGTAATTCTATTGAGCATGTTAATGGCCTGTAGGGAGAAGGGAAGACATGGTGTGAATTACACCTATTCCCTAATTCTTTGAAAAGTGCTTGTTTAAAGACCATTTGCATGCCAAAAACGGTTTGTGTGTTGGGGATGGAGAGATGTCTCCTTTAAGTCATAGTTTAAAAAGGGAAGTTTTATACAAGACATCTACTTTCCTTCTCCATTTCCCCAGACCTTGTAATAGCAAGGGCATACTGTGTATCTTATAATGAAATGTTAAAAGTCCCTTCAGTTTTCCACGAATTTGTTGGTTGTGTCTGTTAGTTTACTTGATAATAAATGATTCGTCGGTCTTTAGAAAGATTTTTACCATATGCTGGAGTTTTACTGTAATCTATTTAGAACTTATTCAGGTGTGAGATGGAGAAGAATCTCTCTACCTGATTCATTGGAGACCTCCTGATACTCTTTCAAAGCCCTTTTATTACTCTTACCTTCCCACATACAAAGTTTTGTTTCTTCAGGAAACAATGTGATTTTTCAAACACATCTCATACCTATGAAAACACTTGCTAAGAAGTCAGTTTACTTGGCAAGTTAAACTAAATTGAAGAAGGCACACTTAAATTTGTTATGGGTATTGGAACATTTATCAGCTGTAGCAAATCAACTTTTTGATGGTTTTCTGAGGTGAATGAAAGTAAAGTTGCTGCAAAGCTTTTTGGGAATGTAACAAATTACCCTATTAAAGTGACTGTAGATTGTTACGCATACGTTGCAATATTAAGTAAATTAGTGGGAATAATTCAGTTTACCAATGATTTTTTTCTTAAGGTGACGTGATGGGGAGAAGGAATTCTGAAGGTGGGGTAGGTGGTATAGTTTGAAAAGATACGCTTTTATGTTTAGAAAAATGTCATTTCCATGTAAATTATGTAAGGTCATAGTATGTTTATGTTTAGCCTTTGGAAGAGAGATGGGTTTTAAAAAGGTAGAGAAAGATAGTTTTATACAAGGGAAAAGAGAAAGATTAGCTGACTTAATTCATCTTGAGGGAAGTAGTGTACCTCAGTGACTTACAAGACAAGGTTTTATTTTCTTATTCAATGAAAGCCCACTAGTGTTGCTTTGAAAGCAACAACGAAATCATTTCCTTTCTGTCATTTCTATCCTCTGGGTCAGGAACAGGGAGGATGGAGAGCAAATGAGAGAGATTAGAGTACAACCTGCATACCTAAGCAATAGTGTCCTTTGAGTGGGATCTGTGTCACATTGTATAAATCTAAGAGCCTTCACGTTGAGATGGGTGTGAGCACTTTCCCTAAGACGCATGCTATAAGATAAAGCTGGATAACATTGCCACAGGTGGGGTCATGGGTGAGATCATCTGATACAGAAGCACTGGGGGAAGAGGAGAGCCAGGAAATGTTTAATTCAGTGAGGTTCTGCTGCTTGCCTTTGGAGCCTTAAGGAGGCATTTCCAGGCAGAGCTCATTATTGGCTAGCCTGGCTGGGCTTCGTATGGCTTCCAGACCTTCATGTGGAGACTCCTGCAGAGGTTCCGTTTCTCAGGTTGTAAGCGTCAGTTATGTTTGTTATATGCTTTAGAAAAGAAAGGCTCACAAAGACACAGTCTAGCCTGCCATTCTTTCAGGTCTTTGGCTCATGTCACCCACAGGATTCCAGAAATAATTTGTGCCCTCCCTACCAGTAGATGGCACTGCTGTCTCTAGAATCCCTGGAGGAGATAAAACAGAGCTAGCAAACCAGTGGTGTGTAGCCTCCAGACTTTGAAAGGCTATCAGCTCTTAAAAAAAAAAGAGGTTCTGAAAGCCAGAATTGCTTATTTTAGGTAGAAATAGTGTGTGTTGGGGGGTTGAGGAATGGGTACAATTACTTTGCTGGTTGTATATAGGGGAAAAGGCAGAGGGTAAACTGACAATTAAGCATTATATCATAGGTTTTGAAAGCTCTTGGCATACATGTTGGTTAATTGAACATGAGATTGAAATCCTGATTTAATCAAAATTCACAACAATTTCATAGTTCTGATTCTTTGCACGTAAAGCTAGTCTACACATGGACGGGACTATGGAAATATATATGTGACTTTTAAACCTGATCAATATCCAGTAATTACATGCTCTGAAGATAGTGGTAAGGGTATTACTAAAAGCAGTGCTTGTTGTTACTGTACTGCACGGCTGTCCATGTAGGCCAAAGTTATTCCGAATCAGTTTCTTCTGAAACTTGGAAATTACTAAGAAGTATTTTAAAGTTTTCTTAGCCAATGCTGTCCTTTCAAGATTGTTATTTCAAATCTTGAATTTTGATTTTATTAAGCTTGTTAGCCAGAGTTCATTTATCTATTCCCCTCTTTTGAAATAGCTATTCTTTCTTTGTTATTGACTGTTCTTTGAGATGGAATTTATAGCCATGGTATTAGAAGGAGATGAGTGCTGTTGCCAGTGAAGTTACAATGTATATGAGAACCTGAGTTTTGACCCTGCCTGAGCTACAGGATGCTGCCTCTGGCTGTCATTACCCCAGTCACCTGCTTCCTAGTGCAGTTCACTCCCTGTGGTTCAGCTTATTTGAGGTTTATTTCTGTCTCCAGGAGAACTGATGAGCTGGTTTTTACTACCAATGCCGAATCCTAAAATCCTGCTGGTGCTAGATGACAGTAGTTACAGCAGTCCATTAACATTGCCTCATTATGTGACCTCAAATAAATCTTTGCCTTTCTGAAACTCTGTTTTCTTGCCTGATCACTGGGATTGCTGAGGTGATAGATGTCTATTAAAATCTCTTTCAAGTCTTATTCTGTGGCAGGGTGACTCTTGTAAGGTATATTTGAAGCCTCTGAAAAATTCTCATCTAGAAGGTAATTTCATACTGTGAGCCTAGGGCAAAAAGAAGTCTCGGTAGTATTTCTTTCTAGAGAAGTGATTGTGTATTGTCTTAGAATCCTAAAGAAACCCATAGGTGGTTTAACTCAACTTTGTCATTTTATAGACAGAGTTTCAACTCAGAACTGAGTGATTGACCAAGCTAACAGAACTAGGTAGTGGTAGAGAACTCATTAGAGAACTAGGACCCAAGCTCAGACTCCTTTCCATCTTTCCTTCTCCAATGCTGCCTTTCTCCACTTGCCATCAGGACTTAGAATATGCTGTGTCTACAGGTCTAGAGCCAAGAAAATTCTGAGTAATTCCTTAATGTAGCATTTTAAAACCACAGCATGAATAATGTTTAGTTTGGGTAGAAATTCAAGATCAGGCTTTTCTTTGCAGCTTGTTCTTCATTGACTGATCCTGCACAGGATTCTTTATGTGCATCTTTGGGTTTTAAAAACTTTTTACATACTGTTTCCTAGAAAAAAAAGAACTTTCATCATCCTAGTAGAGTCCCTTACCAATCAGATATTCTTATACTAGGTTTATGGAACTGTGCTGCGTGGAAAGAATATGTCCATATAGTAGGCTTCTTTTGTAATTCTATACCATTTAACACATTATTCTGAGAAGGAGTTTCTTTGGCTTCAACAGACTGCCAAAATTGGGGGTGGGATGAGAGGAGTGGAATCCATGGCACAAAAATAGGGTAGAAATTCTAGAGTCTAAAGTAGGTTGTGGAAAATAGCCAGGATGGGAGAGTTTTTGAGGAGCTAAAGACACTATAGTGCATGAGGGTTGGGGTAGAGTACAGAAGTAAACCTATGGAAGTTCTTAGAACATTTTACCTTTATTAAAATGTTTAAAATTGCTTACTAAATGAAGATGCTAATAGTATTTTATTCATTTTAAATTAATAATGGATGTGCAAGTATTGATTTCCACTTATCATTGCTTGCCCAGGAAGTGCTCCCTTGTGATTTCACCAAAACACTTTCATATTCATGTTCCTTCATTGAAGATGACATGCATTAGAAGAACCTCCTTTCTCCCCCAGTCTGATTTGATTTCCAGATAGTTAGTGCTTTTCTGACTTGTGACTTGGGGGGTTGACTCCTATTTTTCACTTCTGAGGTCCTTCATTGCACTGTTTTTTACTGTAAGCTCCTAGGACTCAGCATGATCTTGGGGATGCAAAAATAGCATACATGTCAGGGATAAAAAAAAAAAAATCTTGAGGTTCCTTTCTTTGTCCTCAGGATTTACCATAGAAACTGCTGCTTCTTGGTTAATTATTTTATTTCTCTTTTCTATTTGCAACCCCAAATTCTTTTTCTAATTGTCCTCCAAATAGTAGTGACTCAGAGTTTTTATATATTGAAAATATTTTTGGTTTTGCCAGAGCATATACAGAAGTTAATTTGTGTTCAAGTCCTATTTTAGACATGTGAAACATAACTTTGGTGGCAATCACTACATTATGAAGAACATCTGCTTAAAAATCTCCTGATGTCTTTTCTGTGTCACCTTGCCTACATTTGGTACCATAGTGACCCAAGCTGGTGAATGCAACCTTCTGGTACCTTTTTAGGTATGGGCCAGAGTAGTATTCGTTCTTGCTTTAGCAGAAGAAAATTACCCTTTTTCAGGAGGCTATCAATTGAGTTTATGTAATAACAAAAAAAAGCCAAAATTTCAGCATTCTATTCCTAGTACACTAATTTATTGTGAGATTTTGGGGGCATTATTGACATCTCTGAGTTTATTTCCTTGTCTGGGAAATAAGAGAATAGTGACCACTTAAATTCTTTCCATTTCTAAAAATCTGTGACTATATGAAATTTTATATGGTACCTAGACTAAGCATTTCCTTAAAGTGCTGGCTAGTTGGGAATTATAATCAGATTTGGTGCCAAGGTAATTCTTTATATCTGCAAATTTCTGGTTTACAAAAATAATTCTCTTTCCTTTTTACTTAATGTGTGGTCAGAGTACAGCATTGGTATCATCTGGAAGCTTGTGAGAAATGCAGATTCTCAGGTTTCACTCAGGACCTACTGAATTGGAATGCATTTCATCAAGATGCCTGGGTGCTATGTGTGAACATTAAAGTCTGAGAAGTGCTGCGTTGTCTCATTTGGAGTTTCACATTGACCCTGTGAGGGAAGAGGTATTTTACAGACAAAAAATCAGGGAACCAAGATTCCCTTGTTAAGTAACTAAGTCAAGGTTATTGTTCTAGTGTTTTACCCAGAATGTTGTACCAAATATAATGTTGTCTTCTTGGTTGGGCTGGAGCCAGCCTAGTATGATAGATAATAACTACTAGGTGCCCAGCAGCGCATGGTCTTAGGTGTGGCTGTGTTACTGATTCTAGCCACCAAAACGTGGGTGGAAGTAGAAGAGTGTTGCAATCTACTTCCAGGAAAAAAACACACAGAATACCCATGTGAGCTTCCATGCTGTTTTCCACTTCTGGCTGTCTGGATGGAGAAGATTCCTAGGGCAAGCTTGGAAATCAAGTTTTAAAAAAGGTGGTGCAACTTACGTTAGCCTGGGTGCCTGGATCACTGTGTCAGTGAGGGCCACTCCACTGACTAACCTGTTTACCTGTTCAGTATGTATATGGGAACCAGAAATAAAGTTTTATTGAGCTTGAGCCATTATGTATTTGTGTTAAGCACTTAGACTACTCACAAATTCGCTTGAGTGAGGGGTCTGGACTTGAAGTCATGGGTCTTCTGGCCTAATGCATTCATTTTTTTCTCTTCGGCAGTTGGTGATTGGTCAGTGGTGGCCCAACATGCAGAAGTGAGTGAGTGGTGAAAAGCAGCAGAGCTGATGGGTCATGAAGATGTAAGTGCGTTTGAAGGCTCTCACACCCTTTACTCCAGGGTAAGTGAAAGGCATTCTCTGCTGTTGTTTTTCTGGTTTTACCAAGTCCTAGAGGCTCTTGTCTCACTAGCCTATTTGAGTCAGTGTAGTGAAGTGCTCTGTCTTTGGAAGTTTCCCAAAGCCTTTATTGATTCAGTTTATAGACACCATACAAATCAACAATTATGAAGAGAAAATTCTTCAAAGTAATGGGATGGAAACTGTGTGGAAATATCTCAACAGAGGAATTTTCAGTGAGTTTGGGTATGATTTATATGGGAGGAGCTGGTTGACTTTCTTGGCATGTGTAGTAGAGAAGGGAATCAGGCCTGTTTGCCTTTTTCTTGTAGCCATATCCTACCGTTAGCTCTGTTGGCATATATTCCCCTCTCCCAGCATCCTCCTCTTCCATGGCTTACTTTGCTTAACTTTTCCTTCATTAATCATTTAAATTTTTTTCCAGGAAGGAAACAACTTACTAGAGTTGACGATTCCCACTTTGATGGATAATAGCAATAGCAAACACGTTCTGCCTGTTCCATTTTATTTTATCCAGTGTCACTGGATGCTACATGTCCATTCACTCCTCTCTATTTGCAGTCCCTAGTATAATGAATGTGGGCATTGGGAGGATTATAATCAAAGCTGGCTTTGGATTTTCATTTGTGCTGAAGACTTTTTGAGACCAGAGGGAGAAATTTACTATTTGGAATGTACTTCTCAGAGTACAAGTGGAGGTCCAGGAAGGATGGGTTGAAAGGACATCATAACCTTTCTGAGCTTCCTGGCTTTAAGAGCTTAAACTAAAATCAGACTCCTTTAAGAGAAAATTATAATTAATAAGGATCTAAGCAGGGCTAAGGATGATTAGGAAAGAGAGGAGTTTAAAAAAAAATGGTACTTAGCTGAAAAAGTGGATGGAGGGTTGTTTTAAGCATCTCAGTTGGATACTGTGGAGCCCTTGGCAGATAATGTCCCATTACCCAGGCTCACACAGAGGGCACCCAGAAAGGCTTATGGCCTTCAGTGCCTCACATCGCTCAGTAATGAGTACAATTTACTGAACAAAATAGACAATTAGGGGCTGTAGATCTCTGGAGATTCCCATAAGCATACATCATTACTGTTCTGGAGTGATGCACATGCTTAGAGATAAGCAAAACAGAGAAAAGGCAGCTGCAAAGCTCGTCAACAACTGAAGAGTCCAGGTGAGCAGCCAGATACAGACCATAGCTCAGGGCCTGGAGGTTGCTAGTGCAGGGACCTGGTCTTTGCTAGGTTTTCTCGTTAAAGGAAAGAAGCCAGTCTTTGCTAGCTGTCCTCATTTTCCTCTGTGGCTCCCATATATCTTGTATTTTTAAAGTAACTAAAAAACATAGAATGCCAGAAATAGCACTTGATTGCCATGTTTCTGTGTAAAAACGGTGCAAGGATCAAACTGTAGAGGGAGCCATTCTTTATTGATTAGAGGGCCAAAGAAAGTCATGCTAGAATTGCCAGAGGAGCAGGGGTTCTCATCCTTGGCACTGTTGACATTCTGAACCAGGCAATTCTTTGTGGTGGGAGCCGTCCTGCGCATGGTAGCCTGTTTGGCAGGGTCCTTGGCTTCTACCCACTAGATTCCAGTAGCACTCCCCACTAAAAAATGTCTCTAGACATCACCGAGTGTCCCCTGGGGGCAGGAAATTGCTTGGTTGAGAACCACTGCTGAAGTAATACTGCTGAAGGGATTGAATTTTGCTCTGAGTTTTTCTGGGATTGTATTTTAACCATTTAGCCTCATTTTGCTAGTTTCCCTACCTGCAAACAAGACACACAGTTAATAACTCAGTACCTAAGGAAGTGATGTACATAGTACTATATGACTATGTGGGGGCTCTATAAATGTTAAGAAACAATGTCTGTCTCCCCAAATTTCCAGGACCCAAGGATCACTCTTGTGCAAGTATTAACTGAGGAATATTGGGAGTTTGAAGAAGTGTGAACAATTAGTGGTAGGGGAAATAATGAACAGTATCAGATTCTGATTTTTTTTTTTGAAAGCTTCATGCCCTATTCATTGCACCAATATATTCTGAATGAAGGCTTTCTTTTGGAAAGTTAAAAAGGGGGGAGTGAAGGAGGCAGAAAGGTTATTGAGAAGAAAAGTGAAGGAAAGTGCTTTTTTAAAAAGTTTAAGTATAGTTGATACAAAATGTTATGTTAGTTTCAGGTGTACAACATATTGATTCAACTTCTTTATATGTTCTGCTATGCTCACCACAAATGTAGCTACCATCTGTCATCATACAATACTATTACTATGTTATTGACTATATTCTCTATGCTGTGCCTTTTATTCCTGTAACTTATTCCATAACTGGAAGCCTGTATCTCTCTCTCTTCTTCACCCATTTATGCCCATCCTCGCATTTCCCTCCCCTCTGGCAGTTCTCTGTATTTATAGGTCTGGTTCTGCTTTGTTTATTCATTTGTTTTGTTTTTTAGATTTCCACGTATGAGTGAAATCATAGGGTATTTGTCTTTCTTAGTCTGACCTATTTTTCTTAACATACCTACTAGGTCAATCCGTGTTGTCATGAATGGCGAGATTTCATTCTTTTTATGGCTGTTTTATATTCCCGTGTGTGTGTGTGTGTACATGTGTGTACATACACACCACATCTAAGGAATTGTTTTTGATGGGGTGGTCTCTTAATGTTAAAATGACTCACGTATAAGTAGACCAAAGAACATAAAGAAGTAACCCTCAAAGGAAATACAAATCAAAACCATGATATCACCTCACACCTGCCAGAATGGGTAAAATTAATAACTCAGGAAATAGCAGATGTCTGTGAGGATGCGGAGAAAGGGGACCCCTTTTGCACTGTTGGTGGGAATGCAAACTGGTGCAGCTACTGTGGAAAACAGTATGGAGGTCCCTCAAAAAATTAAAAATAGAACTACCCTATGACCCAGCAATTGCACTACGAAGTATTTATCCAAAGGATACAAAAATGCTGATTCAGGGGGCATATGCACCCCAATGTTTGTAGCAGCTCTATCTATAACAGCCGTATTATAGAAGAAGCCCAAATGTCCATTGACTGATGAATGGATGAAGATGTGGTATATATGTACAATGGTCTATTACTCAGCCATTAAAAGAATGAAATAGTGCCTTTTGCAACAACATGGATTGAACTAGAGTGTATTATGCCAAGCGAAGTAAGTCAGAGAAAGATGTACCATATGATTTCACTTATGTGGAGTTTAAGAAAACAGATGAGCATAGGGGAAGGGAAGGAAAAATAAGATAAAAAAACAGAGGGAAACAAACCATAAAAGACTCTTAACTAGAGAACGAACTGAGGGTTGCTGGAGGGGAGATGGTAGGAGGATGGGATAAATGGGTGATGGGCATTAAGGAGGGCATTTATGAGCCCTAGGTGTTACATGTAAGTGACAAATCACTATATTTTATTTTATTTTTTTAAGATTTTATTCGTTCACTTGACAGAGCACGAGAGAGTACAAGCAGGGGGAGCAGCGGAGGGAGACGGAGAAACAGGCTCCCCACTGAACAGGGAGCCCGATGCGGGGCTCAATTCCAGGACCTGGAGATAATGACCTGGGCTGAAGGCAGATACTTAACCAACTGAGCCACCCAGGCTCTCCTGAATCACCATATTTTATTCCTGAGACCAATAGTACACTGTATGTTAACTAACTTGAATTTAAATAAAAAGTAACCCCCAAAAGAAATCTATCCTCCCAAATGGCTGCTGATCCTAGAACAGATTTTGCAGGTAATACAATAAAGACCACAGAATGTTTGGAGGAACATTTTTATTCTAGAACCTTTTTATTTCTGTTTCTTCTTTGGAATATGGAAAGGATTAATCTTTAAACATACGCCTTTTAAGTGATAAGCAAAAGGTGTTAATATAACATGTGTTATTTTGATACTTTTAAAACTCTGTTGAAATGGTGAAAGTGGCAGTAACCCTCACCTAGACCTGAAACAATTACATTATTCTAATAGAAAGCCTCATTTTGACTGTAAGACAGGGTCACTGTAGGAATTAGATGTAGACTGTCCTGGCAGGTTTGAGTTCAGCCTTGCTGTATTTCTGGTCTGTGTAATTGTTAGACACACCACAAAATTTATAACAAAGACCTCCAGGTGATTCTGATGGATGCTAAAATTTGAAAAGCACTGCTCTTTTGGTTTCTGATGTGAAATCTTACAAATGTGTCTGTGTGGCAGGGAGGACACTGAGAAAGTATTTTTTCAAGTGATTAGAAGATAGGTAAGATTTTTTTCTTTTTGTGATAACCTCTTAGATCATTTTCCCAAATCATGGTCTAAGCCTTTTCCTGCCTTGTTCAATACATTAGCCACTAGCCACATGTATCTGCTTTTATTTAAATTAAAATTAAATTAGAAATTCAGTCCTTCATTTGCACTAGCCACATTTCAAATGCTCCATAGCCACGTGTAGCTGATAGCATACTGGACAGTGCAGACACAGAATATGTCCATAATCCCAGGAATTTCTACTGGTCATAGAGCTCTAGTCTGTAAGGACCCTGTTTGTTGAAAACTCTTATTTTTAGTGATAGTGTGCTCTTGTTATAACAAGACCTCACCTCATTTAGAACAACTGCATTTTGACTTTTCTATTTTGAGGAGCTCTTCAGTCTGTGAGTGTATCTTGCTGAACTTTCACCTTGCTGTTTAATCTCTGTCTTACAGAAAGTGCCATGGACCTGTCTCTCTGACATAATCGAGTATACTGCCTCTAAAATATTTGTCCTTTAATCCAAGGTTTCTGAGCTGTTTCTCTCCATTTGGTCTCTCCACGGCCTGACCCTCAGTGGTGAAGCTTGTTTGTGCAGGATGTCTCTTTTGATACTTTTTAGAGCTTAACAAAGAGTCTGGGAGAGGTGGCAAGAGAATTTTCACCTTTCTTTCTGCCAAGCCCCAGTATGGCTCAACAAAATATTTCATTAAGATGAAAGCAATTCATAAGCTTAACCACTAGGGAGTTATGCCCTGAAGAATTAGTCTCTAAAGCAAATTTTCAACAGACATATTACAGCACAGATTTAGTAATTAAGCCCTTTAGCAACGTGGAAGAATTTTCAGTTTGTATTATCTATTACTATTACCAATATTAGTTGCTCAGAAACTATCATAATTAGAACAAATGAAAAGATGTGGAAATACAGTTTTTAAAAAGATGTAATTTAAATCTGAGCCCAGGATTGTTCTGTGTGGTAGAGGGAATGAGAGTAGGGAGTGTGCCATGAGTAGTATTGTTGGAGGTGAGGGGAAGGAGATCAATAGAGTCTGAGATTGATCCTTAGCCTTTATTTGACTGCTTCATTTCTGATGGAGTGCATTGTTTGTTCTCTTATTGCCATCCTCTCTTCAATTTGCCTTTCTTTCCTGCTTTTTGGAGAGGGCTCAGTGCTTCTCAAGGGAAGTGCTATTAGCATTTTGATAGAATGATTCATTATTGTATGGAACTTTTCTGTCCATTTATGTCCATTATATGGTGTTTAGTATCCCAGGTCACTAACTGCTCATATTATTCTAACCAAGTCATTGAGTCAACCAACATATCCTCCTACCCCCACCCCCATTTCCAAATACCTGTGATTGAAAATAACTGGCTGCTAAACAGATGAGTGGTGACTTTTTGGGGGGAGGGAAGAGTAATTAGTAGAGAAGGTACAGGAGCTTTGTGGGTTCTCGCTCATTAATTTTTTGTATAACCTGACCTTTTCCCAGTGCTGAAATAGCTTTGGGAGCCAATTTTATTCTATAGGGATTGGAAGAATCCGATTTTGCCAGTGTAAAAATTGACCCTTGAGCCTTGAAATCAACTCAGAAGTCACATGGGGAATCTGTCAGTGCCGCAGAAGATGGAGAGACTGCTGAAGTTCCCATAGGATGCCAGGTTTTCATCTCAACTCACTGTAGCTAAATCTTCTACATCTATGTGAAAATAAATTGTGGTCTGCATGTGGCAGCAGAAACAATGCAACAAGGGCAATTAAAAGGCAGTCCAAGGAAGCTAGGCTTTGTTAGCCATTTCCTTTCTTTCACTGATTGCAAATATTGGCAAAGTAGCCCCTAAATTTGTGAGGTTATATGTAGGCTATCAAACGGGAGAGCTAAGATTGTGTTATAGTTAGTAAAGAGAAAAGGAACACTTTGGGGCCCATGTAAATACCTGATTACAAAAATGGAAACTTGTTAAGTTACCTTAATAAATGGAAAGCTTAAGGTTGTATGAAGAAATGAAACAATGTCAGACATGTAGCAAATTGGGAAGAATTTCAGGGGTTTTTCAGAATGAGAAGGTGGTGTAGTCTGGTGAGACCTTACAGAGATAGGACCTAACTCAGGACCAGGAAGATTGTTCCCAATCTATTGTAACTCCAGGATATGTCTGTACTTCCCGTGTTTGGTCAATCCATATTCTACTTCTTGACGTTTAACATGGCACAACATTTCCATTTTGGCTTCTTTCCTCATGTACTCCTGTTCCTGTTTTTCCTTTTTGTCCCCACAACCTAATTGGTGATCTGTGTACAGACCAAGAAGGAAAGGAATAGGATAGTTCATTCCTACTGGTTAAAGCTCTTTTACTAGAATAGGTAGTTCATTCCTACTGGTTAAAGCTCTTTTACTAGAAATCTTAAGGGTGCTGATGCCATCTCTTGGTCCACATAGCTGTGGCCTAGGCTGCTTGCCTCAGTAATGACTGTGATCCTGGCAGTTTCTCTAGAAAGGAGCGATGGTGGGGTGTAGACTGATATAACATGAGCTCTCTAGCATTAGGACCCTGAGTTCTTAACTCCTAGAATCAGTATAAGTAGTATTTGTGGGTTATGTGTATAATAAAGAATTGGAAGATTATTTGAGAAGACTGCATGTTCAGTAGCAGTTGTGAAAAAAGCCTGCATCCATTTTTTTTGGAAGATTGGCTGCATCCCAGTGCAGAATGGTAGGGAAATTGCTGGGCTAGATGATTGGAAAATGAAGAGTTGTATTTTCCATATGGATATCTTGCTTTTTGCATCTGTCAAATGTGATTCTCTCAGCCACCCATGTATCTTACAGGAATAATAGCTAGGTAGCTGTCTAAATGTTGAAAGACGTTTTGACATCTTTGACAAATGTTGTTCAACAGCTGTGTTTGTAAGATTCCAGTTTTACAGAGGAAAATAACTTGGCTTATGACTCTAAAAATAAATTCCATATAGATGTTGTCATCTTTGGGATTACTGCCTTACAAAGTAGACTTAATGTTTTGTATTTTGTGCATTTACCACTGATCTTGGAGAGTTAATTTCATTTGAACCAATGATTGTGACTCTACAAGGTAATGCATTCTCATATCGCAGAAGGTTCTGTCCTTACTGATAATTCTGTGTCAGGGTAATAATGAAGGTCCTGGCTCCATGGACTCCTAGAGCTGTGAGTGATACGATCTGTGGCAGCACAAACAGACCATTGGTTCATGGAATTCATTTAAGTCTCTCACACTTGTCAAGTAGCTAGAGCATGGTGGTGCCACATATGGACAATCAGTATTTCCTTAGATGCAACTTTTGTTGAAAGCAGCAGAAAAGGAGTTCAGCAAGGCTTCTGCAACTGCTGATTGAGGAAAGAATATTGTCTGTTATTGAAAGGTGATCGGGCTCAGGTTTCTCACCCAGCTGCTGACTACTGAGATAAAAAGAGCAAATATGAATCATTTGCTGCAGTTTTGCCCTTCTAAGTCTGTGAAGATCCCTCTCCATGCTCTCTATAGAATTTTTTTTTTTTAATGGAAAGGAGAAGGGAAAAATGTGGAATTGTATTCAGAGAGGTTTAACACATACCCATATTTTTTCTAAACAGGAAGATTTATATGAGATAACCACATATTGCCAGATTAAAATCTTTAGTTTTAATTTTAAAGAAGTACTAATCTTACAGTATAAGCTAAAGATAAGTAACTCAAATTTGTGCATATGCAATTTTTTTTTACGAAAATAAAACTAAATTATATTCTAATAGAATCAGGAATTAATTTGCAGCCCTTCCATGAAGATTCTGTAGCAGCAGTAAAGACACCTCTTTCTAGGGTGTAAAGAGATTCAGAAAGATGGCGGAGAGCCAGGATCTTGAGTCCTAACAAGATTTTGTCCTGTGAGTGGTACAGGTCATTTTCTGTGAGTGGTGAAGGTGCACGGGGGTAAGGACTATGGTTGCAGATGCTTGAGGGCAGGGCTGAAACCTCTAGCTTTGGTGAGCTGCCCTGTCCTTCCTGTGAGCCACGGGAAGGAGTGATTGATCCTTTTCTGCCCTTTCCCTCCTGAGCCCATCATAGCATCTTGGCCTTCTCCTTTCCAAGAAGTGAAGCTGTGGCTGAAGTAAATGTCCTCAAACATGACCCATTCTTTATCAGCACACCCCCTTAGAGGAGGCTTTGTGAGCAAGGAAGAAGACAGGTAGACACATGTTTCTCTTAGGAACCAAAAGCTGCCTCTTTTCTATTGGAAAGAAGACTTATTGAATCGCTTCTGAAATTTTTAATTATTGGTATCAGTAAAGCATTAAACAATTGGATGTTATTTAGGGATTCCCAATTTAGAAAATTAGGTTTTTACTTGGAGAGACCAAAATTCCATGTTAGTACAGTGCTTGATTTTAAGTTTTTTTTTTTTTTTTTCTGGTGTTTCTCCAAATGTCTTTTCCTAATATCTTGTTTAGATTCTTTAGGCTCTTTCCCCCCTTACTTAGATTTTTCTCTTATTTCCAAAGTTCTGTGGTTCCCAGCTGGCTGCAGGACAAGATGCTTAACTAGGCATAAAGGCTGTCCATAGCCTGATTCCAACTTTCTGACTTTCTTTCTACTCTTTCTATGCATAAACTTCTCCTAATTCAATCTGGTGCTTAGTCACATTCTCTCCCCTCTGCTTAGAATGCCGTTTTTTCTCTTCAGTGACCATGTGGTTTGGTAGTATTGATAGACCGTTGGCCTAGTAGCTGGACCTGTATATTGATCCTGTCTGTATCAGCTTTTAGAAATGTGACTTTGGGCAAAATATTTGATTTCTGTCAGCCTCAATTTTCTTTTAGGATGGGATTCATAATACCATCTTACAGTATGATTGTGAGCATGGTACTTGCAGTGCTTTCCGACCTGTCCGCTTTCCTGCCTTTCTGACAGAGTTCTACATGTAGGCTCATTATACGTGCTTGCTGATTAAATTATTGAACATCATAGCAGAGATGGTCTGCATCACAATTCTTGATTAGCCATACTTGTCCCTTCCATACTTTGTCTAACTACATCTTTCTTTGATAAAAGCTGCAGTACTTCTAGCCCTGTCAGCAAGCACCTAAAGATATATTCTCCTCCCTCCCCTTGGGATTGTGAAAATTATGTTCATGGACATTCATGATGTTCTAGTGTATCTGCCCAATTCAGAAACTGACAGCAACTTCAAGGTCACACGACCTTGATCAGAGGTTCATTTTCTTCACATTTGTTCCCTCTCATACATAGTGAGATTTATCATAAAGAACAAATGCTATGGCTATACTGTCATCGTAAAGTAAGGTATACCTCTTTCAAACAAAGTTTTCTAAGGCCCAACCACCAGGCTTTTTATTCCAAACATCATTTAATGAAATGCAACATGACATTAACAGGATTGCTTGGACAAACTCTTGGAGTTCATTTAAGCAGACTCTGCCTTGTATTGATTCTCAGTTATAACGTGTTAACATGAATAGGCCTGCCAGTGTTCTCAAATGATAGCGATGCTCTCCTGGCAGCTCTGCCCTTCTCTGACTGTGGAGCTGCAAGCATATCAGTGTTTCTTTTGTTCATTCTATTTAAACAATGGTTTTCTACTTTTTGTTCAAATGATTTAAGCCATATGTTAGGTCTATAAATTTTGGTTTCATAAAATCTAACTACTGCCCCTTTTCTTCTTCCATTTTCACCATTTTTCTTACTGCTTCATGCACAAAATAGGGCTTATTTTTTCTTCTACTCAAGGTAAGAATAATTTAAATGCTTGTATTGCTTTTCTAGTTTGATCTATTGGTTTTTTTAGTAATTAAAATGGGTTGTAATTTCGTATAGATGTGTAGTTCTCATTGAATTTTGTCTTTTTTGTTCTTGAATTTTTTGGTGAGAGACAAGAGTACAACTGCTTGGATTTTTCTGCATTCTTTGCTTATTTATGTATATTGCTAAATGGACCCTTACCAGTGGTTTTGTCTCTTTTTACCTCAGGCTTTTGAAGGAAATATATAAAAAGCCATGAAAATATTTGTGGTATGGAAAGATGTGTTACGTTCTTTCCAGGTCCCTCTTTTGGAGAATTAAGATAATTTTTTTTACTTTGTAATCAGAAGGATGACCTAGTGTAACTTCTTTGAATGAAGACATAGGCAGGCAATAGGAGCCCTTGACATTTTCACTCCATAGGCATTGATGGAGGGAGTGCCCATATTTGAGTGTGTTTCAGGGGAGAAGAAAGGGTGAGTGGGAGCAATAAACTGTGAAACTGCTTTGTACTTAGTGGCTTGTTAATCCTTCTGAAGGACAGGGAGACCTCAGGGCCCTAGCCATGTGCTCTTCCTCACAGAAATTTTCATAGTTGGAGGAAGCAAGAATTAAAACCTCCTAAGCAAGATGGATTTTTTTTTTTTTTTTTAACTATGGGCAGCAGGATAAGAAAAGCAAATGGAAGGGGAGAGATGATTATCAGCTTAAGTGCATGGCTGCTTTGTTGAGTTGTGTTAGGTCAGACATCCTACTCCACCTTCAGTTTTAAATAAACCTCTCAATTTCTTGCACTGGGAGCTTAATCAGAACTTTCTGCTGTTCCTGGAAGCTCTCCCCTCTTCCCTCAGAATTTAGAAAGAAGAGCTGATGGGATCAGGCCCTGTCTAGGAAGAACTGACTGCCCCCTGAGTGTTCGCTCCTGAGGAAGGAAAAAGGGCTTGCATCTTGTCTTGTGCAAGTCATATCCTGATCTGCCCTTGGAATCACTGCTGCAGTCAGATGTGTGCTCGCTGCCACATCTTGTCTGTTTGGGGGTGCCTTCCTCCTTATTTGGCTGCAAGGCAGGTTGCTAAGTGTTGTGGCTATTCTCCTGTGCCTACCAGCCCTCCTCCCCAGGGTGGAAAAAATGGGGGAAGAATGCTCCTGAGGGGTGAGAAGTCCAAAAAGAAGAGAAGTGCCAAAGCACAGAGCCCCATTTCACAGATCTGCTCCAGGCCTTTTTGTTTACCTAGATTTGCTTTGGATAGTATAGTTTGAGGCCACATTTTTGTGACTGGGTGACTTTATTGCTTACTAGAATTTTTTTCTCACTGATTTGTCTCCACAATTAAATAATAAGGTCTCTACAAGCATGGAGCATGCCATCCACTTCTCTTGGCATTATTTATATTGCCTGTACTATGGAAAGTACATGACAAGAGCTCAGAATAGGGGGTTTCAGTACATTAATAGTTTCTTTCTGTAGTCTGTGTTATTCATTCCCTTTACCTTCCCATACTTACCATTGCTGTATTTCTATTCAGTATAACCACTTGCTTGGTTCTCCCCGTAGTAGCATTTATTTTCTAAACAGGTCCAAATTCTGCTTGCCTCCAAAGCAGTCCATAGTAGGACTGATTCAGCCATATCTGAGTTTATCTGTTGATCTAAATCTTACCTTTCCCTCTCTTGTGAACCTGCAATCTCAGGAACATGAGCCCTACTTTTGATTTATGGGGATCCTTTTCCCTATAACTACCAGGAAATGGAAGTGGCTTAGAAAAGAGGCCTCTTTTCTGTCAGGTCTCACTTAGTCTGTGTGGTTTCAGAAGAGTCAGCACACCTCTCTGTGTAGTGCAGTCTCATAACTGAGAGTCATCCCAACTCCTCTTGCTCAGACCACTTTGTTACCATTTCTCCATCTCTCTGGTGAAGTCATTATTTTCATTAAAGTTCTGTTCCTTTGTCCTAGTTGTTTTATTCATTTTTTTTTTTTTCCTAGCCAGACCCATTTCTTTGAAGGGCAGGGACAAGACCTAATTCTCATGTATCCTTGGCCACCCTTTTTCTCCCTGTAGACAAAGCATAAGACTCCATTCAAATTAGGTGATCCATAAATGTATTAACCTAATTAAACCCAAGCATTTATAAAATTCAGGAGGAAAAAATGCCCTTAATACATTAGCATCCAAGCACACCCTAGAGGCCTTCTGGTTTACCACCTCATTTTTTGATTGTCAGTTTATTGATTCAGTTATTTTTTCATCCCTCCTTCCCTCCCTGCTGTGCCAGGCACTGTGTAAGGAGCAGCAGATTTGAGGTGAATATAGACATGGAACTTACCATCAAATGGAGAGGATGGACATTGAACAAATAATTAAAAGTCTTGGAGCTTAAATACTGAGAGCTACAGAAGCCCACGATGCAGAGCTGCCTTAGGGCCAAGGAGGCTTTTGTTAGGATTTGATGTTTATTCTGAGAGTTTTTAACCCAGAAGAGGGGAAGTGACTTGCGCAAGGCCAGTTAGTAGCTCGTGTGTACCAGAGCTTGGCCTATAATCTAGATTTCTGCCATCCTTCTGAATTCTGTGAGAATGCTATGGAAACACTCACTGTTAAAATACCTTGGTCTTGAATTCATTGGGTTGCACAGCTTGGCTATTACATGAACGGCTTACATTTTGTTAATGTACTTACTATTTATATTTGGCAGTGAGAATACTTATGAAGCAGTATACTATGTTTTAGTACCATAACTCCTTCTGGGATAGTTATTGGCTCCCCTTCTGTTAGTTTCTCTCAACACTGTATAGTTTATGGCCTTCATGAGTTTTACATTTTTTCAGTTTCCCTTAACTCATTGGAGTTTTAAACTGTGTCCTACAAAGTGATAAAAATGAAAGACTTAGGATTTATAGAAATTGAAAGTGGCTAGAAGATAAGTGATGAGCAAGTAAGAACTTTAATAACAATTTTAAAATTTCAGAATAAACTCAAGAGGTTCTCTGAGATGAGCACAGAAGGTAGAGAATGGTAAAGGAATCCTTTTGCATTCTTTTCTAACTCATCAGACCTCTTCACATATGTGGGCCCAGCCAAAATGCTAATGGACAAAAAGTGAAGAGAACTTCTCTTTACATGTTTACTCACAAATTATTCATGTAATGTGCATGGGAAGAGGAACCAAACATTGGGGATAAAGTCCTTCAGAAAGGGGCTATAATAAGGGAGTCTGATTATTAACCTGTGGATATAGTAGTTATTCCGTGTCATGCTTATACAAATATTTCTATGATAGAGAAATATTTTATCATTCTATGTTAGTTTGCAGAGAACCATGACGTACAGAAAATGTGATTTGAGCAAGATCACACATCTAGTTAATGAGTTCTTGAACTGTGTGAAGTTGTCTACAAAGTGTTTATAGTTGAGGGCATTTTTTTGTGGGTGATTCTGGTTTTATCAGATTCTCAAAGGGGTTTCTGATGACAGAAAGGTTAAGAATAATGATATCAGCAGAAAATACTGATAATTTTTAAAAGTCTGGATTGATGGAATCTTTCCTTATATGTCATGAAATTCAAACTTAAAAAGTTGCTAAGTTTTACAATATAATTTAAAACTTACATAATGAAAATCACTCTAACAAAATTCAAAGATGTAATTGCGGAATATTTAGAGCATATTTGTTGTTAATATCCCTAACATGAAAGTAGAAATTGGCAGCGATTATGAAGTTGGACGTAATGGTATTGGTGAGCGTGGGGACCTCTGGAGCACTATGGTTAGTTGGGTCTATGTTGTCAAATCTTTCTGGAGCACAGTTTGACCACATACATAAAAATGTAAAATGTGCTTACACTTTGACCTAGCAGTTCAACTTCTAGAAATTGTCTAGAGAAAGCAATTGCACAACTGTTACAAGATGCATGCACAGAGATACCCACTGCATTTTTGTGTTTGGTAAGATAAAACTAAGGATAACCTGGATATCCATTAGTTAGGAGACATTATTAAATAATGGTACGTGTCTACCATGAAGTACTATGTAGCCATTAAAAATGATATGGTAGTTCTTTGTTTTTATGAAGAGGCATCCATGACATATTAGCAAGTTAAAACAATTCTTATCACAGGACAACATAAATAACCCATTTACATAAAATTATAAATGCATATATATGCGTGTGAACACATAAAGAATGTTCCCTAAAATCCTAGCAGTGTTTTTTCCAAGTGATTTTTATTTTTGTTTTGGTATTTTGCTATATAATTTGAATGTTTGTGCAATAAACACATCTCATCCATAAAAATCATAATATTTAAAACATGTTTGGCCTCACTGATCAAGTGTTTGCCACATCATCTAAGTAAGGCAGCACATTAAATGGGTAAAAAGGACTGGACATTGTTTTTATAGAACGTCTATTATATTAGACTGTGTATACAATATTATAGTAGGTAATAGGAATACAGAGGTGTATCTTTGTTTCCTAGGAGCTTAAAGTCTAGAAAAATTTAAAGGTGACTTGGTATCAAGTAGGCGTGCAGTTTTGTGACATGGACTATGTAAGTGCCTTCCTGGGGCAGCTTTTATTTTTAAAATTTAAAATTTTATTTAGTTAATATACAGTGCAATATTGGTTTCAGGAGTAGAATTCAGTGATTCATCACTTACATACAACACCCAGTGCTCATCACAAGTGCCCTTTTTAATACCTGTCACCCATCTAGCCCACCCCCCCATCCACCTCCCTCCATCAACCCTCAGTTTGTTCTCTATCATTGAGTCTCTTATGAGACTCTCTCCTTTTTTTTTTTTTTTAAAGATTTTATTTATTTATTCGGACAGAGATAGAGACAGCCAGCGAGAGAGGGAACACAAGCAGGGGGAGTGGGAGAGGAAGAAGCAGGCTCATAGCGGAGGAGCCTGATGTGGGGCTCGATCCCACAACACCGGGATCACGCCCTGAGCCGAAGGCAGACGCTTAACCGCTGTGCCACCCAGGCGCCCCGAGACTCTCTCCTTTTTTTTCCCCCCTCTCCTTTTTTCCCCCCCTCTCCTTTTTTTTTTCTTTTTCCTCTTCCCATATGTTCATCTGTTTTGTTTCTTAATTTCCACATATAAGTGAAATCATATGATATTTCTTTTCTCTGATTAACTTATTTCGCTTAGCATAATACATTCTAGCTCCATCCACATCATTGCAAATGACAAAGATTTCGTTCTTTTTGATGATGGCAATATATATATATATATATATACATACACACACACACACACACACACACACACCTCACATCTTCTTTATACATTCATCAGTCAGTGGACATTTGGGCTCTCTCCATAGTTTGGCTATTGTTGATACTGCTGCTGTAAACATCAGGGTGCATGTACTGCTTCGAATCTGTATTTTTGTACCCTTTGGGTACCTAGTAGTGCAATTGATGGATTGTAGGGTAGTTCTATTTTTAGTTTTTTGAGGAATCTCTGTATTGTTCTCCAGAGTGGCTGCATCAGTTTGCATTCCCACCAACAGTGCAACTGGGGAGCTTTTATGATGGCATGTGTATTCAAATATATCATTTTACCTTGAGAGTTTACCCAAATATGAAAGAAAAATCAGTCAGCGCTTCACATTGAAGGAGGTATTTTGGCACAATTTTATGGACCTACAGAACCATTTAACTGAGTGTTGCTAACAGTTTTGGCACTTATTTTTAAAAGGAACTAGCAATTTCTTTGGCAGTTCATTAGGTATCTTAAACACCTGCAATTTAAATGTGGTGGCATGTGGTGACATGGAGTCTTTTCTATGGCACTGCTGGAAAGTCAGAATGCATTTTCTAGGAGAAAAGGTCACATTGCAAATAAAATAAGTACTTAGTCATTCCCTAATCCAGTTTTTATTCCTGATATGAATGTTTTCCTCTAGCATTGTCGTATTATTTTTTGACGTCGGAAAATCATAGCCTGTTGAGCTGATGCACAAAGAATAGCCATGAAATATTTTGAGATTTTTTTGATAATTATATTCTCTGTTAACTTCTCATTTAAAATTGTCTTAATTTTTTTAGGCTCAGAGAATAAAAACATCTGCCTGCAGCTAATGGACATTCTTTTGGGCCAGAAGGATAGGAGCCCCTGATCTAAGGAATCAGGGTAGGTTTAAAGGAAGTTGGTTAGTGAGCTTAAATCTTAATATATTCTGCTACTCATTTTCTGCTCATAAGCTGTACTAAGGGGAATATTCAGAAACATATTCTAACTCAGGACATACACCGGCTTAGAAACTTGAAGTAAATCTCATATAAAATTTCACAAAATTAAATTTCAGTCTAAAGTCTGGTGACATAATTTAATGCCACTTCATTGCTACAAAGATTTACCAAGCCCCTATGGATTCAAGAACGAATGGAAGGAGAAAGATTGGAGGCAGCACTTGAGAGGGCTTTTGCCAGTTGCATGGGGAATGATAGGTAGGGGCTTACTGCAGGTCACAGATTTAGAGTGAGAGCATTCAACAGGTTGTGCATGTTTCTTCTCTCTAGGCCTGTATTTTCCTGAGTGGAGGGATGAAATTAACCAGGTTGTAGTTTTGCCAAGTGGGCAGGTCCACATGAGAGTGGGAGGGAGTTCAGGGTATACTCCTTCCTCACTCAGAAAGGGAGTAGTCATAACAATTGAATGTGGAATTTAAACTCCTTAGGAGTTGAGGCCAGACATGAGGAGGTTGAGGGACAGTGAAAAGTGGTAGGATCAATGGCTTGTAAGTCTCACTGGAGTCCCTGAAGTTGGTCTCACTGAAGTTGGGGTACCAGAGGTGAAGAACTGTCGCAGGAGATGGTGGTGGTTAGAGAGTAACCTGGAGGAATTGCAGTTAAAACTGGTGTCTGACCTTGGAATTAAGGTGGAGGACAAAGACTGAGAAGCCAGAGTACTGTATTATCCTTCTGTGTGGATACTGAGTTCATCTGGAATCATGGCCATGGTGGTGATTGGGAGTGACAGAGAGCCAGGAACCCAGGTCTTTGCTAAATGAGGAGGAGTAGATGGTAGTCTGATTTTGTGTGACTCCAAGCTCAGCAAAGGGCGGGACAATGGTCTAGATGTAAAGAGAAGCAATAAGGAAACACCCACCCCACCTCTAATCCCCGTGGTTCAAGGAATGTTGGAGGTAGAAATAGTCACCACTTGAGAGGGTGGGGGAGGGGGGAGTAGTGCCTTCAGGGAAGAGCCAGGTTACAGTTAGAGTAGGAAGATGAAGCATTCAGAAAGAAGGCCAAGGATATAGGGGATCTTGCTGGTGGCTGCCTGTGAGTTCCAGAGGCAAAAGAGGGCTTCAGACACTGGGGGTGGTAGGAGATAGGGTCAAGAAAATGAGTAAAAGAGGTTATATGGCCATAAAATTTGGAGGAATGAGAAATGACCTGGGCTTCTCACAGTGTCTGTTGTTAACAGGAACTAAAGGTGTGATGAAATTAATCTTAATATTCCCAAGGCGATGAACATAGGGAATCGGATGGGAGGCAGGCAGTGTGGATATTGGAGCACTCGGGGTTCTGGGTCTCCAGACACTTGATTGAGAAGTAGTCTTACACTGAGCGCACAGGGCTCCCATTTAACCCCAGCTGGGGGACTGTCCTAATTTCAAGCGCTCAGAGCTCAACCTTAGCCCTGGCCAGAGAAGTACAAAGAATAAAAGAGGGTCATAGAAGGCTCTCCTGCTTTATTCAGCTTTGTGAATCACCTTACATATTTCACGACAGAGACTGCATCCCTTTGACTGTGGCTTCTTTCTGCTAATTACTTTGTACTTGATGAAGAGCCTTCCTTCATTTCTTGTTCCTTTCCTTCCCACTTACCCATCTGTTTTACTTCTGTCTGGACAGATGAGAGCTGCAATGTATGCCAGTCTGAGGGCAGAGCATATACAGCGCCCAGCTCAGTTAAGATACTGTCTGCAGGAAGGCATTTGGTCATTTTAGACTAGGGATCATTTCTACCAACATAAAAGGCATTCAATTCTATCTTCTGGGCAGTCCAGAAGGGATCCCATAGTACAAGCCAAAGGAAACTAAATGTATGAACTGACCTTTAAGTGATCTATTTTAGAGAAGTTAATTTGTGTTTACTCTTTGTGAGCACTATATTTAAAATTCAAAATGAACTCTTGATAAGTCCCTACTGTCCCTGTGGACAGATGCTAGTGTCTTTAGTGTCTGTCTGCTCGGTGTCAATCTTTTGAGCCCTAAATACACTGTGTAAAGAGATCCAAAAAAGATTTGCCAAAGGGAGCAAATTTTAATTCCAATTTCTCTTTCTGGAATCCTACCTTGACAAGCATATCATACAGAAATGACATTTCATGAGACATTTGAGGAGTTTTAACATTTCACTTCTAAATGTCTATTTTGTGTGTAAGAGGACTTTTCATATATGAATCAGAATTTTCAAAACAAAGGGAACAAATGTGAATATAAAGGTTGGTTAGAAAAGGAACCCTTTTTTTTCGTGTGTAAAATTATAGAATGTCGTAGAAGTTTCAGAGATGGAGTGAAGCAGGGGAAGGTAACACTGATGAAATCATGGTTTTAAAGGTACCCTTTCTTTCCATACAAAGAAATCTATCCTACAGATCACTTACACAGTGTGTAAACAAAAAGGCAGCCAAAGGTGATTTACTGGCATTTTCCCCCCAACTTTGCATTGACACTTCACATCTGCAATATAGTCATGATCACAGTGCAGCTCCTGCAAGACTCTGAAAGTCCTGAAATAACAAAGTTAGATCAGATTCCTGCCGAGCTATAAACTTTTAAAAGGCAGAACCAGGTCTTTTATGTCTTACACAGTGACTTTGGGGAAATGATCTCAGACTTTGAGATGTACTCAGTGCCAAAGCCACGATGATATGCTCCTTGAATATAAATGAATTTAGTGTATATTTGTTGAATAAATTGTGGTCAGTGTAATTTTTTTTAATACTATGTATTTACTAATTCTGTGGGTGCTAGCAATCCAAATGCTTGGGTGTGTATAAGGATATGCACAAATATACACATATATAGGAAGACACACACACAGACATGCACTGACATAGGAGATAACTCGGATATACAGAGAGACATTCTAAGTCTTAGCTAACATGATTTTTAATTAGCCAGAATGTTGCCTTTCCCAGCTAGGTAGATTCAGTAAGTTTACTCTAAATGTGTTATACTTTGCCAGCTTTTTAATCTTTTGCCTCATAGAGGAAACAACCATATTTAAGAAAAACATGTCTTAGGAAATCATAAAATGAGAGAGCTTGGGAAGGGAAATGTGACATCTTCTCTTAGTGCCTTAAGCCTGATCTTTTCACCTCTGACCTAGTTTTGACATTTTTAAGCTCTAGTACAGAAGAAATCCGACTTTTTTTTTTTTTCATGCTCCAGAAACAAATTTGTTCTTACTGAAAAAATGAAAGGACCTTAACTTAGGGTGCATATTCCTTAATAAAGAGCTTCTATGATGCATTTAATTCATAGCTCCTTTTTTTTTTTTGAGTATTTTTTTTTAAGATTTTATTTATTTATTTGACAGAGAGAGACAGCCAGAGAGAGAGGGAACACAAGCAGGGGGAGTAGGAGGGGAAGAAGCAGGCTCCTAGTGGAGGAGCCTGATGCGGGTCTCCATCCCATAACACCCTGATCACGCCCTGAGCCGAAGGCAGACGCTTAACGACTAAGCCACCCAGGCGCCCCTAATTGATAGCTCCTTTATCTTGATTCTAACAAATTGTTTTATTCACAACTGAGCTAGTTTTTAAAATGAGAGGGTTGTTTTTGTCCATATGGCATTTATGTGGTTATGAGTATTTGTACAGAGCATTCTAGGAATAAAAATAAAATTTAAAAATGAAAATTGCAATACCAGCACGTGCCTATTTCTACATAGTTCAGCTGCTTTCAAGGCTTAAAGTGGATGGGATCACACATCTGAATATTTCAATATAATTGTAGGGTTATTAATGCATGTCAATTTTGGTTCTGTAAACAAGGGAATAGACTGTTCTGGAGGTTCTTCTCTAGTGGGTAAATATATTCTTTAAGTGTAAGGATTGAAAATAACCATAATAGCGGTGAAAACCGACTCCTCTTCATTAGTGTGGTTTCTGTGAGTTTTTACTGTGACCATAATTCTTCACATGTACTTATACTCCAATTACCTTTCTATATTTGGCAGTCCAAGCATGACATTCCTCACTGGATTTTCATTAATTAAACTCGTCTTTTCTGTGAAGTAAGGACTTTCCTGGAGGCTGATATTTCAAGCTTCATAATTGGTGTTGTACTGGGATAGCCACCAGTTTCATTCCTGTTTCTGTCTGGTATAAACCCCTTCAGTATTGTGTGTGTTTGGCTATAGGATGATCTCTTCATTCTGTTTTGTATTACTATCTTATTTCTTTTTTTTTTTTTTTTTAAAGATTTTATTTATTTATTTGACAGAGATAGAGACAGCCAGCGAGAGAGGGAACACAAGCAGGGGGAGTGGGAGAGGAAGAAGCAGGCTCATACAGGAAGAGCCCGATGTGGGGCTCGATCCCATAACACCGGGATCACGCCCTGAGCCGAAGGCAGACGCTTAACCGCTGTGCCACCCAGGCGCCCCTACTATCTTATTTCTAATGTATATCTCATTTATTGCCACGTCTTGTTCTAGAAAGGATTTAGAGTGGTTTACAAAGATGTACAATATATAACAAGTTAAATTTTAAGAGTGAAAGTGAAAGAAGGGAAAAAAGGTGAGGTAACAAAAGTTGAATGAAGCTAAGAAAATTGCAGTTTATAGAAACTGATAGTCTTGCTTTCGAGAGGACACTTACGTGGCTTTGGGTTTGTAGCAGCCATTTTGAAGAGATCTCTGCTCCATTACATAATTACTTAAGTATAAGAACAAACCATTTACCTCTCCCCTCTTCTATAGTTTGATCAGTGTCTAATTCTTTCAAAAGAATTAATATACATAGAAGAGTAGATATCATGTATATGTAAGGTATGAAGAATAAAACATGTACCTTCTGTGTACTCTTCACCTACCTTAAAAAAACAAAACATTACCACTTCTTTTGAAGCCCCCTTGTGCTTGTGTCCAATTACATCTCCCTCCTTTTCCCTTACTGGATGTAACTAGTATCTCCAACTTTATAGTTAAGCCTTACTGTTTAAGTTCTAACATCTGTCCACATATTTTTAAGCAAAAAAATGAAACTGTAATGTGTTTTTCTGTGACCTTTCCTTCTTGTGCTTAGCATTGTTTGACATTCCTCTATCTTGAAGTTTGTACCATAGTTAATTCTTTTTCCCTTACGTGAATGTGTACTATTTATCCATTCCCATATAAACAACAGTACTATCAGTGTTCCTATTTACATCTCTTGGTTCATGTCTCCCTTATGTATATCTTACACAGATACACATTTGTAAGACTTTCTCTAGACTATATAATTATCAAATATTGTGTCATAGGGATTGTGAATATTCAGCTTCACTGGGTAATGCCAAATTGTTTTCCAAAGTGGTTATACCATTTTATGCTCCGGCTAGTGTAGTGGAAGCTCTTTTGCTCCATATCCTCATAATACTTGGTATTGTCTGACTTTGTAGTATTTGCCCATTTGGTGGGTGATCGATGCATTCTTTCTAAAGGTACTGCCAGATGAGAAGCCTGACACCAGAGGTGAAATCCTATTTATTTGGTCCACCAGACCCTTCTAGACAACTTCTTCTCTTTAGTCCCTGAAGTTTTCCTTCATACTGGCCAAAGCTTCACTGTGTTCTGCCTGCTTTAGCTCTCCGAATTACTGACATTCATGTGGTATCACCTACCTAGATTGAGAATTTAGAACATGCTTTCAAATGTCTTCAGTTGTGATTTTCTTAATTAATTCAACATATACTTAATACTGTACTTAGTCTATGCCAAGATATGTTCTCTGCTCCAAGAGGCCTTCTATGTCTTTTGAGGGTGAGGGCCGAAAATGCTGTAAACAAATTATAAATTTAAGTGCTATGAAGGAAGCGTCAGGTGTTGAGATGGAGGGTAATGTGGGAAATGTACTTCAGGCCTTTCAGGCAGGTGGATTAAGTTAAGACATGATGAATGGAAAGGGTTAGTTATGCCATGTGACTATGACTAATATGTGTGGGACAGGCTGGGGAGAGGAAAGGGGTAGAGAAGGCATTTCAGGCCAACAGGAAATAACACATGTAAGAAACTTGAAGGCAAGGTAAAACCCAGCAAGTTTAGGAATTGTAAGAAGGCAGATGTGGCTGGAAGGCAGATGCTGGTTTGGTGCATTGTGGTAAGACTGTGAAGATTAAGAAAGAGCCAGACCATGTAGAACCTTCTAGGCAGGGTAATGAGTATAGATTCATGCCTAAGTACAATGGAAAACTGGTGAAAGGTTTGAAAAAGGAGGCTGAAGGAGAGGGTGACATGATCTAGTTGAAATTTTAAGTTAACTCTTGATATGTAAAGAATGGATTGAGGGGCAGGAAGGGTGTTCAAAGAACAACAAAATTATAGACATTTAGGGCACCTGTTCTTTAAGTTGATACACGGTGAGGTCCTTACGCTCCAGAAGTTGTTAATTATTGGGTGGTAAAACACATAAGAAAATTGATAGTAGGGGGTGCCTGGGTGGCTTAGTTGGTTAGGCGTCTGCCTTCAGCTCAGGTCATGATCCCAGAGTCCGGGGCTGGAGCCCCACGTCGGGCTCTCTGCTCAGTGGGGAGCCTGTTTCTCCCTCTCCCTCTGCCTGCTGTTCTGCCTACTTTTCTCTCTCTCTATTGAATAAATAAATAAAATCTTAAAAAAAAATCGATAGTACTTTGCAGTTTTCTGTACAAAGAAAACATACCTTAGAGGTTCAGAAAAGGAGGAGATCACTGTGGACAGGAGTAGTCAGGAAAGGCTTCTTGGGCATCTGTCAGATTCAATATAGACCTGGAAGGATGGGTAGAAATTTAATAGCAGGGAAATGGGGAAAGCATTCCAAGCAGGACAAAATGATGTAGACCTCTCTTTGGATAGAACAGAGGAGGGCTGGGAGGTGAATTTAGAGGGAAGGCCTTTGCCAGGTTGTGAGAGACCTTGAATGACTTCTCTTCCCTAAATATGTCACCACTGGTGGAGTGGTGAGTTGATACACGTTTCACGTCTTTGTGAGAATGTAGCTGACAGCTGTAGTTGAGAAGATTTCACTAGGAATACAGTTTCCTTACAAAGAGCTTCTGACATCCTTTATTGTAAGCTGATTTTGTTGGTCCTGGATTACTATCTTATGGGACTTTACTAAGTCACTGGTTGATTTTTAGTTTGTCATTGGGTCTCCATATAGAAGAACCAATTCTTTAAAAAAATAAATAACATGTCTAGCTAAAATAAATAAATAAAAGGGCAGGGGCACTGGGTGGCTCAGTCAGTGAAGCATCCAGCTCTTGATCTCAGCTCAGGTCTTGATCTCAGGGTCATGAATTCAAGCCCCATGTTGGGCTCTACTTAAAAAAAAAAAAAAAAAAAAAAAAAAAACCAAAAAATGACAGTGGGGAAGGGACATTTATCTTACTCAAGACTTTCCTTATTTCAGCTATGGGATGAGGAAATGGTTGAGGTAACATGTTTCTACAGAATTTATTTAGACCAACTAGAATCAAGTCAAGTGTGTTCTCAAGAAACTAAAGGCCCAGTTCAGTACAAATCCTATTACTTATAATCCTAAGCCCTTCCCTCTCCATATTTCGTCCTTTATTTAATGCCTAAACTCCTCTCTAGGTTTCTCTTAAGGTGGAAATAGTAAGACCACATGATATCCCATCCTGGATTTTGGCTTCCTTCGTTTATAACTTTGCCTTTACTACATCATGCCTGTAGCCAGGAGTAGTGCATGGTCTGTCCAGTCTTTGGTCAAAGTATAAGTCTAACTGTGTAGTTGACCTCAGTCATATGCTCCTGAGAATGTGTACATTCTTCATCTGCTTTTCCATTGTTTTGTATACCTGTAGGTATTCTCTTGAATTTGTTGATTCTCTACACCCTATTTTTTACTCACAAACTTGATAGATGTTCCTTGTCCAAAATAGATTTCTCTTGGATTGATGCTATACAGCACCTTCCACATGTAACATATCTTTCTAAACTTATTTTCCTATAAAAGCCCACTGCTGCCTTTTTGCCCTTTTTTCTCTTTTGGCTCAGTATCACCTATCATACCTCATTAAGTGCAGCTCTCTGAGGGCATTGAGTGACACCACCAGTATAATAAATGTCATAGGCACCTGCCAACCTCCTCACACCTTTCAGGTGACTTGAGCCATTTTGATAGCCTGTCACAGATTCAGAGGGACCCTTTAAGTGCCCTGGGTGTGTGACATTCTACTTGTCCTCTGGGAGGCCTACTGTCTTGGGAGAAGAGGGCTAAAACAAGTGAGGAGTGAGCAGGTAGCATAAGAGTGGCATCACTAAGATGTCAGTCACCTCTGCTCAGCTCAACCTGGGCAGTTGCAGAGCTGTGGTGCACCTACTACCACTGCCACCCTCTCCCTGCAGCTGTGGGCAGTGAGCTGCAGAAGCTGAGGAAATTTAAAGTGGTTTTTCTCTGGAAAGGGCTTAGGACTCTGATGCAACCTATGAGAAAGTGATGTGAATACAGATATAAGACCAAAAAAAAAAAAAAAACTACAAAAAACCCTGAAGAATGTTTAGTAGGAAGAGAGCATGATTTAAATCTCATTATAACATTTCATTATAAGAACTCATTCTCTATCATAAAGCCATGTCCACATCCTGGCAGGCGACCCACAGAATATGCTTTTTGTTGATCTGATAACGATAAACTCTGCAATGAATATTTTTCTGATTCTTGTTCACTTAGTAGCCACTTGTCATCAGAAATGAATTGTGTTCTGAACTGGAGATGGGTACATGGGAAACCAGGCTATGGTAGCAACTCTGAATGTTCTATTTCCCTTTTTAAAAATTTATTCAATATTTACTGCCCTCAGGGAACTCAAAGAAATGGAGACATAGCCAACTAATGCAGGTCTAATCTCCTTGAAGGCAGGAGCTCATGAATTTGTCTTCTCTCGTGTTATCAGTACTTTATACAGTGCGTTATATGCAAAAAGTGCTCAATAGGGATTACCCCCCTTTTTTTTGTTTGTTTGGAAATAATTTCAAACTTACAGAAAAGCTGAAATACACTGCAGAAAACACACCCATTATCCAGGTTCATTTATTGTTGATATTTTGTCCCTTTGCACGCTCATGTACACATGCTTTTTCTCCCACTCCACCCCCAATCCCCCGTATGTAGATGTGTATATAGTTTTTTTCTGAAACCATTTGAGATTAAGTTGTATATCTCATGGTTCTTTAAACACTTTAGTATATATTTCCTATGACTAAGGATGTTCTTATACATGACCACAGTACTTTACCAACCTCGATAAATTTAACATTGATACAATACTTTTATCTAATACACTGTCCACATTCCATTGACCCAGTATTTTTTACAGCATGTTTTTTTCTTCCGGTCTAGGGTCATTTACTGCATTTACTTCTGTCTCTTTAGTTTCTTTTACTCTAGAATAGTCACACAGCCTTTCTATGTCTTTTATGACATCAGTTTTTTAAAAATACAGCTTTATTGATACAGAATTTACATGTGATAAAAATCACCAGTNGAAACATGAGAGACTATGGACTGTGAGAGGCAAACTGAGGACTTCAGAGGGGAGGGGGTGGGGGAAGGGGATAGCCTGGTGATGGGTAGTAGGGAGGGCACGTATTGCATGGTGCACTGGGTGTTATACGCAACTAATGAAGCATCAAACTTTACATCGGAATCTGGGGATGTACTGTATGGTGATTAACACAATATAATAAAATAAAATTAAAAAAAAAATCACCAGTTTAAGAAACACTTCATTGATTTTCAGTAAACTTATAGAATTGTGCAAACGTCTCTACAATCCAGCTTCAAAACATTACAGTTACCCCAAAGATACCTTGTGCCCATTTGCAGTCAATCCCTGCTCCCAACCCCAGCAAACCACTACACTGAACCCCTAACAATTCATCAGTTACAGTTTTGGTTTGCTAACGTTGGTACTGGTTCCCCTTGGAGGTCTCTGCTTGCAGGTATCTGTTCCAGTAAGTTGTGCTTCTCTGCAACTATTTGTCCATTTCTAATTTGGGGGAGCAGTAGCTTGCCCTGTGACCTCAGTTCTCTGATGGCTCTAAGAAGAGTTGTTGATTTTCACTTTGTTCAGCTTTTTCCTTGAGAGGGTGGGTGTGATGACTTCCAAGCTCTTTACATGCTGACCAGAAACCAGAGGCTCTATTTAAGGGTTTTCAAGAGAGCAAAGAGGCCACTTTTTAAAAACTCATCAGCAAAATACCAAGACAAGGATAATATCACTTTTTTATTTTTTTTATTATATTCAGTCAGCTACTGTATAGTACATCATTAGTTTTTGATGTGGTGTTCAGTGATTCATTAGTTGCGTATAACACCCAGTGCTCATCACAACATGTGCCCTCCTCAGTACCCATCATCCAGCTACCCCAATCCCCTTCCCCCCTCCCCTTTGAAACCCTCAGTTTGACTTGTTTTGTTTTTAATTCCAGTTAACATACAGTGTTACATTAGTTTTCAGTGTACAGTATAGTGATTCAAAACTTCTGTGTATCACCCTTTGCTTATTACAAAAAGTGTACTCCTTAATCCCTATCCCCTATTTAATCCATTCCCCCCATCCCCTCTGGTAATGACAGTTCTCTACAGTTAAGAGTCTGTTTTTTGGTTTATCTCTTTTTTCCCCCCGTTTGTTTGTTTTGTTTCTTAAATTCGACATATAAGTGAGATCATATGGTTTTGTCTTTGACTTATTTCACTTAGCATTATATTCTCTATTTGCAAATAGCGAGACTTCATTCTTTTTTATGGCTGAATAATATTCTATTATATACACACACACACGCCACATCTTCTTTACCCATTCATCAGTCCACAGACACCTGGGCTTCTTCCATACCTTGGCTATTGTAAGTAATGCTGCTGTAAACATAGGGGTACAAGTATCCCTTTCAGTTGGTGTTCTTGTATTCTTTGGGTAAATGCACAGTAGTGTGATTGCTGGATCCTAGGTAGTTTAACTTTTAATTTTTTGAGGAACCTCCACTCTGTTTTCCAGATGCTATACCAGTTTGCATTCCAACCAAGAGTACACGAGGGTTCCTTTTTCTCTATATCCTCATCAGCAGCTATTATTCCTTGTGTTGTTCATTTTAGCCAATCTGATGGGATGTGAGATGGTATCTTAACGTGGCTTTGATTTGCATTTCTCTGATGATGAATGATGTTGAGCATCTTTTCATGTGTCTCTTGGCTATCTGTAGGTTATCTTGGGAAAAATGTCTGTTCATGTCTTCCGCCCATTTTTTAAATTGGATTGGTTTTTTGGTGTTGTATAAGTTCTTTATATATTTTGGATATTATTCCTTATTGCTTATATCTTGTAAATATCTTCTCCCATTCATTAGGTTGCTTTTTGTTCAGTTGATTGTATTCTTTGCTCTGCAGAAGCTGCTTACTTTTTTAAGATTTTGTCAGAGAGCGAGCGCACGGGAGTGCACAAGCAGAGGGAGGGGCAAGCAGAGGGAGAAGTAGGCTGCCCACTGAGCAGGGAGCTGAAGCAGGGCTCGATTGCAGGACCCTGGGATCATGACCTGAGCTGAAGGCAGATGCTTAACCGACTGAGCCACCCAGGCACCCCAAAAAGCTTTTTATTTTGTAGTTTCAGTAGTGTTTTGTTTTGTTTTGCTTTTGTTTCCCTTGCCTGAGGAGAGATATCTAGAAAGATGTTGTTATGGCTGATGGCAGAGACATTACTGCCTGTGCTCTCTTCTAGGATTTTTATGGTTTCAGGTTCCACATTTAGGTCTCTAATCCATTTTGAATTTATTTTTGTGTGTCGTATGAAGTGGTCCAGTTTCATTGTGTTGCACAATGTAGCTGTCCAGTTTTCCCAACACCATTTGTTGAAGAGACTATCTTTTCCCATTGCATATTCTTGCTTCCTTTGTCAAAGATTGACTATATAATTGTGAGTTTATTTTCTGGGCTCCTTATTCTGTTCTATTATTCTATGTGTCTGTTTTTCTGCCAGTACCATACTGTTTTGATTACTACAGCTTTGTAATATAACTTCAAGTCTGGAATTGTGGTATTTCCAGTTTTGTTCTTTTTCAAGATTGCTTTGTCTGTTCAGGGTTTTTTTATGATGGTTCCATACTAATTTTAGGATTGTTTGTTCTAAGTTTGTAAAATGCTATTGGTATTTTGATAGAGATTGCATTAAATGTGTAGATTGCTTTGGGTAATACAGACATTTTACCAGTATTCGTTCTTGCAACCCATGAGCTTGAAATGTCTTTCCATTTTTTTGTGTTGTCTTCAATTTCTTTAATCAGTGTTTTACAGTTTTCAGCATAAATGTCTTTTAACTTTGATTAAGTTTATTCCTAGGTATTTTATATTTTTGGTGCAATTGTAAATGGGATTGTTTCCTTAACTTTTCTTCCTGCTGCTTCATTATTTGTGTATACATTATTAATATATAGAATTAGTGTATACATTAGTGCATACCTTTTTCTTTTAAGATTTTTTATTTATTTGACGGTACAAGCAGGTGGAGCAGCAGGCAGAGGAAGAAGTAGGCTCCCCGTTGAGCAAGGAGCCTGATGCGGGACTCAATCCCACGACCCTGGGATCATGACCTGAGATGAAGGCAGATGCTTTACTGACTGAGCCACCCAGGCATCCCAGTGCCTACAGTATTAATGTTTAGAATTAGTGTATAGAAATATAGATTTCTGTATATTGATTTTCTAGCCTATGACTTCACTGAGTCCATTTATCAGTTCTAGTAGTTTTTGGTGGACTTTTTAGGGTTTTCTATATGTAGTATCATGTCATCTGCAGGCAGTGAAGGTTTTACTCCTTTCTGATTTCGATGCCTTTTATCTCTTTTTGTTGTCTGATTGCTGTAGCTAGGACTTCCAGTACTACGTTGAATAAAAGTGAGAGAGGACATTCTTGTCTTATTCCTGATCTTAGAGCAAGAGCTTTCAGTTTTCACCAGTGAGCATAATGTTAGTTTTGGGTTTTTTCATTTTTCATGCTTTTCATATTTTGAGATATGTTCCCTCTAAACTTACTTTGTTGACAGTTTTTAAAAAGGGATGTACTTTGTCAAATGCTTTTTCTGCATCTATTGAAGTGAACATATGGTTTTTATCCTTTCTCTTGTTGATGTGATGTATTATGTTGATTTGCAAATATTGAACCACCCTTGCATCCTAGGAATAAATCCCACTTGATCGTGGTGAATTTTTTTTTTTAAATGTATTGTTGGATTTGGTTTGCTTGTATTTTGTTAAGAATTTCTGCATCTGTGTTCGTCAGAGATACTGGTCTGTAGTTCTCTTTTTTTGTGGTGTTTTTATCTTTGGTATCAGGGTAATGCTAGTTGAATAGAATGAATTTGGAAGTTTTCCTTCCTCTTCTATATTTTGGAATAGTTTCAGAAAAATAGGTATTAACTCTTCTTTAAATGTTTGGTAGAATTCTTCTGTGAAGGCACTTGATCTTGGACTTTTGTTTGTTGGGAGTTTTTTGATTACTGATTCAATTGCATTGCTGATGATTGGTCTGTTCAAGTTTTCTGTTTCTTCCCGCTTCAGTTTTGGTAGGTTATGTTTCTAGGAATTTATCCATTTCTTCTAGGTTGTCCAATTTGTTGGCATATAATTTTTCATAATATTCTCTTACAATTGTCTGTATTTCTGTTGTGTTGATTATTGCTCCTCTTTTGTGATTGATTCCCCCCTCCCTCTCTCCTCTCTCTCCTGTCTCTCTCTCTCCTGTCTCCTGTCTTTCTCTCTCCTGTTTCTCTCTCCTCTGTCTCTGTCTCTGTTCTGTCTCTCTCCTCTCTCTTTTGATGTGTCTGGGTAGGAGTTTATCAGTTTTGTTGATGTTTTCAAAAAACCAGCTCCTGATTTCATCTGTTTTATTTATTTTGTTTCTGTTTTATTTCTGCTCTCATATTTATTATTTCCTCTGATTTTGGCTTTAATTTGTTCTCCTTTTTCTATTTCCTTTAGGTGTAAGGTTAGGTTTATTGGAGATATATCTTGCTTCCTGAGTTAGGCCTGTTTCGCTATAAACTTCCTTCTTAGAACTGCTTTTCCTGTATCCCAAAAATTTTGGACCATTACATTTTCATTTTTATTTGCCCCTATGTATTTTTTAATTTTCTCTTTGATTTCTTGGTTGACCCATTCATTGTTTAGTAGTGTATTATTTAACCTCCATGTACTTGTATTCTTTCCAGATTTTTTCTTGTGGTTGATTTCTAGTTTTCTAGCATTGTGGTTGGGAAAGAAATGCATGGTATGACTTCAGTTTGATTGAACTCGTTAAGATGTGTTTTGTGGCCTAACATGCGATCTATTCTGGAAAATGTTCCATGTGCACCTGAAAAAATGTGCATTCTGTTTTAGGATGGAATGTTACAAATACATCTGTTAGATCCATCTGGTCCAATGTGTCATTCAAAGCCACTATTTCATCGTTGATTTTCTGTTGGATGATCTATCCATTGATGTAGTGGGGTACTAAAGTCCCCTATTATTGTATTACTATCAATTACTTCTTTTATGTTTGCTAATAGGTGCTTTATGTATCTGGGTGCTTCCATGTTGGGTGCATAAATATTTACAATTGTTATATTTCTTGTTGGACTGTTCTTTTTATGATTATGCTGTGTTCTTTGTGGTTACAATCTTTGTTTTAAGGTCTGTTTTGTCTCATATAAGCATTGCTAGCCTTACTCTTTTTCCCCACTTCCATTTAATTGATAAATGCTTTTTCATTCCTTCATTTTCTATCTACATGTATCTTAAGTCTGAAATGAGTCTCTTGTAGGCAGCAAATAGATGGGTCTTGCTTGATTATCCATTCCATCATTCTATGGCTTTTTACTTTTTGCTTTTTATTTTTATTTTTTAAAGTAGGCTCCACACCCAGGGTGGGGGGAGGGGAGTCCAACACGGGGCTTGAATTCACAACCCTGAGATCAAGACTTGAGCTGAGATCAAGAGTCAGACACGCAACCAGCTGAGCCACCCAGGCACCATTCTGTGGCTTTTTATTGTAGCGTTTAGTTCATTTACATTCAAAGTAGATACTGATAGGTATGTACTTATTGCCATTTTGTTACTTGTTTTATGGTTGATTTTGTAGGTATTCTCTTTTACTTTGTTTTCTTTCTTCTCTTGCAGTTTCTGGCTTTTAGTGATGTACTTGAATTCTTCATTTTTTTATGTATCTATTACTGGTTTTTTGATTTGTAGTTATCATTAGGTTTATATATAACATCTTGTGTGTATAACAAACTGTATTAAGTTGAAGGTTTAAGTTTGAACCCATTTTAAAAGCACGAAATTTTTACTCGTCTCCTTCCCACATTTTAGGTATATTGTCATCCTTTTGTGCATCCCTTGACTGATTTTTTTTTAAAATAGATATTCTTACTGCTTCTGTTCTTCCTACTTTTTTTACTCCTACTTACCATCATTCCTTTATACTCAAAGAATCCCGTTTAACGTTTTTTGTAAGGCTAGTTTAGTGGTGATGAATTCCTTTATGGGTTGTTTTTTTTTTTTTTTTTTTTTGTCTGGGAAACTCTTTTTTTNCTTTATCTCTCCTTTTCTGCATGACAGCCTTGCTGGATAGAGTATTCTTGGTTGCAGGCTTTCTTTCTTTCAGCACTTTGAATATATCATGCCACTCTCTACTGACCTGCACAGTTTCTGCTGAAAAATCAGCTCATAGTCTTTTGAAGTTTTCCTTATTGGTAATTGTTTTATTTTCTCTTGCTGCTTTTAATATTCTCTCTTTATCACTCATTTTTGCCATTTCAATTACTATGTGTCTTGGTGTGGACCTCCTTGGCTTGTTAGGTACTCTCTGTGCCCCTGGATGTGGATTTCTGTTTTTTTTCCCCAGATTGGGGAAATTTTCAGCTATTATTCAAATTTTCTGCCTCCATTTTCCTCTCCTCCTCCTCCTCCTGGCATCCCTATAATGTGAATGTTGTTACTCTTCGTGGTGTCACTGAATTCCCTTAGTCTCTTCTCATTCTTTATTAATCTTTTTTCCTTTATCCTGTTTAGCTCGATTGCTTTCTATTACTCTGTCCTCCAGATTGCTGGTCCATTCTTTTGCTTCCTCTAGTCTGTTATTTATTCCCTCTAGTGTATTTTTAGTTTAAACTATTGAGTTCTTCATCTCTAATTGGTTATTTTTTTTTATGTTTTCTATCGCTTCATTGAAAGTCTCACTGAAGTCTTCCACTTTTAAGTTCAGTGAGTATCTTTATGGCTATTGTGTTAAATTCACTATCAGGCATATTACTTATCTCTGTTTTGTTTAGCATTCTTTCTGTGATTTTTTCCTGTTTTTCCATTTGGGGTGTATTTTTCTGTCTCCCCATTTTGTCTAAGTTTCTGTATCTGTTTTTGTATATTAGGGAAGTCAGCTATGTCTCTTGCTCTTTTTTTTTTCCTTTAAAATTTTTTTTAAAATATTTTTTTAAGTTCAATTAATTAACATATTATTGGTTTCAGAGGTACAGGCCTATGATTCATCAATATTATATAATACTCAGTGTTCATTATATCACATGCCCTCCTTAATGCCCATCACCCAATTAACCCATCCATCTACCCCTTTCTGCTCCAGCAACCCTTAGTTTCCTATGATTAAGAGTCCCTATGGTTTATCTCCCTCTGTGGTTCATCTTGTTTTATTTTCTCCTGTCATCCCCTATGATCCTCTGTTTCATTTCTTAAATTCCACATATCACTGAGATCATATGATAATTGTCTTTCTCTGATTGACTTATTTGGCTTAACAAAATACCCTTTAGCTCCATCCATGTCATTGTTAATGACAAGATTTCAGTCTTTTTGATGGCTGCATAATATTCCATTGTATATATACCACGTCTTTATCCATTTATCTGTTGATGGACATCTGAGCTCTTTCCATAGTTTGGCTATTGTGGACATTGCTGCTATAAACATTGGGGTGTAGGTACCCCTTCGGATCACTACATTTGTATCTTTGGGACAAATACCCAGTAGCACAATTGCTGGGTCGTAGGGTAGCTCTATTTTCAACTTTTTGAAAAACATCCATACTATTTTCCAGAGTGGCTGCACCAGCTTGCATTCCCACCAACAGTGTAGGACAGTTCCCCTTTCTCCACATCCTCGCCAACATCTGTCGTTTCCTGACTTGTTAATTTTAACCATTCTGACTGGTGTGAGCCATTATCTCATTGTGGTTTTATTTGGTATTTCCCTGATGCTGAGTGACGTGGAGCATTTTTTCATGTGTCTGTTGGCCTTTTGGATGTCTTCTTTGGAGAAATGTCTGTTCGTGTCTTCTGCCCATTTCTTGACTGGATTATTTGCTTTTTGGGTGTTGAGTTTGGTAAGTTATTTATAGATTTTGGATACCAGCCCTGTATCTGTTATGTCATTTGCAAATATCTTCTCCCATTCTGTCCATTGTCTTTTGGTTTTGTTGACTGTTTCCTTTTGCTGTGCAAAAGCTTTTTATCTTAATGAAGTCCCAGCAGTTCATTTTTGCCTTTGTTTCCCTTGCCTTTGGAGCCATGTCTAGCAAGAAGTTGCTGCAACCGAGGTCAATGAGGTTGCTGCCTGTGTTCTCCGCTAGGATTTTAATGGATTCCTGTCTCACAGTTAGGTCCTTCATCCATTTTGAGTCTATTTTTGTGTGTGCTGTAAGGAAATGGTCCAGTTTCATTCTTCTGCACATGGCTATCCAATTTTCCCAACACCATTTGTTGAAGAGACTCTTTTTTCCATTGGATTTTCTTTCCTGCTTTGTTGAAGGTTAGTTGACCATAGAGTTGAGGATACATTTCTGGGGTCTCTGTTTTGTTGCGTTGATCTATGTGTCTGTTTTTGTCCCAGTACCATACCGTTTGGATGATTATGGTTTTGTAGTAGTTTGAAGTCCAGGATTGTGATGCCACCAGCTTTGGTTTCCTTTTTCAACATTCCTTTGGTTATTCGGGGTCTTTTCTGGTTCCATACAGAATTTTAGGATTATTTGTTCCAGCTCTGTGAAGAAAGTGGTTGGTATTTTGATAGGGATTGCATTGAATGTGTATAATGCTCTAGGTAGCATAGACATTTTCACAATATTTGTTCTTCTAATTCATGAGCATGGAAAGTTTTTCTATTACTTTGTGTCTTCCTCAGTTTCTTTCATGAGTGTTCTATCTTTTCTGAGTACAGATCCTTTGCCTCTTTGGTTAGGTTGATTCCTAGGTATCCTATAGATTTTGGTGCAGTTGTAAATGGGATCTACTTCTTAATTTCTCCTCCTGCTGTCTCATTGTTAGTGTATAAAAATGGAGCTGATTTCTATGCATTGGTTTTTATATCCTGCTACTTTGGTGAATTCCTATATGAGTTCTGTCAATTTTGGGGTGCACTCTCTTGGGTTTTCCTCATAAAATATCATGTCATCTGTGGAGAGTGAGAGTTTGACTTCTTCTTTGCCAGTTTGAATACCTTTTATTTCTTTTTATTGTCTGACTGCTGAGGCTAGGATTTCTAGTACTCGGTTGAACAGCAGTGGTGATAGTGGACATTGCTGCTGTGTTCCTGACCTTAGGGGAAAAGCTCTCAGTTTTTTCCTATTGAGAATGATATTTGCTGTGGGCTTTTCATAGATGGCTTTTATGACATTGAGGTATGTTCCACCTATCCCTACACTGTGAAGAGTTTTAAGGAAGGGTGCTATACTATGTCAAATGCTTTTTCTGCATCTATTGAGAAGATCATATGGTTCTTGTCCTCTCTTTTATTTATGTAGTGTATCACAGTGTTGATTGATTTTTGGATGTTGAACCACCTTGCAGCCCAGGAATAAATCCCACTTGGTCTGGTGAATAACCCTTTTAATGTACTGTTGGAACCTTTTGGCCAGTATTTTGGTTAGAATTTTGGCATCCATGTTCCTCAGGGATATTGGTCTGTAATTCTTTTTGGTGGGGTCTTTGTCTGGTTGGGGATCAAGGTAATGCTGGCCTCATAGAACAAGTTTGGAACTTTCCTTCCATTTCTATTTTTTGAAACAGGAAGTTTCAGAGTTTCAGAAGAATGGGTATTAGTTCTTCTTTAAATGTTTGGTAGAATTCCCCTGGGAAAGCATCTGGCCCTGGACTCTTGTTTGTTGGGAGATTTTTGATGACTGCTTCAATTTCCTTGCTGGTTATGGGTCTGTTCAGATTTTCTATTTCTTCCCGTTTCAGTTTTGATAGTTTATAAGTTTCCCGCAATGCATCCATTTCTTCCAGATTGCCCTTTTTTTTTGGCATATAGTTGCTCATAATATGTTCTTTTTTTTTTAATGTTTTTTTTATTATATTATGTTAGTCACCATACAGTACATCCCTGGTTTCTGATGTAAAGTTCGATGATTCATTAGTTGCATATAACACCCAGTGTACCATGCAATACGTGCCCTCCTTACTACCCATCACCAGTCTATCCCATTCCCCCATCCCCCTCCCCTCTGAAGCCCTCAGTTTGTTTCTCAGAGTCCGTAGTCTCTCATGCTTCATTCCCCCTTCTGATTACACCCCATTTCTTTATCCCTTTCTTCCCCTACTGATCATCCTAGTTCTTATGTTCCATAGATGAGAGAAATCATATGATAATTGTCTTTCTCTGCTTGACTTATTTCATTAGCATTATCTCCTCCAGTGCCGTCCATGTTGCAGCAAATGTTGAGAATTCGTTATTTCTGATAGCTGAGTAATATTCCATTGTATATATGGACCACAACTTCTTATTTTTATTTTTTTTTTAAAGATTTTTTATTTATTTATTAGACAGAGATAGAGACAGCCAGCGAGAGAGGGAACACAAGCAGGGGGAGTGGGAGAGGAAGAAGCAGGCTCACAGCTGAGGAGCCTGACATGGGGCTCGATCCCATAACGCCGGGATCACGCCCTGGGCTGAAGGCAGACGCTTAACCGCTGTGCCACCCAGGCGCCCCTGGACCACAACTTCTTAATCCAGTCATCTGTTGAAGGGCGTCTCGGCTCCCACGATTTAGCTATTGTGGACAATGCTGCTATGAACATTGGGGTGCATATGGCTCTTCTCTTCACTACGTCTGTATCTTTGGGGTAAATACCAAGTAGTGCAATGGCTGGGTGATAGGGTAGCTCAATTTTTAACTTTTTAAGGGACCTCCACACTGTTTTCCAGAGTGGCTGTACCAACTTGCATTCCCACCAACAATGTAAGGAGGGATCCCCTTTCTCCACATCCTCTCCAGCAATTGTTGTTTCTTGCCTTGTCAATTTTTGCCATTCTGACTGGTGTAAGGTGGTATCTTAGTGTGGTTTTGATTTGAATTTCCCTAATGGGAAACATTTTGAACATTTTTGAACATTTTTCACAATCTTAGTGTGGTTTTGATTTGAATTTCCCTGATGGCTAATGATTTTGAACATTTTTTCATGTGTCTGTTAGCCATTTGTATGTCATCATTGGAAAAGTGTCTGTTCATATCTTCTGCCCATTTTATGATTTGTTTACTGTTTATTTTTCTCCCGTGTTGGTTGTGATCTCTCCTCTTCCATTCATGATTTTATTTTTGGATCCTTTTTTCTTTTTGATAAATCTGGCCAGGGGTTTATAGATCTTATCAATTCTTTCAAAGAACCAGTTCCTAGCTTCATTGATCTGTTCTTCTGTTCTTTTGGTTTCTATTTCTGATCTAATCTTTATTATTTCTCTTCTCCTGCTGGGTTTAGGCTTCATTTGCTGTTCTTTCTCCAACTCCTTTAAGTGTAAGGTTAGGTTGTGTATTTGAGACCTTTCTTCTTTCTTGAGAAAGGCTTGTATTGCCATATACTTCCCTTGTGGGACCACCTTTGCTGCATCTCAAAGCTTTTGAACAGTGGTGTTTTCATTTTTGTTTCCATTAATTTTTAAAATTCTTCTTTAATTTCCTGGTTGATCCATTCATTCTTTAGTAGGATGCTCTTTAGCATTCCTGTATTTGAGTTCTTTCCAACTTTCCTCTTGTGATTGAGTTCCAGTTTCACAGCATTGTGGTTTGAAAATATACAGGGAATGATTCCAGTCTTTTGGTACCAGTTGAGACCTGATTTGTGACCCAATAAGTGATCTGTTCTGGGGAATGTTCCATGTACACTTGAGAAGAATGTGTATTCTGTTGCTTTAGGTTGGGATGTTCTGAATATATCTGTGAAGTCCACCTGGTCCAGTGTGTCATTTAATGCCCTGTTTTCTTGTTGATCTTCTGCTTAGATGAGCAGTGAATGGGGAGTTAAAGCCCCCTATTATTATTGTGTTTCAATGTGTCTCTTTAATATTATTATTAATTGGCTTATGTATTTGGCTGTTTCCATGTTAGGGGCATAAATATTTACAATTGATATAGAGTCCTTTCTCATCTCTTATTACAGTTTTTGGTTTAAAATCTACTTTGTCTGGGGGTGCCTGGGTGGCACAGCGGTTAAGCGTCTGCCTTTGGCTCAGGGCGTGATCCCGGCGTTGTGGGATTGAGCCCCACACCAGGCTCCTCTGCTATGAGCCTGCTTCTTCCTCTCCCACTCCCCCTGTGTTCCCTCTTTCGCTGGCTGTCTCTATCTCTGTCGAATAAATAAATAAAATCTTTAAAAAAAATAAAAAAATAAAATCTACTTTGTCTGATATAAGGATTGCCACCCCAGCTTTCTTTTGATGTCCATTAGCGTGATAAATAGTTCTCCACCTCCTTCCCCTCACTTTCAATCTGGAGGCATCTTTGGGTCTAAAATGAGCCTTTTGCAGACAGCATATTGATGGGTCTTGCTTTTTTTTAATCCAGTCTGATACGCTGTGACTTTTGATTGCTGCATTTAGGCCACTTAAATTCAGAGTAACTGCTGACAGATAAGAATTTAGTGCTATTGTATTGCCTGTAAAGTGACTATTTCTGTAGATTGTCTCTGTTCCTTTCTGGACTATGTTAATTTTGGCTCTCTTTGCTTAGAGGATCCCTTTTAATATTTTTTGTAGGGCTGGTATGGTGATCACAAATTCTTTTAGTTTTTGTTTGTCCTGGGAGATTTTTATCTCTCCTTTTATTTTGAATGCCATCCTTGCTGGATAAAGTATTCTTGGCTGCATATTTTTCTCATTTAGCACCCTGAATATATCATACCAGTCCTTTCTGGCCTGCCAGGTCTCTGTGGATAGGTGCTGCCAATCTAATGTTTCTACCCTTGTAGGTTACAGACCTCTTTTCCCCTGAGCTGCTTTTAGGATTTTCTCTTGGTCTCTGAGATTTGCAAGTTTTACTGTTCTATATTGGGGTGTTGACCTATTTTTATTGATTTTTGAGGAGGGTTTACTGTGCCTTCTGGACCTGGATGCCTGTTTCCTTCCCCAGATTAGGAAAGTTATCTGCTATAATTTGCTCTAGTATACCTTCTGCCCCTGTCTCTCTTCACTCTCTTCTGGAATCCCAGTTCTAAATATTGTCTCACTTAATGGTATCACTTATCTCTCGTATTCTCCCCTCGTTATCCAGCAGTTGTTTATCTCTCTTTTTCTCAGCTTCTTTATTCTCCCATCATTTGATTTTCTGTATCACTAATTCTCCATTCTGCCTCATTTCTCCTGGCGGTTAGAGCCTCCGTGAAAGGATACAATGTAACTGTAGAAATGGAAATTAAAAGACAAGAAAGAACAAAAGAGAAAATGAAAAATAAAAAAACCCCAAAACAACAAAACAGGAAGGGATATAAAGAGATAGGTGAACAGCACAGAGCAACACACTATCTCCTGAGTGTATTTTGGTCAGTTTGCTAGAAGAAGCTACATCTCAAAATTGTAAAGAAAGAAAACCTTATATAAACAAAAATAAAATTAAATACATGGAAAGGATAGAATGTAAATGTAAAGATGAAAATTAAAAAGAGTTTAACAAAACAAACAAAAAAACCCCCAAAAAAAGACGGAAAAGAAAAATAAGGAAAAAACAACAACAAAAAAGAGAATATGATCAGACAGAGTATTTACACTGATGTGGGTGTTACCTAGTTGTGGCCATGGGACCATATGGATTTAGGATCCTTGTATTCTGCCATCTTCCCTGACTATCTGACTTTTTGATTTTATCCAGCCTATTGGGTGTGAAGTTGTGTGGCTTTGATTGGCAATTTTTAGTGACTAATGATGTTGCTTTATATTTCTTGTCATACATAGACAAATAAATTTAGAATTTTTGGGAGCACAGCAGATTAGTTTTGACTGGGCTCTTAGTCTTAAAAGGTGAAAAAGATGCTTTCAAATTTTGGTGTCTTTGGATGGTACTTGTGCTTTGCCCATTTTTACTCCATATCACCTTATTCCAGTGAACACTGTTCCTGAGTGCCTATTCTGTATTAAGTTTGATAGTTCATAAATAAATCAAACTTAGGTCTGCCCTCTAGGAGCTTATATTATCAATAGCCTAAATCAAATCATCCTTGTAAAATAGCACATGAATGAGTCAGGATAGAATGTGTGTGGTTCTTCCTGCCTGTGTCTCGTGTCTCATGTCTCTTATTCTCATTTGCTAACTAAGGAGGTGCCAGGTATCAGCTGATTAGCTGTTACCTCTATAGATCATGTGGAAGGATCTAGAGCTTCACCACCAAATGGTAGCTACTAACCACAAGTACCTATTTAAATTAAATAAATTCACTTTCTTAGTTACATTAGTCACATTTCAAATTCCCAGCAGCACGTGTGGCTAGTGGCTATGGTATTGGAAATACAGAACATTTTTATCTTTGCTAAAAGTTCTGTTGGTCAGTACCAGAGATCCAGGATTGTATTGCTTTAGAGGAAATCTAATGTTTCTTAAACATCTTTTCTGTTTCAGGATCATACTCTTTCTTACTTGATCCTCTCAAAATCTCATGAGAATCAGGTCCTGAGGAATATCAACAAACGTGCTGAAGTTGCTACAGATTAATTCATCCCAAGTTATATAATTAAAAAGTGACACAGTTGGGGTTTTAAGTTCTGTGTACCTGTATTCCAAAGTTGTGGGAGTTTAAGTCACAAGTAGAGAGAGTTAAGTTAATCTTATTCTTTGGTTCATGGCACATTATCAACATTCAATCTAAAAGGCCCCTTCTTGATATTTATTTCCTTTATCTGCATATGTCATTCTCATTCCCCTCTCCCCATGGGCAGTCATTTTAATTTAATGTATATCTTTTTTTAATTTGGGTACATTTTAAAATTCATTCTTTGTATTCATGTATCTTAACAGAACTTCGTGTCTTTTTTTCTTCCCACTAAGCGTTGCGTTAAGTTCTATGTACATCCAACGTGCTACTTCTCTTTGGTGTGCTTCTCCGTGGCACATCTACCACATTTTACTCATCTATGCAGCCGGTGACACTTGCACAGAATTCTGTCCAGCTCCTCCTCCCCACAAATAGTACTGCCATTGACAGCCTCTTTTGACTGTGTATGAGCATTCCTTTGGGATTTATACACAGGAGTGGAATTGCTGGGTCATACTTAATTTTATTAAGTAGCATTTTATTGCTCTCCAGAATGCCTGTATCAGACTGTTCCTCCAGCAGCACTTCTGAGACGGTTCCTGTTTCCTTGAGTCTCAACTAATGCTTGGCATGACTCAAATTCTTAATTTTTGCCAGGCTACTGTGTGTGAAGTGAAATCTCATTGTTTTTTGCTTGCTATGTTGCTGTGATTTCTAGCGAGTTAAAGCACCCTTATTAATAATAACCTTCAAGGAGTCCACCTTGAGAAATAGTCACAACTCTGTTGTCGTTCTGTGCTTCATTACTTTTATATCTAACACATTCCCATAGTTTTAACTTCTCTGGCCATATTCTCCCTCCCTTGTACCTTACCCTTTGTGGTGGAAAAGATAGGACATTATCTAGTCTACCCTATGGTTTTTTTTGTTTGTTTGTTTGTTTTGCTGTGGTAAACAATGAGTTTTCTCCTGCTTTGTACCAAAAGTGGATAACAGAGGAAGTAACAGATGGTTACTTCCAAAGGGTGAGAACAAAGGCACAAAGCCACATGGGAGTAATGTACCTTTTAAAAACCAGCATTCAAGGGGAAGCAAGTTAAAGAGGCTGATAGAGTAAGGAATCATGAGACAGGTTGCTAGAAAAGGGATCAGGTGGTATCTGGAGACCTCAAGGCCTAAAAGAAGGAGATGATCCAGAAAGGTATATAGCTCTGGGCAATGTGGGTAGTAAGGAGGGCACGTATTGCATGGTGCACTTGGTGTTATACGCAACTAATGAAACATCGAACTTTACATCGGAAACCGGGGATGTACTGTATGGTGACTAATATAATATAATAAGAAATCATTAAAAAAAAAGAAAAAAGGAGATTCATTGCAATCTGGACAGGGAGGAAAGCAGAAGATATAAGGGTCTAGATTTTTTTTTAAAGATTTTATTCAGAGAAAGCGAGAGTGTGAAAGCGCTCACGTGAGAGTAAGAAAGTGGGAGGAGGGGCAGAGGGAGAGCGAGAATCTTAAGCAGACTCAGTGCTGAGCACGGAACCTGACACGGGGCTCGATCTCACAACCCCAAGATCACAACCAGAGCTGAAATCAGGAGTCAGATGCCAAACCCACTGAGCCACCTAGGTGCCCCATGGGTCTAGATTTTTTTTAATACATGCACTTTTAAGTATCATATATGTGATAAAAAATGTGTATTTTTTAAATATATGTACTTGACCATGCAGTATATAAAATGTCCTCTATAAGATTAAGCCAAAAGTCATAGTGTCATCTCCCAGAGGACTTAGAGTTTGGGAGCCCAGCTTTAAATTTCTTTAGAAAATGTGAGTCAAAGAGGTTACAGTCTATGTTCTCCTCTATGATTTTGATGGATTCCTGTCTCACATCGAGGTCTTTCATCCATTTGGAGTTTATCTTTGTGCATGGTGAGAGAGTGGTTAAGTTTCATTCTTTTGCATATACCTGTCCAATTTTCCCAGCACCATTTATTGAAGAGACTGTCTTTTTTCCACTGGATGTTTTTTCCTGCTTTGTCAAAGATTAGTTGCCCAAAGAGCCAAGGGTCCATTTCTGGGTTCTCTATTCTGTTCCATTGGTAACTATGTGTCTGTTTTTGTGCCAGTACCATGCTGTCTTTGTGATCACAGCTTTGTAGTACAGCTCGAAATCCGGCATTGTGATGCCCCCAGCTTTGTTTTTCCTTTTCAACATTTCCTTGGTGATTCAGGGCCTTTTCTGGTTCTACACAAATTTAAGGGCTGTTTGTTCCAGCTCTTTGAAAAATGTCATTGGTATTTTGATCGGGATGGCATTGGAAGTATAGACTGCTCTGGGTAGCATAGACATGTTTATTCTTCTGATCCATGAGCATGGAATGTTTTTCCATTTTTTTGTGTCTTCTTCAATGTCTTTCAAGAGTGATGTGTAGTTTATAGATCCTTTACCTCTCTGGTTAAGTTAATTCCAAGATATCATATGATTTTTGGTGCTATTGTAAATGGAATCGATTCCCTAATTTCTCTTTCTTCAGTCTCGTTATTCGTGTATAGAAATGCAACTGATTTCTGGGCATTGATTTTGTATCCTGCCACCTTACTGAATTGTTCTATAACTTCTAATAGTTTGGGAGTGNTGGAGTCTTTTCGGTTTTCCATATAGAGTATCATGTCATCTGCGAAGAGAGAGAGTTTGACTTCCTCTTTGCCAATTTGAATACCTTGTATCCCTTTTTGTTGTCTGATTGCTGTTGCAAGGACTTCTAGTACGATGTTGAATAATAATGGCAAGAGTGGGCATCCTTGTGTTCCTGATCTTTAAGGCTTTCAGCTTTTCCCCATTGAGAATGATATTCGCCTTAGGGATTTTCATAGAAGGTTTTTATGAAATTGAGAATGTACCCTCTATCCCTACACTCTGAAGTGTTTTAATCAGGAAAGGATGCTGTATTTTGTCAAATGCTTTTTCTGCATCAATTGAGAGGATCATATGGTTCTTTTTTTTTTAATAATAATTTTTTATTATGTTTTGTTAGTCACCATACAGTACATCCCGGATATGGTTCTTGACTCTTTTCTTGTTGATGTTTATCTATCACACTGATCAATTTGCATATGTTGAACCACCCTTGCATCCCAGGATGAATCCCACTTGGTCGTGATGGATAAATCATAGAGGAGAACATAGGCTGTGACCTCTTTGACATCAGCCACAGCAACTTCTTTCATGACACATTTCCAAAGACAAGAGAAACAAAAGAAAAAATGAACTTGTGGGACTTCATCTAGATAAAAAGCTTCTGCACAGCAAAGGAAACAGTCAAAAAAACCTAAGAGGCAGCCCACGGAATGGGAGAAGTTATTTGCAAATGACAGCACAGATAAAAGACTGGTATCCAGGGTTGCCTGGGTTGCGCAATCATTAAGCATCTGCCTTCGGCTCAGGGCATGATCCCAGTGTTCTGGGATCAAGCCCCACATCAGGCTTCTCCGCTAGGAGCCTGCTTCTTCCTCTCCCACTTCCCCTGCTTGTGTTCCCTCTCTCGCTGGCTGTCTCTGTCAAATAAATAAATAAAATCTTTAAAAAAAAAAAGACTGGTATCCGAGATCTATAAAGAACTTATCAAACTGAATATACGAGAAACAAATAATCAAATAAAAATGGGCAGAAGATATGAACACTTTTCCAATGAAGACATACAAATAGCTAACAGACACATGAAAAAATGTTCAAGATCATTAGCCATCAGGGAAATTCAAATTAAAACCACCTTGAGATACTAACTTATGCCAGTTAGAATTGCAAAAATTGACAAGGCAAGAAACAACAAATGTTGGAGAGGATGTGGAGAAAGGGGAACCCTCTTCCACTGTTGGTGGGAATGCAAATTGGTACAGCCACTTTGGAAAACAGTGTGGAGGTCCCTCAACAAGTTAAAAATAGAGCTACCCTATGACTCAGCCATTGCACTACTGGGTATTTACCCCAAAGATACGTTCATAGTGAAGAGGAGGGCCATATGCACCCCAATGTTCATAGCAGCATTGTGCACAATAGCTAAATTGTGGAAGGAGTCGAGATTCCCATCGACAGACGAATGGATAAAGAAGATGTGGTCCATATATACAATGGAATATTACTCAGCCATCAGAAAGAACGATTGCCCAACATTTGTCATGGGACACTACATCAAAAACTAAGGATGTCTAAGTGAAATAAGTCAAGCAGAGAAAGACAATTATCATGGTTTCACTCATTTATGGAACATAAGAAATAGCAGGGAGATCCGTAGGAGAAGGAAGGGAAGAATGAAGCGGGGGTAAACAGAGGGGGAATGAAGCATGAGAGACTATGGACTCTGAGAAACAAACAGAGGGCTTCAGAGGGGAAGGGGGTGGGGGAATGGGATAGGCCAGTGATGGGTATTAAGGAGGGCACGTATTGCATGGAGCACTGGGTGTTATACGCAAACAATGAATCATGGGACACTACATCAAAAACTAAGGATGTACTGTATGGTGACTAATATAATAAAAAAAGAAATGTGAGTCAGGAAAAATACTAAGAGACACTTTTACAACATGTGCTACTAAAGTTGTGTAGATAATCTAATTCAGTGGTTTGTAACTTCTATCCCTCCCATCCATGGAGAGGACTCTGATATACTTACTGTTCAGTAACAGTGACTAGTGGTTGGATGAGCTCTCTCAGTGTGGTGAGGGGAAGGGATGGAGGAAGAGAAGGTCAAGTTTTGAGGATCATATCTACAAAAAAATGAACAAGTGGTCAAAGATGATGGAAGTAAAGAAATTAGTTGAAGAGAAACAGCCTAGAGCACCAGCTCTCCATTTCACTATTGCGAAGGCCCCATGACTTATCAATGCCTCAGCTTCACTTTTTTGTCCTCCCCAACATACACAGATTTTAGGGATACCTGATCCACTTTATCTTTGTCAGGTCCTCTGAAAACAGCTGCTTTCTGAATTGCTTCCATTTGGATTTTGAGATCATCAATAGCAGTTGCCACAAGTTATGGGCTGAGGGAGAAGGAAAAGGCATGGGAATGTGGGAGGAGAAATGCAGTGGCTGGACAAGGATTTGAAGAGCAGGTTCTAGACATCCTTATCATGTTGTTTTCCTGTCAGACAAGTACTGAAAGCTGGCAGTTATGGCCTTGTTAGCATCCCTGAACTTCCCTTATTTTATACCTTCTCCCCCTGGGATTCCCAACTTTTGAGTCTAGGAAGTTCAGCTAGTCATTTAAGAACTAAGCTGAGAGACCAGAGTGAAAGGTTAAGATGGAGAACAGATTAATCAGTGAAGGATGAAAGTAATTACTAATGATGGGAAGCAGTCGTAGTTAAAAAGCTAAAAGGAAATAAAGCTTTTCCATAAAGGCAGGAAATGATACTAACAGTAGTAGTAATAGTCCTTTATGTGTATCTATTATTTCACTTTAGCATTCTTTTCACATTTTGAGGAGTCAAGGATATGACTGCCATTCTCATGCATACAAAGAGGCTGGGTTATAGATTGGAAGAGAGACTTCCTTGAGGTCTCCTGGAAGCTGAGGATGGACCTAGGTTTTTGAGTAACTTATTGCTTCTTTCCATGACAAAATGATGTGTACAGGGATAGATGTGCCTGGGACAGGCAGAACGTAAAGGAAAAGGAGGTCAAAGGAACAGAAAAACTGCATAAGCAGAGTATGTACTGAAAATTAAGCTACTCTGCCCTTAGTTTGTTTTATAATCTTCCACTTTAAATTATTCCCTTGGATTTTTTTGTAGAACATAGAATCTGAATGTTAGAGCTGCTTACCTTTTTGATATTCTAGTCAATTTTCATTTGGCTAAAAGCCAAGTACAGTTTTCCAGCTTGAGATATAGGAGGGCCTTGGCAGAGGGTAGAGCCCAAAAAGAAGGGGCTTAGTCTCTTTATTCTATACCATCTTTCTAAGGCTGACTAGAATAAGGCTCAAATCAGAAACAGATCCAGGTCTAGGGAGAAGCTGATAGAAGGAAGAGAAATGGAGTCCAGGGCCAAGAAATTAGAATCAGGTTGCCACACCAAAGCAGGGAATGACGACATTCAGAGCTGAGCAGGTTGGGGACACTAACTTGGTTCTATATATCAAGTGGTCATGCTAAAGCCCAAGAGACAGATTCATGGCACATATACCAGGACTTGGGAGCTGGGCTTCTGTGGTTCCTCATTCTTTGGCTGGCTGGACCAAAGACTTGGGTAAAAGGCAAGAGAAGTAAGCAAGTGGGTGGCCATCTGCTTGGGATGAAGCAGGGGGCACACAAAGTTGGCAGCTGCTGTTTTATAAATTGAAAATTAAGAAATGTGAGGTCTTAGACTTTATTTTGGCAGAGAGAAAAAGTGTCTATTTAAGTGTGCTCTTTGTTTCTCCCCCCTTTTCCCTGTATTGTAGTGATTGCAGTGGTGTTTAGTAAAGAGCCAGCCATATGAGGGAGGGCTGTTGCCCAGAGAAAGTGCTGGGCAGCAGGGGGCAAGGCATACCAGGGTGCACTGAAAACACAGTACAAGAGAGCATGGGCCCCAAAATGAAGTTTCCAGTGAACTGTCCAGCTGGGAAGTTTGATGTTCTGTTCTACCTCCTTGGGATGATTGGTGGGTCTTGTGAAATTCCGAAGAAAAATGCAAACTCTGTCTCCAAGAAGGATGTTTTGGTCACATTTCCTCTCTGGAGGCAGCCTCCAAAGTTCTAAAAATGATAAGGTAGAAATAAAAATATGTCAACTTCTTTTCCCCTCTTTCAGTCTTCCTGTGACCAGGCAAATTCCTGCTTATACAAGCCAGTTTCCTCTGCCTGCTGCTTAGAATCACAGGAGAGGTAGCCCACTCAAGGAAAATCTCTATTTTTTTGTCTTTGATGTAAGGAATAAACAGGAACTTGGCCAGGATTCCCTGAGCTCTTGTTCCCAGACTGACTCAACATTGGCTCTGTTCTCAGGATGCAAATGTGGTGTGTGTGATCCTGGGGCAGCCCTAGGGACATTCAGGGGAATCACCCTGGATGCTACTAGCTTTCTTTGGTGGGTTGTCTTAGACAAGCTAAAGTCATCCTTGAGGAAAAAGAGTTCCTTAAACTGAAATATAAAGCAGAAGTGGGTGGGGTGGGGGACAAAACAGATTGGATTTATTTAGTCAGAATAATTGCAGACCAAATTAGTCATTTACCAAGTGTGAAATGTTTTCCCTCTTCACACAAACATACACACCCCTCTGTTATATTTTATTAATCTTGGGTCTTGTAAAAAAAAATGGAGAAGGAACTTATGGTTACCCAAAAATGTATTCATTTATCCAACAAATAGGTGTTGAAGTCTTATGTTGTGTGTAGCTCTCTGCTCAAAACTGTGAGGGGCTAAGATGCATAAGATGTGATTTTTGGCTTCCAGAATTCTTCAGTTAAATATGGAAGAGAAGACGAACTTGAAAAATAGTATGAGAATACTCTGTAATGGTCAAAGACAATAAGCAGTATCAGTGGTATATAATTAGATTCTGGAAGACTGGCAGATATATAAAGGAAAAGAGATCCTTGGTAGCTGCATTTTACTAAATCATTAATATTCCCTCCTGGATTTGTTCCCTGTATGTAAAGAAGGGGCCTTTAAGCCTGGTCAGGTAAGATGAAACATATACTGCATACTGCATTTATCTAGGACTGTGTCTGAAGAGTGGTCTTTGAAAAAGTAGAGTTGTCCAAATCCCCTCAATGATTCTTTGGGATTGTTGGAGATAATCACCATTAACTTTATGTTGCAGGTAAGGAATGGCAGTTTGGAAGGGCTCATAGTCTTTCTAAGATGAGAAGGTATCCTTTGAAATAACTGTCAGATGGGTTAACATAAAGCTTAAAAGTAGAGAAGAGTACTTGTCCACACCTGGCATCTTGCCCATGTGCTAAGGCAGAGGTGTGGGGTGTACTTTTTCTTAAAGGAGGTCCTCACCCAAGGCATAGAGGAGCCTCTGAGTGCAGGCCGAGGTCCTTCTCTGGAAGACCAGAAACCTTACCCCAGTGCATGGCATATGAGACCTAAGTTTTGCTCAGTGTTTTCTTGCGGCATGCTAAGGCCATGGTAACTAAGACAAGTAGGCTCTTTACACATACCCTACCTGTTGTCATCTTGTCCAGTTGGTTGATAACATAGAGCTAAAGTGAGCTCCTTAAGGTTCTCTTTAATATCAAGAAAACAGTCTGGAGGAAAGCCCAAAGTGTAGACTATCTAATCATATTTCCAGAGAGCTATGGCAACCACCTATAGAAGATTGTGGCGTATTGTCCACTCTTTGCTGCCTACCCCCATTCATATTTATTCATTGTGTAGATTGAATAAGCATCTGATGGCAAAAGGATGGTGAATTTCAGATTCCTTTGTATGTGATTAACTTCCAGGGGCTATTAAGAACTGATTTATGTGAATTGTGATACTGAAACTAAGCAACTCATTTGCATCTTTGCCTTAGCTTCTCCAGGCAAATGCCTCCAAGGGCATTTGTGGGTCACCTTTGGTACTTGACAGTGACTTTAGGGAAGGAAGATTTTGTCTAATGCTTGCTATTCCTTAAGGCCCAACTGAAACACTCTTTCTGCACTGTAATTCTTCTCTGAACTCTTTAGTCTTGTATATATTTTCCATAGCTCTTTGTTTATGTCTCTCTCTCTCTTTTTTTTTTAAGATTTTATTTATTTAAGAGAGAGAGAGAGTACAAGCACAAGCAGGGGGAGGGGCAGAGGGAGAAGGAGAAGCAAACTCCCCGCTGAACAGGGAACCTGACCTTGGGCTCGATCCTGGAACCCTGAGATCATGACCTGAGCCAAAGGCAGATGCTTAACTAACTGAGCCACCCAGGTGCCCCTGTTCATGTTTCCTTTGACCACATATTTGGTTATTCACAAATGTGTCTATTCCCTCCATTGAATTTTAAGATCTTTAAGGACAAATTTCATATATTGATTTTTTTTTTCCCCACTGAGAAGCTAGAAATGGTGGGTACTCAGTGGTATATGCTGATTAAAAAAGGTTTATATAAAGGAAAGCCTGTACAATTCAGTATTGTCATTATGAAGTACTGTTATCCCTGCACGTAAAGTTTAGGTATTTTTCCAGATTTTGTAAAAATACTAGGACCTAATGCTTATGAGAAAGTAGGTTTTGTATTCAGGCAGACTTTAAACGGGGTTTCATCATATATGAAACAATTTATCATCTTCATTATTAGCTTCTCACAGCTTCTCCTCTGGGTTCCTTTATCTGGGAAGCAAAGTGGCCTTATGAAAGGAGCATGGACTTTAAAACTGACCAGATAGGTGACTTGGGTAAGCTACTCTACCTTTCCCTGTGTTCATTTCCTCAGCTATAAAACAGGGATGATTATAGTTCCCTTGCACAGTTCTAAGACACATGGTTGGGCTTTGTCTCTTATGCCTTCATCCATACCCTCATCATTTCTCACATAGATGTTTCACTGGGAATGATTATGCTATTCTTTCAACCCATTTTCCACACTGGTGTTTGTGGCGTGTAGATCTCAACACTTTTCCTGTAATTTAGTACTTCTTCATCACCTCTAGGATAAAAGCCAAATTTCTTACCATAGTACTAGAGGCTCTGACTGCTGTTTTATTCTTCAACACTATCTTTCTGCTTTCATGTTGGTTCATTCCTCCAGGAAGCAGACATCAGCATGGAATTAGAAATGCAAGAGATTTTGTGCCTGTGAAAGGTACTGGAAAAAAGGAGTAGGAATAGGCAGGGGAAGTTTAGGTTGTGGTGCTGGTCTGACACCTGTGACAAAGGGGAAAGGAAGGACAATTGGATAGGAAGAGTCTCAGACTTTGATACAGCTCTGTGAAAGTCTTTTCCAGTCCAGTAAGGAGCTTTGGTGTAACAATTACCTGTATATGAGTCCCCGCTGTTGGCAAATGGTGAGCCTTGCTCAGGCATTGGCTAGAGCTGCCTGAGGAGAGTAAAACCTCAGAGATTGAAAGTCGAGGCAGATCCAGGATGCCTGGGTGGCTCAGTTGGTTAAGCGTCCGCCTTCAGCTCACATCATGACCCCAGGGTCCTGGGACTGAGTCCCGCGTCGGGCTCTGTGCTCAGCGGGGAGCCTGCTTCTCCCTCTGCCTGCTGCTCCCTGTTCTCATGCTCTCTCTCTCTCTTTCTCTCACTAGTAAATAAAATCTTTAAAAAAAATAAAGTTGAGGCAGATCCTAAAGGTACCCATAGCTAGCAGCTAGCAAACTGTACTCCTTGAGGCAGATCCTCTTGAAAATAAACCTGAGCAGCCGCATACCTCATGACCACTGTAGTCTTCTTTGTATTCTTTCCTCTGCCATGTCAAGTTCCTTTAGCAACCATTCAACAGATATGAGTGCCCACTTTGTGCCCATAACCAAGCTTGCTGAGCAAAACCAGGCTCTCTGGAGCCTACAACCTAATGGGGGAAATAAATGCTAGTCATATATTCACACTGACAGGTCCATAACTGTCAATTGCAGTGAGTGCTCTGAAGGAAAGGAAGCTCAGTCTATGGGAGTGGGTGACAAAGGAGCCTGAATTCCTTGAACTCACCACAGTCTCACCACACAGTCTCTTGCCTTTCTATATTTGTGTGTGTTGTCCTTCTGCCGTAGCATTTTTCCCTGCTTCTTTACCTAGCCAACATCCTCAGTAATAAAATCCATAAACACATATAGGATGACCATATGTCCCCTTTGCCTTGGGTAGTTCCAGTCAATCCCTTCTGTTCCACTGAAATTGTTAGCATCACTCTCATGCTCAAAATGTCCCAATTTGGATATTATGTGGTCATTTATTTGCCAAAAATTTGCACTATTTTACACATTTTATACAAAATATTCCCTTAATGCTCACTATATCTTTGGAACAGTAACGACTTCTTACCAGCTTTACAGTGTGAAAAGTGAGTCAGAGGTTAAATAAACTTGATCAAGGTCACAAAGTGAGTGGTGCTGGGATTTGAACCCAGGAAGTCTGGCCCTGAGCCTGGTCCTCTCAACCACCAGGCTGTTTTGCCCTTCACAGGGCTTTACTTTATCTTTTATTATTTTTATTTATTATATTCAATTAGCCAACGTATAGTACATCACTAGTTCTTGATGTAATGTTCAACAATTCATTAGTTGCGTATAATACCCAGTGCTCTGCTGGCTAACTGAACATTAAAAAAAATTACTAACACCCAGTGCTAATCACCACACATGCCCTACTTAATACCCATCACCTGGCTACCCTATCTCCCTACCCCCTCCCTTCTGTAACCCTCAGTTTGGTTCTTGGAGTCCAGAGTCTCTCATGGTTTGTCTCCCTCTCTGATTTCTTCCCATTCAGTTTTCCCTTCCTTCCCCTGTTGATCCTCCATGCTATTCCTTATGTTCCACATATGAGTGAAACCATATAATTGTCTTTCTCTGCTTGACTTATTTCACCTAGCATAATCTCCTCCAGTCCCTTCCATGTTGCTGCAAATGTTAGGTAATCGTTCTTTCTGATAGCTGAGTAATATTCCATTGTATATATGGACATCTTCTTAATCCAGTCATCTGTTGAAGGGCATCTTGGCTCCTTCCACAGTTTAGCTATTGTGGACATTGCTGCTATGAACATTGGGGTGCATGTGCCCCTTCTTTTCATTATGTCCGTATCTTTGGGGTAAATACCCAGTAGTGCAATTGCTGTGTCCTACCCGTAGGATAGCTCTATTTTTAAGATCTTGAGGAACCTCTATACTGTTTTCCTGAGTGGCTGTATCAGCTTGCATTCCCACCAACTGTGTAAGAGGGTTCTGCTTTCTTCACATCCTCACCAACAGTTGTTCCTTGTCATGTTAATTTTTGCCATTCTAACTGGTGTAAGGTAGTATCTCATTGTGGTTTTGATTTATATTTCCCTGATGGCTAGTGATGTTGAACATTTTTTCATGTGTCTGTTAGCCATTTGTATGTCGTCTTTGGAGAAATGTCTGTTCATGTCTTCTGCCCATTTCTTGACTGGATTGTTTTTTGGGTGTTGAGTTTGATAAGTTCTTTATAGATCTTGGATACTAGCCCTTTATCCATAATGTCATTTGGAAATATCTTCTCCCATTCTGTGGGTGCCTCTTAGTTTTGTTGACTGTTTCCTTTGCTGTGCAAAAGCTTTTTATCTTGATGAAGTCCCAAAAGTTCATTTTTGCTTTTGTTTCCCTTTCCCTTAGAGATATGTCTTGAGAGAAGTAGCTGTGGCCAGCATCAGAGAGGTTACTGCCTATGTTCTCCTCTAAGATTTTGATGAATTCCTGTCTCACATTGCAGTCTTTCATCCATATTGAGTTTATCTTTGTGTATGGTGTAAGAGAATGGTCCAGCTTCATTCTTCTGCATGCAGCTGTTGAATTTTCCCAGTACCATTTATTGAAGAGACTTTTTTTTTTCCATTGGCTATTCTTTTCTGCTCTGTCAAAGATTAGTTGACCATAGAATTGAGGGTCCATTTCTGGGGTCTCTATTCTGTTCCATTGATCTATGTGCCTGTTTCTGTGCCAGTACCATGCTGTCTTGATGATCACAGCTTTGTAATGGACCTTGAAGTGGCATTGTGACGCCCCCAGCTTTGGTTTTCTTTTTCACAATTCCCTGGCGATTCGGGGTCTCTTCTGGTTCCATACACATTTTAGGATTGTTTGTTCTAGCTCTGTGAAAAATGTCGATGGTGTTTTGGTAGGGATTGCGTTGAAAGTGTAGATTGCTCTGGGCAGCATAGACATTTTCACAATGTTTATTCTTCCAATTCATGAGCAGAGAATGTTTCTCCATCTCGTTGTGTCTTCCTCAATTTCTTTCATAAGTGTTCTGTCATTTCTAGAGTATAGATCATTTACCTCTTTGGTTAGGTTTATTCCTAGGTATCTTATGGCTTTTGGTACTATTATAAATGAAATCAATTCCTTAATTTCTCTTTCTTCAGTCACATTGTTAGTGTATAGAAATGCAACTGATTTCTGTGCATTGATTTTGTATCCTGCCACATTGCTGAATTGATATATGAATTCTAATAATTTTAAGGTGGAGTCTTTTGGGTTTTCCACATAAAGCATCATGTCATCTGCGAAGAGAGAGAGTTTGACTTCTTCTTTGCCAATTTGAATACCTTTTATTTCTTTTTGTTGTCTGATTGCTGATGCTAGGACTTCTAGTACTATGTTGAACAAAAGTCATGGGAGAGGGCATGCATCCCTGTCATGTTCCTGACCTTAAGGGAAAAGTTCTGTTTTTCCTCCTTGAGAATGATATTCGCTGTGGGCTTTTTATAGATGGCATTTATGATATTGAGGTATGTTCCCTCTGTATTTTGAGGAGTTTTAATCAGGAAAGGATGCTGTATTTTGTCCGATGTGTTTTCTGCATCAGTTGAGAAGATCATATGGTTCTTGTCTCTTCTTTTGTTAGTGTGATCTATCACATTGATTTGCAAATGTTGAACCACCCTTGTATCCCAGAAATAAATCCCACATGGTCTTGGTGAATAATCCTTTTAAGGTACTGTTGGATCCTATTGGCTAGGATCTTGTTGAGTATTTTGGCATCCATATTCATCAGGGATATTGGTCTGTAATTGTCCTTTTTGGTGGGGTCTTTGGTTTTGGCATCAGGATAATGCTGGCCTCATAGAATGAGTTTGGAAGTTTTCCTTCCATTTCTGTTTTTTGGAATAGCTTCAGTAGAATAGGTGTGGTTTCTTCTTTAAATGTTTGGTAGAATTCCCCTGGGAAGGCACCTGGCCCTGGACTCTTGTTTTTTGGGAAGTTTTTGATTACTGTTTCAATTTCTTTGATGGTTATTGATCTGTTCAGATTGTCTATTTCTTCCTGTTTCAGTCTTGGTAGTTTATAAGTTTGCAGGAATGCATCAATTTCTTCCAGATTGCCTAGTTTGTTTGCATATAGCTGCTGATAATACGTTCTAATAATTGTCTCTATTTCCTTGGTATTGGTCGTGATTTCTCACCTTTCATTCATGATTTTAATTTGGGTCCTTTTTCTTTTCCTTTGGATAAGTCTGGCCAGAGGTTTATCAATCTTATTAATTCAAAGAACCAACTTCTAGTTTCATTGATTAGTCTACTGTTGTAGTTTCTATTTCATTGATTTCTGCTCTATTCTTTATTATTTCTCATCTCCTGCTTGTTTTAGACTTTTCTGGTCTTTCTCCAGATCCTTTAGGTATTAGGTTAGCTTGTGCATTTTGGGATTTTTCTAATTTTTTGAGAGAATCTTGGCTGGCTATGTACTCCCTTCCAAGGACTGCCATTGCAGTATTCCATAGGTTTTGAACTGATGTGTTTTCATTTTCATTGGTTTGCATGAATTGCTTAAGTTCCTCTTTAATTTCTTGGTTGACCCATTCATTCTTTAGCAGGATGCTTTTTAACCTCCAAGTGTTTGCATTCCTTCCAAATTTTTCCTTATGGTTGAGTTCCAGTTTCAAAGCACTGTGGTCTGAAAATATGCAGGGAATAATCTCACTATTTTGGTATCTGTTGACACCTGATTTGTGACCCAGTATGTGATCTATTCTGGAGAATGTTTTGTGTGCACTTGAAAAGAATGAATATTCTGTTGTTTTAGGATAGAATGTTCTGTGTATATCTACAAAGTCCATCTGGTCCTGTGTGTCCTTCAAAAGCTCTTGTTTCTTTGTTGATCTTCTGCTTAGATGATCTATCTATTGTTATGAGTGGAGTGTTGAGGTCTCCTACCACTAATATATTTTTACCAATATGATTCTTTATTTTGGTTATTAGTTGGTTTATGTAGTTGGCTGCTCCCATGTTGGGGGAATAGATATTTACAACTGTTAGATTTTATTTTTGGATAGACCCTTTAAGTATGATATAGTGACCCTCTATATCTCTTACTATAGTCTTTGGTTTAAAATCTAATTTGTCTGATATGAGAATTGCTACCCCAGCTTTCTTTTGACGTTTGTTGGCATGGTAAATAGTTCTCCATCCCCTCACTTTCAACCTGGAGGTGTCTTTAGGTTCAAAATGAGTCTCTTGTAGACAGCATACGGATAGGGCCTGCTTTTTTATCCAGTCTGAAACCCTGTGTCTTTTGATGGGGGCATTCAGCCCGTTCACGTTGAGAGTAACTATTGAAAGATATGAATTTAGTGTCATTGTATTGCCTGTAAAGTCCCTGTTTCTATAGATTGTCTCTGTTAATTTCTGGTCTATATTACTCTTGGGGTCTTTCTTCTTTCATAGAACCCCCCTTAATATTTCTAGCAGGGCTGGCTTGGTGGTCACATATTCTTTCAGTTTCTGCTGGTCATGGAAGCTCTTTCTCTCTCTGTCTGTTCTGAATGACAGCCTTGCTGGATAAAGTATTCTTGGCTGCATGTTCTTCTCGTTTAGTACCGTGAATATGTCTTGCCAGCCCTTTCTGGTTTTGCATGTCTCTGTGGGTAGAGGTTTGATGTTATTCTGATGTTCCTCCCTCAGTGTGTGATAAGTCTCTTACCCCTAGCTACTCTCAGGATAGCTTCCTTGGCTCTAAGATTTGCAGGCTTCACTATTACATGTTGGGGTGTTGATCTACTTTTATTGATTTTTGGGAGGGTTCCCCTCTACTTCTTGGACACAGATGCTTGTTTCCTTCTCAGCTACAATTTGCTCAAATTGTAGTCCTCTCTCTCTCCACCCCATAGGGGATCCCAATAAATCTGACATTGGAACATTTCATGGCATCATTGATCTAAGTCTGTTTTCGTGGGCTACTAGCTGCCTATCCATATCTTCCTCAGCTTCCTTCCTATCAGCTTATCTTCTAGATCACTGATTTGTTCTTCTGCCTCATTTACCCTGGCTGTTAGAGTATCCAGTTTAGGCTGCATCTCATTCATAGCATTTTTAGGTTCAGCCTGATTAGATCTCATTTCTGCCCTTAGAAATGATATATTGTCACTAATTCTTCTTTTAAGCCTAGCTATTGACTTCATGATTGCTATCCTGAAGTCTATCTCTAACATCTTGCTTATATCCGTATCCATTACTTCTGTGGCATAGGACATTGTCTTTGTTTCTTTTCTTTGTTGGGAGTTCCTCCTCCTAGTCATACTGTTGTGAAATGGTTGAGCAAATAGATAGGGTCCAAAATATCAACCACAACCCAAGCAAAATGCACTTTAGAAAAAATCCGAAGTGGTGGAAAGCTACCACAGATATGCCTTCAAAGTCAAGATGATGAAAAAAAAAAGGGGGGGAAGGGGGGGCAGGGAGAGGGATTTTAATCTCTCAGGGTGGACAAAAACAGAGTGATCTGCCTGTTCCTGATTGATTTTTGGTGTGTGTTAGAAGACACTATATCCCAAAATTGCAGAGAAATCAGAAAATATATATATATATATTTTCTGATTTCTCTGCATGATGAATAGAGTGAAAAATGCACTAGTATGGGGGCATAAATCTATAAAACATATATGCGAAAAAATAAAAGTTAAGAAGCGACTTAAAAACATAGGTTGGGGAAATAAGAATATTTGAAACAGGAATAGGTTCCCGAAAAAAAAAGGGAAAAAAACAATAAGAAAAGAAACTAAAAAATGTAAAATTTTAGCCTGAAGCATAAATGTGTCCTGAAGGAATACCTGGAGCTCCCTATATTATTTTCCCCTGGTGCTGGAGTTTTACAGTTCTGTGGGATAAACTTATCATTCACCTGTTCTTCTAGTCAGTCTTCTGGGGGAGGGGCCTGCTGCTTGGCTTCTCAAGCATCTTTGCCTGGTTGGAGTTGTCCCACCCCTTGTCAGGGGGTGGGCTTAATGCTAGCTGGTTGGCTGTGTGGCTTTTGTTCCCTGGTGTTTTTCCGCTTCTCTTTATAGGGTCAGAGCAAATATGGCCGTTTGGGAATCTCCAGCCCAGAGCTGCAATGTCGCGGTTCCCCCGCCCACCGCCCAATCCTCCAGGTCAAACCATCTCCACTTCTGCACATACCGAACTCCACAGATTCGTGCAATTTGTGCCCACCGCACCTCTCCTGGGGGAGTCATGGGGACCCACGCGTGTCTCTGTGCTTTGTGACTCTGCAGCTGCTAGCGGCCGTGAGCTCACGCATACACCCTCTTCCACAGCTCCCTGGTCACGTGGGGGAATGCCCCAGTGTCCTTTCATGGGCCACATTGCCCTGTGAGCCATCCCCGTCATGGCGGCAAGCTCTTTTATATCTCCCCTAGGATGTTAAACAGCCCGTACCTTCTAGTCCTTTGCAGGGTGGTCAGGCAGAGGGTGGTCTCCTACCAGCTTGGCTTGTGGTTTATGGTAACCTGAGCTGACAGTCCCTTCTGGGCTCACTGACCAAAACCAGTCTCCCCACTCGACTGCTTGATCATTCTATCGGTTCAGGCTTTCCTGTTCTTTCTGAGTCCCTGGAATCCTGAGACCACAATGATCTGCCTAGAATTCTGCCGTGTTTGTCCCTTGTGCCCTTTTCAGAAAGGGGTACCTCTCACTAGAACAGATTGCTAAGGGTCCGGATTTTTTGCTCTGGTGTTGTATCACTTTCTGTGGCTGGCTTATGGAGGCTCCCACCCCCCTCTGTTTATCTTTGGATATTTCCCCCGAAGATTCAAGGTTCCACACCTCCTACTTGGAAAAGTAGTTGTTTTTCTGCCTGTGGAGATCCAGCTAAATCTTCTTACATCTCAATTTGAATTCATGTATGTTCAGAATGGTTTGATAGATATCCAGCTAAATTTGAGGGACCAGATGAAACAAGGCCCCCTGCTCTGCTGCCGTCTTGCCCCCCAACCCCGGGTTCAAGGCTTTACTTTAGAAGCCCTCTTCTGATGTCCAATTCCACCCCTTCACCTGGCCTAGTTGTTCCCTATGTGGTCCCTTCATACCTTGCATGCTGTGGGGGCGCTGTGTACTGTTTCTCAACTTCATTCCCCTCTGCTTCCAGTACCTCACACACAGAGAGTTCAGTACATTTTTCGAATGACTGGATTGAGACAGGTGAGAACGTCATCGATATGTGCCTCATGGACTGTTAAGCTGGAATAGACCCTTGAGTGAGTAATAGTGCTCCTTTTTAGGTATTTTCCCTTTTATCTAACATTCAGACATTACTTACCTTCTCCTCCTAGCTTAATACCGTCCCCATACCTACCCAGTTATGAGCACTGTAGACTAAAAAGGGACATCTTTGCAAAAAGTATATTCCATAATTCTTTGTTTTGTCTAATTTCCCTTGTGGTGTCACATTCTTTGGGCATTGTTTCTTTTCATGTCCCTGAAATAATGCTTTATTTTTAGAGAGTTCTAACCAAGAGGGCATTCCAAAGACAGTGATATTTCTGGACTTGTTATAAAAGAATTTATAATTTTAGAAAAAAGACCACAGTTTGCATTTTGCTAAAGGACTTTCAGAGGGAAAGGATAGTTTAGTAATTAGGAAATGAAGGTTTATTTTTTTACCTTGACTCTATTGTTTTCCCTTCTTACCCTTCATAGGGGCAAGTCCTGAAATAATATAAAACAGACACATGAAGTAATTCCACAAACTTCATGCTCCCTTTATTTTCATGGTTAGGACCTTTCTAAAGAAAGATAACTTCTTAAGATATTGAAGATAAAGCTCTTAACATGGTTGTATGGAGCATAGAAAAGACACTTGATAGATTATTCTTCAACTGGGAAGCTTTTTTTCATCTACCCATGTATCATGGAGAATAAGATTTTATTTTCAACCATTAGATTTTTAAACACTTCATAGATTATCAGTTGAAAATTACTAGTATTTAAAAAAAAAAACAAAACAAAGAGAACAGTATCATGAACTGCATGTACCCAGCTTCGGCTTTTACCTGCATTCTATCAATCTTATAACCAGACCTGCCTATCCAAGTCATGAATGCTAGGCTCTCTGGTCAGTTGGTTTTTCTTCTAATGCTTGGTTTCCCTTTGCTTAGTCTCTTTTTACTTTCGCTGAAAAGATCAATCTGTTAGACCTGTTTTAGCCACTCTTCCCTTTTCTCCCCACTCCAAAGAAGAAATGTCCTTACATCATGGTTTGGAGCAGGATGCTGTGAAGTTACCTTATTCTAAAATGGTGTAGACATCCAGGAGCTATCACAAGACAGTATCGTAGGAGAACAAGGGAGGCAGGTGGAGGCAATTCCTGTCAGAATGACGAAGACATCAGAACTGCTCTTTGAAGGATTATTAGCTTTTGGAGAAGCTTTCGGATGGATGACAAATTGCAATTATTCCTTTTTCTTTTTATTATAAGGATGATAGTAAACAGCTTGGAATGCTTACTACATCCCAAGCACTATTCCAGTATTATACTTTACCTATATTATTTCATTCTCACAGCAACCAAGTGAGGTACAGGGACTCTTAACATTCCCATTTGACAGATGAGGAACCTGAGGCACAGGGAAGTTAATTCACCCAAGGACATACAACACAAGGGAAATAAAAGTTCAGACATTCATGGGTTCATAGAGTAGGTGTGAAGGTCATGGAGACTAACTCCTTTATTAAATAAACAATAATAAAGGGGTAAAGGGCTTCTCCAGGACACACAGTTAGTGTGTGGCAGGGTTGAGACTCATATTCAGAAACACTTGAGTTGAGCCTGGTGTGTTTCAGTTGTGCCACTCAGCTGTCTCCACTGCTAGAAGCACCCAGAGGCCTCATGATATCAGTACTCTACCTTTCAGCTTTTGTTATTATTGACTCTTCTTTTACTATCTTCTTCCCTTCAGGAATGTTTAATTTTTTAAAATCTTAACTCTAAAATTATTGAACTTTGCAAACAGAATACAGCCTATTCAAGACATGGTGCAAAAGTCAATGTAAAGTTGGGGAAAATCTCCTGCCTTCTTACACGAAACTCTAAATATAAAATGAATTGTTTTCATTTTTTTTTTCATTTCCTCCACCTTATAGCCTTAAAAAAGTGATAGATGTCTGAAGGATAATTTTTTTCTCTGCCACTAAAGGCATTGCACACTGTGGTGCTTATTCATGTTACTTTACTTTTATAATAGAAAAAGCATATACAGAACAAAAACACATCACTGATTATCAAACCAGAGGCTACAACAAGAGATGGGAATATGATTGGGTTATCAGGATTTCCCTTTTTTTTTTTTAATGCAAGTTACTGTATACTCATGGGTTTTTATTTACTATATTACAGTCAATTATAATCATTCTTTTTTGACCAAATTTGGCCACTGGAAGTCTCCTTAATTGGTTCTTGTGTCTTTTTTTTTTTTTTTAATTTAAGAGAGAGCATGTGTGCATGGGGGTGGGGGAGGAGCGGCAGAGGGAGAGAATCTTCAAGCCGACTCTCTGCTGAGCTTGGAGCCAGACATGGGGCTGGATCCTGTGAACCCTGAGATCATGACCTTGAACCAAAACCAAGAGCTGGATACTTAACTGACTGAGCCACCCAGGTGTCCCTGGTTCCTGCATCTTTTTGACATAATCCCATTAGTTTTTGAGTCTTCTTGCTTTCTATGACAATAAGATATCCCCAAAAGATGTTTTATGTTCTTGCCAGATTTTTTTCGTTTTGTGTGTGTGTGTGTGTGTGTGTGTGTGTGTGTGCATGTAAACAGAGCAGTTTAGATTATATGGATTTTAGAACTCCTTGAGAAATTTGAAAGCCATTTTTTAGATCACTGTGCGAATTGTGATTTTTAAAAACAGAATTTTGGCCTTCAAGAGCTATATTTTTAGAGTGAATCTTATTTGGGAAATAGAATTTATAAGTTTTCTAAATCAAGGGGTTTACTAACTTCATATTTTCTCTTTTTCAACTTTTTGACTCATTTCCCTCTTTGCTGAAAGAGAACAAATACACTTATAATTGCTTACGAAGGAAATTTCACATGAAAAGAAATGGAAAGAATTTTCAGATACTGTTCCTGCCCAGAGAGTGGTGAAAAGGATGGCATATTAAATGTTCTCTGTCCTCCATGGTCTTCTTTGCTATGTAATCACAGACTCTTCCCTCCACTCTGCCCTGGCTTCTCTACTGTTGGGTAGAGGTACAAGGAGCTATTTACTTCAAAGTCAGACATCCCTGGAGTCACATTTTAGTTCTCTTCTTACTAAATCTTTGCAGCATTTGAGGTTTCCCCCCCCTCATCTATAAAGTGAAGCAAAAGTACTCTTATAAGTTGAAAGTGAGGCTATAATGACACATTCCACATAGTACAAGTATAGGACTGGAGGCATAGCAAGTGTTTAGTAGTTGTCGAATTCCGAATTCCTTCTACCTTGTATTATATTTACACATGCAGGATATGTGTCTGCCTCATTTCTCTAAGCTTTATTAAATATAACACAACTACAAAAACTGCATAAAATGAACAGTTTAATGAACTATAAGGTGAGCATTCTTTTGGACATATCCATGTGAAACAGGTCTCGTCTTCCTCCGTTGGATGAGGTACACTCTATAGTAAATCAGGACAGTCCTGATTTTGCAATGTGGATAATTTTGTAGCAGTTTCCACCACCAGAAGTCACACATAGGGATGAAAGATGACATTTCATAGCTAAATTAAGTTGGCCCAAATCCCACAAAGATCTTGTTAGCATAAGGGAGATCTCATTGTCCACTATAGTGTATTTTGGGTTTACTTCTATGGCTGTGGAAAGACTGGCCCACTTTGCAGTTTTTAAATCACAAAATGACTAGGAAAAATGCAGATGTTTAAAATGCTTGTATTTGTCCCAGAAAGCTTAAACTCCCAATTGTAAAAGGAAATTTGGAATGTCAGGAATCCCTGAGGAGGAGCATTCAACGTTAGGATCTTGGTGCTGTTTGGCTGATAAAGTGGCAGTCGCTGGCCGTACAGTACAATCCTGATGCAGATGTTGATGACTCAGTCTGGTCGTCTTCTTCTCTGCGTTCCTCCCTTGTCACACTCTTTGGCTGTGAATCCAACTACTTGACCTGCTCCTCATTCTCTAGGTCTCTGGGTTGGATAGAAAGCCTGATGAGTTCTGAATATTGATTCTGGGAGTTCTTTCATGCTTTACCATCCCACATTGACTCATCTCTCTAGTTTCCAGTTTGGATCTGGTAACCCTGCAGGATAAATCTTCTGATGATTGTTTCCTATGCTCCATGCCTTGTAACTATAGGAGGATGCAGCTTGCGCTCTTGCCCAGCCCTGGTCTGGGAGATTAGTCACTGACTTGAAGTTAACCGAGGAAGTGTCTTTTTAATTTTTTTTCTTTCTGTTCTTGTTTGTTTTTATTTGAGTAGTTTTTTCTTTGGTTGGTTGCTGGCCCTTAAGAGATGTCATAAAGGGGATGCCTGGGTGGCTCAGTCATTAAGCATCTGCCTTCGGCCCAGCGCATGATCCCGGAGTCCTGGGATCGAGCCCTGCCTTGGGCTCCCTGCTCTGCTGGGAACCTGCTTCTTCCTCTCCCACTCCCCCTGCTTGTGTTCCCTCACTCGCTGGCTGTCTCTCTATCTGTCAAACAAATAAATAAATACATAAAATCTTAAAAAAAAAAAGATGTCAAAAAGCTATGCCATTATGACAGTTAGCTCTTGACCTTGCCTTATGGACCCAAGTGAGAGAAGCTTGGTTCTGTCATTAAGATTGGTTGTTCCAGGTCCATACTGCTTGTAGTCCCTGGCATTGCTGGTTAGCTTGCTCTGAATCTTATCTCTTTAACAAGACTACACATACTTTGAGAACAAGGAGCATGTCTATTTTTCTTCCTTGGCACCCGAGCACTCAACATTATCATCTATCTATCATGTGTTGTGGTAACCAGAGAAGAGCCTTGGGTTTGCTGTTTTGTTTTGCCTAGCTGTCATCTAGCAGGTCAGGTCATTAACTATTTTGTCATTAGAGTTGAAGTCCAACTAGTTGGTGTCTTTGAGAAATAATACCTTTGTTAGAAGGAGAGAGCCCACTCTTAATCGAGAACTTTCAGAGAGCTCCAGATAAATATCATAATTTTGGTTTTGTACCTATTTGAAGAGAGAAAGATTGTTATTAGAGTGTTGAAGTTGACTTTAGGGTTTCCCTTCTCAATCATGGCCCAAGTATTTTAGCCCATGGTATGCTTTTGAGGCAGAAGGATGGCCATGGTCCTTGCTCTTGAGGTATCTCTAGTCTTGTTGGACTATAACAGATGCAAGAGATCTGAGAAGGGTGCTCTGGGACATACAGTATGTGCTGCAAGATTGTCAGAGGGCAGGAAAGGCCTCACAGAGATGATAGAATATGAAGGTCTTATGCTGGACCTTCATGAATGGGAGGATTCCTAAGGGTAGAGAGGAGGGCTTTGGAGGAGACCAAGGTATGAACAAACTAATGTGCAGGATGTATTTGAAGGAACTGAGTAAGAAAATTAGGCTGGAGTGGAAAGATAAGGCAAAGAAGTAATGGTGGGTAAATTGAGAAGGGTTCGTTATAGGTCATAGGTGATAATAAATGCCTCCTAAGGGGTTTGGAGGTGAGAAAGTGTTCTAGTGAAGGTGATGTTCTCAGATTAGCCTTGGAAGGGCCTGCAGGGTAATAGCAATGGGGTAATGCTGAGAATTGGGTAATTGGTGGGGATAAATTGCTGCTGGGGCTGCCTTTTTGAGTAGTGAGGCTTAGGCCACTATGTTTCTCTCCTGCACTAATTCTAACAGATTTTTATAGTTCCACAGTAGCAGTTCATCACACAGAGAAGAATTTTGCATGATTTATGATGCCAAACAGTATATTCAGACTGTATTTGAATGTTCTATTTGGAATAAATATTAACATGAATAACTTTTTAAGGACATTTCTGATTGATAATAGACATTTCAACAGCTGCTTATTAGGCTGATTCCAAGAGTCATGAAGCTGTGGCATCGACAATCCTTGACATTGCTGTTTGGGACCAATGAGGGAAGCTTACTCTGTCATTAAGATTGTCTGTGCCATGGCCACAAATGCAGTGAGGAACCATCCTGTGCATGCAGCCCTGGTCACCATGCACATTCATGCATGGGAGGGTCCTCGTCAGTATGATGTCAATTGTCTTGTCACCTTGCCAGTTCATGCTCTCTATTTTTTCTATAATTTTTACATATCATTATATTTTGAATTTTTTATTAAAAATAGATTTTGGTTTTGATTTTTAAAGCAAATGTGCATATGATCTTATGTCTCTGGCTGTAATTCATTTTTGACAGCTTTTTTTGGTCCACTTTAATCTGAATGTGCCTTGTGGACTCTTACAGTGCTGTATGGTCTGGTAAGTTCAATAACACCAATATGGGTCATCACTTCATAGGGACTGTAACTGAGTAGGCAGTGAGCTTGACAAGGAAGGAGAGGAGATAAGTTCAGGACCCTTGAAAAGGCTGATTTGCTGAATAACTACCTTCTTAAATCCCAGATTTGTACCAGGCCACATGGTTCAGAGATGCAAGCTAGCTCTCATTTCCTGAGACTGGAAAAAGTGCTAATGGTCTGGTTGGAAATTTGTTCATTCATAAGCTGACCTGCTGACAGTAGGTCTATCTTGAATAATAATAATAATAAACATTCCAGGTTCAATCAAATGTCAGTTTCGTATCTGGTCTATATGTACAGTTCCCAAACCAAACTACACAAAAATGAAAGGCTCAACTAATGGAATTTAAAGGCACGCTCATACTTTGCCAGCTTTGTAGGTTAAGCGTAAGCAGCAAACTAAAATGAGACCAGCAAAGATGAAGAATGTGGTAGGCATGGAAGAAGGTGAAGAGTGGGTCTTCTAGGCACATTAGTGAAACCCTGGAGCACTTACAGCAAGTGCCTAATTACAAAGTGAGACATTCATTACCCCAGAGGGAGATCATTGCCTTTGGAAATCTAGATTCTGGGATCTGTATTCTTTCCCATTTAAAGCAAAACAACCCCTCCCCCCACAATTTTCCTAAAATCCTTTATGTAAAACACGTTGAGCCAGGCAAAAGGTTATTAGCATTTCCTAACTCTCCAGCCACTCAAGGCAGTGATACAATTCTTATTGCTTGATAGATATAACAACTCTATAGGGGAGTCTTTTCTCCAGACTTAATTTTAAAAGGAAATATCACAAAGCTGCTGTCTTGTTGGGGTTCAGTATATAGGGGCTGGATGTCCATGTATTTTTTTTTTTTTAAAGATTTTATTTATTTATTTGACAGAGATAGAGACAGCCAGCGAGAGAGGGAACACAAGCAGGGGGAGTGGGAGAGGAAGAAGCAGGCTCACAGCAGAGGAGCCTGATGTGGGGCTCGATCCCATAACGCCGGGATCACGCCCTGAGCTGAAGGCAGACGCTTAACCGCTGTGCCACCCAGGCGCCCCTGCATGTCCATGTATTATTAAGACTTCTTCCTGTCAGCTCTGGGAAGGATGACTTTGGGGCAAAGCCATCAGTGTTCATTAGTAAGTCATTTCCCACCATTTAAAATACACACACACACACACACACACACACACACACACATAGCTTAAGAAGTCAATGCTGTGCTATTCTCATATTGATACTATAAGAAGTTTCAGAGTTTCATTGTAACAGTGAGATAAGGCAGTCGTCCCTGAAGTCAGCATCAAGAAAAATCCATTGGTTAACAGTTTGGAGTTTTTCTTTCCAGTATAATTTACGTGCATATAGGTACATCTTTTTTATTTTATAAAATTGGGATCATACTTTTAAGAATATATGCCCTACATTTTTTCTTACATTATAATTTATCATGGCATTAGTTATTCTCTAAGAACATGAATTTTTAAAAAAGATTTATTCATTTTAGAGGGGGAGAGAGCACATGAGCAGGGGAGGGACAGAGGCAGAGGCAGAGAGCAAATCTCAAGGAGACTCCCTGCTGAGTGCAGAGCCTGACATGGGGCTCCATCTCACCACCCTGAGATCATAACCGGAGCCAAAATCAAGAGTCAGATGCTTAACTGACTGAGTCACCCAGGCGCCCCTAAGAACATGAATTTTTAAAGAATGAATAGTATAGTTTTATATGGATGTCTGAGAATTTATTAATGAGCCCCTTTTTAAAAATTATATCTTTTTTTTAACCTTCATAAAATGATGTTTATTTTTGCACATTAGACTATTTGTGAATTTTTTAGGATAAATTAATGTAAGTTAAATTACTGGTTAAATACATACATTTTTAATAAACAACTTCAGAATGCTTCCAAAAAGCTGACTCCAATTATATTTCCTCCGGGTCTAACGGGAGATTGTCTGTTTCACTGTGCTCCCCCAACACTGTTACTGTTAAAACAAATTGTTTGGCAGATTCATAGATAAAACGTGGTATCTTACTTTAATTTTTATTTTGATTACCAGAGAAATTTAATTTTTCCATATACTTGCATTCTTGTATTATTGTTTTTTGGCTTATTTTGCACCCTAGAAGGTGATCCTCTTTGCGTATTGGCTTCCCTAATGAGCATGAGTGGTAAGGCAATCATAGTTTATAACTAACTGCAAACCCAGGTGAAGGACAGGCTTTCATATAGATTTGCTGATTAGATCAATAGATTTTTTTTTAAAGATTTATTTATTTGAGAGAGAGTGAGTATGTGCATGAGTGGGTGGAGGAGGGGAAGAGGGAGAGGGAGAGGGAGAGGGGGAGAGAGAATCCAAAACAGACTCCCTGCCAATCACAGAGCCTGACATGGGGCTCAGTCCCGGGACCCCAGATCATAACCCAAGCTGAGGTGAAGGGTCTGACGCTCAACCGAATGAGCCACGCAGGTACCCCTAGATCAGTAGCTTTTATGTCTACTTAATGAACATCTGTCCTAACCTGTTCCTTATTCTTTCTCTAACAGTTACTGATGATGGTGCATAATATGCTTTAATAAGTTATTAAGAGATCTATCTGATGGATGGAATAGTTTTTCTTACTATGAATTTACAATTCATTAGTATCATACTATTAAAACTTCACTTATTTTATTAACTACTACTCTCAACTTATTCACTACCAACCTCTTAAAATTTTTTCCAAAGAAGACTGTGAGAGAGCATCAAGTTCATTTTTGTGCCATTAGGCAAAGCCTAATCAAACTAGCCTGGAGGAGGCAGTAGAGGGAAAGCACTGGATTAAGTGTGAAGACATGGTTTTGGATCCTTGCCCTTCGAGTAAACGTGGCTAAGCCAAACCTCTCTGAGACTTAGATTGTCCATCTGTAAAATGGGAATAATAATCTCAGCTTTACTTACCATAGAAGCTGTTCATTTAAGAAAGGGGGTACATAAAAACACTTTGTAAAGTGTTTTTATAAAATTTTATAAAACATAGAAATTTTTATAAAATTACAGAAATTTTTATATATTTTATATATTTTTATAAAAATAGAAATTTAAAGTACTGTAGAATTTATCTTTTTTTATTTCATTAAGGAATTTCATGAACTGAATAAATACCGATTAGTATTGAGTATTTTGTATATGGCCTTCTGGTGTACAGGCCCCAAACTCTTAATACAAATCTTAGCTCATACCTGAAAGAGCATACTCTATAATTTTTTCTATACCTATTTAATCTTCTCTTTTTAAAAACTCTGAAGAGTTGATTCTCTGATTTGAGAGACATCTAAAAAACATCATAGATCAATGAAACCAGTAGCTAGTTCTTTGAAAAGATAGAATTGATGAGCCCCTAGCCAGACTCATGAAAAAAAAAAAAAAGACTCAAAGTCACAAATGAATGAAAGCGGAGAAATAACAACCAACTTGACAAATACATTTGTAAGAGAATATTTTGAAAGATGGTATGCCAACAAATTGGACAACCCAGAAGAAATGGATAAATTCCTAGAAACATATAATATACCAAAACCAAAGCAGGAAGAAATAAAAAATTTGACCAGACTGATGACCAACAATGAAATTGAATCAGTAATCCCCACAAACAAAAGTCCAGGGCCACATGACTTCACAGGTGAATTCTACCAAACACTTAAAGAGCTAATACCTATTCTTCTAAAACTATTCCAAAATATAGAAGAAGGAAGACTTCTCAATTCATTCTGTGAGGCCAGCATTACCCTGATACCAAAGATAAAAACACCACAAAAAAAGAACTACAGGCCAGTATCTCTGATGAACATAGCTGCAGAAATTCTCAACAAAATACAGCAAATCAAATCCAACAATACACTTAAAAAAAGCTTCACCATGATCAAGTGAGATTTATTCCTGGGATGCAAGAGTGGGTCCGTTTTCACAAATCAACATCACATCGACAAGAGAAAGGATAAAAACCATAGGTTTATTTCAATAGATGCAGAAAAACCATTTGACAAAGTACAACATCCATTCATGATAAAAACCTTCAACAAAGTAGGTTTAGGGGCACCTGGGTGGCTCAGTCAGTTAAGTGTCTGTCTTCAGCTCAGGTCATGATCCCAGAGTCCTGGGATTGAGCGCCACATCAGGCTCCCTCTCAGTGGGTCCCTGCTTCTCCCTCTCCCATTCACCTGCTTGTGCGCTCTCTCTCTCTCTCTCTGTCTGTGTCAAGTAAATAAAATCCTTAAAAAAAAAAAAAGGTTTAGAGGGAACATATCTCAACATAATGAAGGCCTTAGATGAAAAACCCACAGCAGCCATCATCTTTAATGGGGAAAAACTGAGAGCTTTCCCTCTAAGGTTAGGAACAAGATAAGGATGTCCACTCTCACCACTTTTTTTTTTTTTAAGATTTTATTTATTTGAGAGAGTGAGTGAGTGTGGGAGAAAGCACAAGCAGGGGAATCAGCAGACCGAGAGAGAAGCAGGCTCCCCACTGAGAAAGGAGCCCGATGCAGGACTTGATCCCAGGACCCTGAGATCATGACCTGAACTGAAGGCAGACACTTAACCAACTGAGCCACCCAGGTGTCCTACTTTCACCACTTTTATTCAACACAGTACTGGAAGTCCTAGCCATAGCCATCAGACAACAAAAAAATAAAAGGCATCCAGACTGGTAAGGAAGAAGTAAAGCTTTTGCTATTTGCAGATGACATGATACTATATATAGACAACCTGAAAGACTCCATCAAAAAACTACTAGAACTGATCAATGAATTCAGTAAACTCATAGGATATAAAATCAATGTACAGAAATCTGTTGCATTTCTATACACTAATAATGAAGCAGCAGAAAGAGAAATTAAGAAAACAATCCCATTTACAATTGTGCCAAAAATAGTAAGATAATCTAGAAATAAACCTAACCAAAGAGGTGACCTGTACTCTTAAAAACTGTAAAACATTGACCAAAGAAATGGAAAGATATTCCATGCTCGTGGGTTAGAAGAACAAATATTAAGATGTCTATGCTACGGAAAGTAATCTAAGATTTAATGCAATCTTTATCAAAATACCAACAACATTTTTCATAGAACTAGAACAAACAATTCTAATTAGTATGGAACCATGAAAGACCCTGAATAGCCAAACCAGTCTTAAAAAAGAGCAAAACTGGAGGTATCACAATTCCAGACTTCAAGTTATATTATAAAGCTGTAGTAATCAAAGCAGTACAGTACTGGCCCAAAAATAGACACATACATCAATGGAACAGAATAGAAAACCCAGAAACAAAGCCACAGTTATATGGTCAACTAATCTTTGATAAAGCAGGAAAGAGTATCCCATTGTAAGACAGTCTCTTCAACAAGTGCTGTTGGGAAACAGGTTAGCTACGTCCAACAGAATGAAACTGGACCACTTTATTATGCCATACACATACACACATAACCTCAAACTGGATTAAAGTTCTAAATGTGGGACCTGAAACCATAAAAATCCTAGAAGAGAGCACAAGCAGTAATTTCTCTGACTTTGGCTACAGCAGTATTTTTCTAGGTATGTCTCCAGAGATATGGGAAACAAAAGCAAAAATAAACTGTGACTGCATCAAAATAAAAAGCTTCTGCACAGCAAAGAAAACAATAAAACTGAAAGGCAGGCTATGGAATGGGAAAAGATATTTGCAAATGACATATTTGATAAAGGGTTAGTATCCAAAATATATAAAGAATTTTTAGAGCTCAACATCCAAAAACCAAATAATCCAATTAGAAAATAGGCAGACTGGGGCACCTGGCTGGCTCAGAGGAGCATGTGACTCTTGATCTTGGGGTCATGAGTTCGAGCCCTATGTTGGGTGTAGAGATTACTTAAAATTTTGTTTTTAAAAAAAGGCAGAAGACATCCAGGTGGCAAACAGACACATTGAAAAGATGCTCAGTTATCACTCATGAAGGAAATGCAAATTGAAACCACAGTGAGGCATTGCCTCACACATGTCAGGATGGCTAAAATCAATAACACAAGAAATAGCAGGTGTTTAGGATGTGGAGAAAAAGGAACCCTCTTACACTGTTGGTGGGAATGCAAACTGGTGCAGCCACTGTGAAAAACAGTATGGATATTCCTCAAAAAGTTGAAAATAGAACTGCCTTACGATCCAGCAATCGCAGTACTGGGTATTTACCCCCAAAATACAAAAGCACTAATTAGAAGGGATACGTGCACCCCAATGTTTATTGCAGCGTTATTTACAATAGCCAAACTATGGAAGCAGCCCAGTGTCCATTGATAGATGAATGGATAAAGAAGATAGGGTGTGTGTGTATATATTTACATATGTGTATATATATATGTATATATGTGTGTGAATAAATTGTGTGTGTGTGTGTGTGTATATATATATATATATATATATATATATATGGAATGGAATATTATTCAGCCATAAAAAGAATGAAGTCTTGCCATTTGCAATGACATGGATGGAGCTAGAGAGTATAAGGCTAAATGAAATAGGTTGGAGAAAGAACAATACCACGTGATTTCACTCGTGGAATTTAAGAAACAAAACAAATGGACAAAGGGAAAAAAGGGAGAGGCAAACCAAGAAACAGAACAAACTGTTGGTTACCAGAGGGGAGGGCGCTGGGGCGATGGGTTTAAATAGGTGATGGGGATTAAGGAGTACACTTATCGTGATGAGCACTGAGAAATGTATAGAATTGTTGAATCACTATATTGTACACCTGAAGGTAATATAACACTAAGTTAATTATACTGGAATTAAAATAATAAACTTAATAAAAAAATGTGGTGGCATAAGAACATGAATGTATGATGCTTGTTTTGAGTGTCTCTGAAAACTCATTTTTTGGTACCTTTCTTGCTAAGTTTCAGTTATTCTGCCTCTAATAAAATACCGAGTCTATAAACCATGGTGAGGTTAGCAGTACTTAGAGTTTTAAAATGCAAAGCATGTCTTGGGAGGAAGCTTGCATCTTTTTCCTCTGATACTAAACTCAAGTGCTCTTTTCTGAAACTGTTAAATGGTAGGGAAGGATAACCAGGAGGATACAGTCCATCATTTCAGCCTTAAGTTTATAAATATATAAAATATATAAAAAATTTAAGTGATACAAATCAACTTCCTTTCAGATCCAGACTGAAAGTTCATCAGCCATGAAAAAGTCAAATTTATAGAACATTCTTCCTTATTGATTAGTTGGCATACCTAGAGTGCTATGAAAGCTCTCCATTACTTCTTGAACTCCAAGGCCTAGGAACTGTGGCTGATAGTATCCTCTGGCCTCTTACCTAAGTGATATATATTCTTCTGTCAAATTTTAAATTTATAATTTTCTTTAGTCGTATAATTTAAAATGTATCAATATATTAAATAGTTCACCGTTTAGAAGTTTTTAAAATAGTATTTGCTCATAATTCTAAACTAACACAGTGGTCATTATTTTAATTTTTTTAAAAAAAAGACATGATTTTACAAAGTATAATCAGATTATATTCAGTATTGTAACTCGGTTTTTTTTTTTCACTCAACAGTAAATCTTCAAAAGCTTTCCTAATTCACAGTATAGTCTTGATAATATTGATTATCAAGATAATATTAGCAATATTTTTATCAAGCAGTCATACTCTTTACCATTCTCTATTGTAGAACATGTCCATAGTTTCTAATTCTAGTCATTGAAGCTGTATTTATAATACATTCACTCATAAAATGATCAGATATTTAAAAGGGAAATTATATAAAAGAAAATGGCACAAAGCTGTGTAAGTATCTTAAAAAGTTCATTTAGACATAACTGGAAAAGTTATTCTGTCATATCCATGGCTTGGGAGGAAAAAACATCATCTTTTAATATGTTTGTAGATAAAGATTGGAAAGTTTAGAATGAAGTCCCACTTGGGTAGGAAGCTGGGACCGTCCCTGATTAAAGCCTAAACCTTGACCTTACTGCACCCTGCAAGAAAGTTTGTTCCTCATGCCCTAGTTGGGCAAGAAAAGTGTGGAGGCAGATCTGCTTCTGGGACTGGTTCTCCATCTTTATTGTGTGTATGATCTTGGCCAAGTCACTTTATTTCTCTGGGCTAGTTGCATCTTATTTAAAAACAGGTCAGAGGTTTTAGATACTTGCCAACATTCCTTAATTCTGTGATTTGTTAACATCATACCTGCTTAACATTGCTCTGAGTGGGGGCACCTGGGTGGCCCAGGTCATGATCCCAGGGTCCTGGGATCGAGCCCCGCATCGGGCTCCCTGCTCTGCTGGGAGCCTGCTTCTTCCTCTCCCACTCCCCATGCTTGTGTTCCCTCTCTCACTGGCTGTCTCTCTCTGTGAAATAAATAAATAAAATCATAAAAAAAAAAAACCATTGCTCTGAGTGGTCTGGAATTATGGGAAATTAATAAGACTTACAGGGTGGAGGAAACTTAATTCTGATGGAGGCAGAAGTTTCCCAGAACAGATAAATAAGAAGGCCCAGTGCAACTTGCTTTAAAACATTTTTATGTCTCTCCCGACAATTCATAATAACTGTTAAGACAGCGTATCTTTCTGAATTGAAAATCTGGCTATAAATAGAGATGCTTTCAATTCATTGAGAACTCAATTGGTGGATGGCTGTGACTTCTTTTCTGCTGAATCCATTTTATCCTGCTGAGAAGTCAATCCTTGGTCATCTGTAAGTCTGTCATTTTCATTTATGACAATAATGATAACAGGGGAATTGATATGGGAAGCAGGTACCCTGGTAGCTAAGAAGGTCTTAGAAGCTGGTTTGTAGACCAGCTATTGCATGGATGGCAAATATTGTAGCTTAAGTTTCTAGTTCAATCCTATTTCCAAAGGAAACTTCTCTCAGGATGTACAAATGTGCAAGTCTATGTTTCTTAACCTTTATAACCCATGTCCTTCCTGAGACCTTAGAGTTAGTCATTCTCTTTGTCCCTCCACTCTAGTGTGTACACATACACACATGAAAGAAAGATGCTTCTAACCAGGTTGATAAGCCTTGGTACAAATCAAAAGAGCATTACATTCATTTCAGGGCAACTTGATTATAGTTTCAGATCATCCACTTACTTGCTCTTTGGCCTTCGATAATTTATCAGACTCCTCCGTTTTCTGTAAAATGAGGGTTTTGGCTAGAGAAACTCCAATATCTACAAAATTATACTTTGAGAAGTAGAAGTCCTGAGACATAAATAAATGCAGGCCTGGCCCCAGGCACATTGGTAAGGCAAGACATACTATTTGCCCTGGAATTTACTCCTTCCTTTCTGTACACCTCATCATTCATTCACTTTCCCTACTTCCATTTGTCTTAGCATCTGGCACTTAGTAGAATTCTGCTGCCTCCTGCTGGCAGGCCCCTTTCAGCAGTAGGTTAGCAGTTTTATGACATTTTCACAGCTATCTTGCCCACTTAGCATATTCATATGCTAGCCATTCTTCAACGTTCAGGTTAAATGCCTTCTTTGTGAAGCCATATTTGATTCCTTCATCTAATACTAATCTCTCCAATCTACTAGCTTCCATAGCACTTCTTTCTTTCTTTCTTTCTCTTTCTTTCTTCCTTCCTTTCCTTCCTTCCTTTCTTTTTTAAGTAAATAGTATTTATTCTTGTTTTGTAGACATAAGTAATATTTCTTTTACTGGATTATAGTTCCTCTGAGGGCAGAATTTATATCCCAATTCCTGGTACATCTGTTGAATGAGTGAACGAATGACTGAGGCAGGGAGTTAGTGAGTTGAATGAGTGAATTAATTCATCACTGTATCCCCACTGGTACTATGGTGTTCAGTAGTAGACTCTCAATAAATATTGATAGATGAACAATTCTGCTTTTCCCATCATTCCCATAGGTCCTTTCTAGATAAACTAGCTTCTTAATGTCTGATTAATGAAGAAGTTATTAATAGCTGATATGTTGCTGCCCAGAAAGGAATTTGTGTTTTATAGCAGATTCAAAGGTGTGACTCTTTAATGGTATACATTTCAGATAATGGACTAGAACAGGTTTATGGGATGTGTGGTGCATGTGGTCAAGGACAGACAGGAGGTGGTTCCATCTACCATGCGGGTGCCTCTCAGCCTCTGTAGAAAGCTGGTCTGATTTACTTGTATTAACTTTTAATTTGTTATGTAAAACAGAGATTCTCCATAGAACACTTAATAATTGTTGCAGATCTAACATCCAGCTGGTGTTGTGTTCTCTTGCAAACATTTTTTCCATTCACCTGCAGTGTTTTTATTTTTGCCATCTTGGTCATGAATCTATAAGCTACACTGAAGAAGGAAGACTGAGATGATCCCAGAGAATGGAGATCTGGTGTTCTTAATCTCTTCCTGGAGCTCATGAAGCAGTGCTCACTTAAATTAACTCTTGAGGGTGCAGTGAGTAGTCTCTTTCATTGCAACTGGGAGATGAGGGAGACTCTTAGGACCTCTAATGAACAGCACAGTCTTTATTTTTTTGGATTAAATCTGAACAGCCTCACCTCATCCAAACACACAATTCTGATAGCTCTGCCTCAACCACCACCATACACTGTGCCTTTCCTATGACGTATGCCAAAACAGATGATAGATAGTAAGAACAATGCAAATCCTGAAGGCCTGATTATTTTGTGACTGTTCCCTTATTTAATTCAGTCTCCATAAGTTTCCTGTGGATTATATTTCTCAGATTCCAGAAGACCAAGTATATCTAAATAATTTGTTATAATGCCCAGCAGAGTACCGTGAGTGAACTGACAATGAATGACTAGTGATGAGAATGGAGGTTTGCAAATACAACATCCAAGAAACCAGGGGGAAAATTCAACTTAACGTTGAGTAGTTGGCCCCAAGAGGAAAGAAACGTCTAGGTGTCTCAGTGGGAGAGGTGGTGGTTGTCAGTGTTTGTACTGCAGGTATTTTCCTCCTTTTCTACTCTCAGCCATCCCCCCACCCCCCCAGCATGTTAGGAACATGTATACCCAGGGGTGAGAGGGATATTTAAAACAAAACAAAACCTAAAGCTTGGTTAAATTGGCCATTGCAAACAATGTTGAAATTATGTAGAAGCCATGACCATGGGTCATTGTGGGAGCAAGATACAGCCTTTGATCTGTCTCCAGAATGCAGTGTGTTTAGAAACCCATCACTCAAAGTTAATAGTGCTGTGTCCATGATGGTTGGATTTCAAGAGTCAATTTAAACATCTTTTATTCAAAGAAAATCCGTAATATTTTGTGGTGATTAATCTGTTCCAGGTGTACTTGAGATTTAAGGAGTGGGCAAAAGGTATACAAAGTAGATTTCTCATGGTTTAGAGTTTTGATGGTGAAAACATCATTTTTTAAAAATCTAATTTATTTAAAAATTTTTTTATTCAATTTATTTAAACTAAAAAAACCCAACCAATGCACCCATTTCTTCCATCCTCCACCCCTTGGCTCCTGCGACCACCAACATGTTCTCTGCATTTATGAGCTTGTTTTTTTGTTTGCTTGTGTTTTTTTTTTTTTTTGATTCCACACGTTAAGAAAGACCATATGGTATTTTTTTTAAAAAGATTTTATTTATTTATTTGACAGAGGCAGCGAGAGAGGAAACTCAAGTAGGGGGAGTGGGAGAGGGAGAAGCAGGCTTCCCGCTGAGCAGGGAGCCTGATGCGGGGCTCGATCCCAGAATGCTGGGATCATGACCTGAGCCAAGGCAGACGCTTCACAACTGACCCACTCAGTCGCCCTGACCATATGTATTTATCTTTTTATTTCACTTAGCATAATGCCTGTGAGGTCCATCCATGTTGTCACAAGTGACAAATCTTTTTTCTTTTTATGGTTGCATAATATTCCATCACATATATACCACAGTTTCTTTATTCATCCATCCATCAGTGGTCACAGGTTCTTTCCATATCTTGGCTCTTGTAAATAAGGCTACAGTGAACATGGGAGTACATATATCTTTTCAAGTTAGTGTTTTCATTTGGATAAATACTCAGATGCAGAATTGCTGGATCATATGGTAGTTTTATTTTTAAGTTTTTGAGGAACCTCCATACTGTTTTCCATAGTGGTCGCACGAATTTACATTCCCACCAACAGTTCACAAGGGTTCCCTTTTCTCCACATCTTTTCCAACATTTGTCATTTCTTATTTTTTTTTTTAGATTTATGTATGTATGTATGTATTTAAGAAATCTCTACACCCAACATGGGGCTCAAACTCACAACCCTGAGATCAAGAGTTGCATGCTCCACCAACTAAGCCAGCCAGGCACCCCTTCTTGTCTGTGATGATAGCCATTTTGACAGATGGTAGGTGATATCTTATTCTGTTTTGATTTTCATTTCCCTGATGATTAATGATGGTGAGTGTCAGGGCACCTGGGTGGCTCAGTCAATTAAGTGTCTGCCTTCAGCTCAGGTCATGATCCCAGGGTCCTGGGATCGAAACCCATATTGGGCTCCTTGCTTTGCGGGAAGCCTGCTTCTCCCCTGCCTGCTGCTGCTTGTGCTTGCTCTCTCCCTCTCTCTCTGTCAAATAAATAAATAAAATCTTTTTAAAAAATGATAGCATCTTTTCATGTACCTGTGGCTATCTAGACATCTTAGAAAAATGTCCACACTGATTTTTTGCCCATCTTTAAATTGGATTATTTGGTTTTTTGTTGTTGAGTTGTAGGAGTTCTTCATATATTTTTGATATTAACTCTTAATCAGATATATGATTTGCAGTTAGTTTCCCCACATGGGTTGCCTTTTCATTTTGTTGATGATTTCCTTTGTCGTGCAGATTTTTAGTTTGATGTAGTCCCACTTGTTTATTTGCTTTTGTTGCTTTGGCTTTTGGTTCAAAAAATCATCACCGAGACTGACGTCAAGGACCTTAGTGCCTATGTTTTCTTTTAGTAGTTTTATAGTTTCAGACCTTTTGTTAAAGTCTTTAATCTGTTTTGAGTTAATTTTCGTGTATGGTTTAAGAGTGACCCTGTTTTGTTCTTTTGCATGTGGCTGTCCAATTTTTCCAAAACCATTTATTGAAGAGAGTGTTCTTTCCACATTGTATGTTCTTGGCTCCTTTGTCATGAATTAATTAACCATACATGCATGGGTTTATTTCTGGGCTTTCTATTCTGTTCTCTTGATCTATGTATCTGGTTTTTTCTTGTTGATGTTGTTTTTCTGAAACCATATTGTTTTAATCATACGATAGCTTTGTAATATAGTTTGAAGACAGGAAGTGTGATGGCTCCAGCTTTGTTATTCTTTCTCAGGATTGCTTTGGCTATTCAGGGTCTTTTGTGGTTCCATACAAATTTTAGCCTTGTTTGTTCCATTTCTGTGACAAATACCATTGGGATTTTGATAAGAATTGCATTGAACCTGTATATTGCTTTGAGTAATATGGACATTATAACAATGCAGAGATTTTTGCATCTGTGTTTATCAGGGATATTGGTCTGTAATTCTTTTTTTGTGACCCCTTTGCCTGGTTTAGGTATCAGGGTAGTGCTAGCTTTGTAAAATGTGTTTAGAAGAGTTATCCTTCTGTTTTTTGGAAGAGCTTGAGAGCAATTGGTATTAATTCCTTGAGTGTTAGGTAGAATTCACCAGTTAAGCTGTGCAGTCCTGGACTTTTGTTTGTTTGGAGGTTTTTGACCACTGATAGAGTCTCCTTGCTAGCAATCATCTGTTCAGATTTTCTATTTTACCGTGACTGAGTCTTGGTAGATTGTATGTTTCCAGGAATTTATCTATTTCTTCTAGGTTATTCAATTTTTGGCGTGTAATTGTTCATAGTAGTTTCTTATGATCCTTTCTATTTCTGTGATATCAGTTGTAACATTTCCTTTTTCATTTCTGATTTTTATTTGAGGCCTCTCTTTTTTCTTTGCGGGTCTAGCTAACGGTTTGTCAATTTTGTTTATCTTTTCAAAGAACTGTCTTAGTTTCAATTATCTTTTCTCTTCTTTTTGTAGTCTCTATTACATTTATTTCTGCTCTAATCTTCATTTCCTTTCTTCTAACTTTGGGCTTCATTTTTTTTCTAGTTTCTTGAATTAGATTGTTTACTTGAGACTACCTCATTTTTGAAGTAAGCATTTATCACCATGAACTTTCCTCTTAGAACTACTTTTGCCGCGTGCCATAAATTTTGGTATGTTGCATTTCCATTTTTGTTTGTCTCAAAGCATTTTTTTAATTTCTCTTTTGATTTCTTCTTTGACCCATTGGTTCATTATCATATTGCTTAATATCCACATATTCGTGAATTTTCCAGTTTTCTTCATGTAATTTCTAGTTTCATATCATTGTGGCTAGAAGAGATGCTTGATATGATTTTGATCCTCTTAAATTCATTAAGGCTTGTTTTGCGGACTGACACATGATCAGTCTTGGTAAATGGTCCATGTGCACTTGAGAAGAATGTATATTCTCTTGATTTGGGATGAAGTGTTCTGTAAATATCTCTTAAGTCCATCTGGTCTAACACGTTTAAGTTTGGTGTTTCCTTATTGATATTCTGTCTAAGTGATCTACTCATTGATATAAGTGGGGTATTAAAATCCCATATTGTTGGCTATTTCTCCCTTTAATTCTGCTAATATTTCCTTTACATATTTAGGTGCTCCTATATTGGGTGCATAAATATTTACAAATGTTATATCCCCTTGCTGGATTGACCCTTTTATCATTATGTAACACCTTTCTTTGTCTCTTATTACAGTCTGTTTTTTTTCTTAAGATTTTTTATTTTATTTGAGAGAGCATGAGCATGAGCGGGGTCAGCGGGGAGAGGCAGAGGTAGAAGCAGACTCCCCACTGAGTGGGGAGCCCGGCGTGGGGCTCGATCCCAGGACCCCGAGATCATGACCTGAGCCAAAGGCAGATGCTTAACCAACTGAGCCACCCAGGCACCCTACAGTCTTTGTTTTAAAGTCCATTTTGTCTGATGTAAGTGTAGCTACTCCAGCTTTCTTTTCATTTCCATTTGTATGGACTATCTTTTTCTATCCCTTCACTTTCAGATTGTGTGTCTTCTCAGATCTAAAGTGTGTCCTTTGTAGGCAACCTGTAGGGTCTTTGTGTTTTGTTTTGTTTTGTTTTTATCCATTCAGGCACTCTGTCTTTTGATTGGAAAATTTAGTTCATTTACATTTAAAGTAATTATTAATAGGTTCTGTGTGCTTATTGCCATTTTGCTAATTGTTTTTTAGCTATTCTTTTTTTTTTTTTTTAAAATTTTATTTATTTATTTGACAGAGAGACAGCCAGTGAGAGAGGGAACACAAGCAGGGGGAGTGGGAGAGGAAGAAGCAGGCTCCCAGCGGAGCAGGGAGCCCGATGTGGGGCTCGATCCCAGGACCCTGGGACCAGGCCCTGAGCCGAAGGCAGACGCTTAACGACTGAGCCACCCAGGCGCCCCAATTTTTTTTTTAGCTGTTCTTATAGTTCCTCTCTCTGTCTTTCTTCTCTTGCTCTCTTTCTTTGTGGTTTGATGATTTTCTTTAGTGGTATGCTTATGTTCCTTTCTCTTTATCTTTGTTTTTTCTTTGTGGTCACTATGAGGCCTATATATAACATATCTGTAACAGTCTTTTTTAAGTTGATGATAACTTAAGGTTGATCTCATTCTAAAACTCAACCCCCCTCCCATGTTTTGCCTCCCCTTTACCCCTTCTCCTGTGTTTTATGTTTTCGATGTCACATTTTACATCTTTTTATCTTGTGTATCCTTTAGTTATTGTAACTACAGTTAATTTAAGCACTTCTGTCTTTCAACCTTCATACTAGCTTATAATTAATCCACTACCTTTACTATTTATTTATTTTTGCAGTGAGATTTATTCTTTCATATGTGTTCTTGTTATAATTAAGACTCTTTCTCTTCAGCTTAAAGATGTCCCTTTGACATTTTTTTTAATGATTACCACATAAGTTTAATTAACAGACCCATCATCTCATACAGATACAAAAGAAAAGTAAAACATTTTTTCCCCTTCTGGTAAGAACTCTTACTATCTACTCTGCTAGCAACTTTCCTACATTATCATACAGAAGTGTTAACAATAGTCGTCATGTTGTATATTACATCCTTAGTACTTACTTATAACTGGAAATTTGTACCGTTTCTGAATATGTGAGAATAAGCAGATAACTTTTCATGATGAAACTTGCCATATAGTATAACTAATCATGTACCTATGTTTTTACTCATTTATTTGAAAATCTCATTTAGGTACTCAATTATATGTAGATTTATTCAAATGTGAATTAAATTTTTTTTAAAAAACGCAAATTATAGCAGTCACCTCAGTTTATGTGACTGAGTGAGTGTGAATGCATTTTTTCCCCCTAAGGCTAGTTTAGTAGTGATGAACTTTAGCTTTCACTTGGTTGCCAAACTCTTTATCTCTTCTTCAGTTCTGAATGATAACTTTGCTGAATACAGTAGTCTTGGTTGGAAGATTTTTGGTTTTTTTTTTTTCCCCTCTTAGTCCTTTGAATATATCATGCTGCTTCCATCAGGCCTGCAAAGTTTGTACTGAAAAATTGGCTGATACTCTAATGGGGGTTCCCTCATCTATGGAGGTTTAGGCTGCTTCTGATGGTGAAAACGTAACCATTTCTTAACATCTTAATGTTCTTCCTGTGGTAATTCCAGAATGTTTTTATTGTAGTTCTATGCTGTAAGCACAGTCACAAAGGAGTTGTTGATAATAACCCAGTCTGGGCACTTTTACCAAGCCTTTGATTTTCCATGAATTGATTTTCAGTTGCAGACTTGCTGCACATTTGTAACCTCTGACCCATGAACCTATCATTTTTGAAGGAATTAGAAAAATAACACTGGTTGCATTTGAAAGGATAAAATTAGAAATTCCTGAATACTTTAATAAAGTCTGGCTTTTCATCTATAAAATGGCATGGTAATATCTTCACCATAAAAGAAAATGAACTAACTTATGGGAAGCCACTTTGTAAATTATAAACTGCCTTATAAACGTACTATATTTTTATTATAAAATGGAAATACACTTTATCTCCAGTTTTTGTTACTTTGCCTTTCTGTCCAGTAATCATATGTGCATGGTGGCACTGAGGAGGTTGCTTTAAAATCTATTATATTTTGTTATCTATTATATTTACTATTATCTATTCTATTGTTTTACTACTATCTGAATGTTAGACTTCTGTGTAGAATTCACTTGTAGTTTGGCATCATTTAGTAGTTATCCAGAGAGACAGAAATGTGGTTTACTGGGGCGCCTGGGTGGCACCGCGGTTAAGTGTCTGCCTTCGGCTCAGGGCGTGATCCCGGTGTTATGGGATCGAGCCCCACATCAGGCTCCTCCGCTATGAGCCTGCTTCTTCCTCTCCCACTCCCCCTGCTTGTGTTCCCTCTCTCGCTGGCTGTCTCTATCTCTGTCAAATAAATAAATACAATCTTTAAAAAAAAAAAAAAAAAAAAGAAATGTGGTTTACTGTTCCTTTTTAGGACTAGATCCATTAGTAAAGAGAGATAAACCTCCTCATATCCATTACTACATATGGATGCTGCAATGAGCTCATCCATGACTTTATGAAGAACTAGAGTAGAATACCAAATGTAGGAATATTTGTTTTAGGTTTCTTACCTCAGCCTTCTGGTGTCAATTTGATTTAATCTGAGAAAGGCCAAGTAAATCCAGCACAGAGGAGGGCTGCTTTGTGAGGATGGATTGAAAAAATGAGAATTCTTTAGCCTAGATCGATACTTAACAATGGAATATGTGATGTAAAACAATAAAATGGTGAAGAGTTGGGATTTTTTTCAGTACCTTCGAAAGAGTACTCTTTAAAACTTTCAGCATTAGGATGTAGATTCTACTGTCCATTCCATCCAGTCTGAAACTTGAAAGTAATTTTCTTCTAAAACTTTTCTGATTACAGACATAACATGTTAAAATCTAGAAAATTCAGTTGAGCATAGTGAAAAAACAAAAAACAAAACTATAACCCCACGTAATAGAGATCATTGTTATTAATCATAACCACGATCACTGTGAATAGCCTTTCAAACTTTGTTTTATGTTTTTATATCTGTATCTAGGTATCTATACCTAGTTGTATGTATAACTTCTGATTTTCAAAATTAAGACCATGTAGTTTTTATTACCTAAATTAAGAACATTTCCTCATTGTCACATGCAAAGTGTGACATTATCCATTTTTTAGATGAACCATTATTTTTTTTTTAAGTGGGGTCTTGAACTTATAACTCTGAGATCAAGACCTGAGCTAAGACCAAGGGTCAGATGCCTGAATGACTGAGCCACCCAGGCACCCCACAAATTAAGAACATTTCCTCATTGTCACATGCACATAAATTAAGTATCCATTAGTTAGATGAGCCATAATTTATCTGTGCCCTATTTTTGGACATTCCATGTTGTCTTCCAATTTTTGCTCTTATACATAATGGGGAAATGAAAAGAGCCGTGCATGTAATTTTTTGTGTGTAGCGTTGACGCACAATGTTAGTTTCAGGTGTACAACGTAGTGATGCATCATGCCATGCTCACTACAAGTGTAGCTACCATCTATCCCCATAGAATGCTATTACAATATCATTGACTATATTTAGTGTGCTGTACCTTTTTAATTCTGTGATTTAGTCATTCCATAACTGGAAGCCTATGTCTCGCACTCCCTTCCATCCATTTATCCCATCCTCCCATCCACCCTGCCCTCTGGCAACTATCAGTATGTTCTCTGTATTTATAGGTCTGATTCTGCTTTTTGTTTATTCATTTGTTTTACTTTTTAGATTAAACATAAAAGTGAAATCATATGGTATTTGTTTTTTCAGCCTAACGTATTTCACTTATAGTATTCTCTAGGTCCATCTATGTTGTCACAAATGGCAAAATCTCATCCTTTTTTTATAGCTGAGTAATATTCCTCTGTGTGTGTGTGTGTGTGTGTGTGTTTACATGCATGTATGTATCACCTCTTCTTTATCCATTCATCTAGCCATGTATGTAAAAAATTATGTGAAATTTTGTAATTCTTTTGTTATGGATGGTGCCTAAAAATGGAATAGCTTGGTCAAAGATACCTATAGTTTTAAGGATTTTTGAAATATACTACCAGATTGTCCTACAGAAGAGTAAATTGAGAATTCTCATTGTCATACTACTCTACCACCATCTTACCAGCTTATCAAGTACTGTTTACTTTAGGCATTGACTGCAAATTACTTTCTCCTCACTATCATAGCCTTAGATAACACCTTATTTCTTTACTGGTTTACTTCAACAACCTCTAGTCTTGACTTTCTCTACAGCATTCTTCATGTTTTCAGCATGATCTCTCAAATAGGAATCTTATCACATCAATTTGATGGCTCCTTTATAGTCTTCACATGAACCCACATACTCTACCATGTATGCAGAGCTCATTGGATTTGCAGTCCCAGCCTCTCCAGCCTCATCTGTAGATACTTGCCCACTTAAAGTCTTGGCTTTAGTCCTCTTTAATTATGGTAAAAGACTTTTGATCTGAGGCATGATTTTTTAATCAAAGATACTGGTTAAAATGGGACAAAAATGATACATCTTAAAATTTTTATTTTAACTTAAAACATATAACTGGACATTTGTTTGCTAATCTCTTGATGCAGGGCCAAGGCCTTTGCTTTGAATGTGTTTCCACTTGTCAAGGTCCTTCTTGTGTAACTATACCCATAGTATGTTACTTATGAATTCCAGTTTGGGTTTTTTTCATATAGAGTGAATGCAAAAGCAGAATCTTCTAGGTCGTTATGGTATATTTTCCAGTCTTCTATGGCTATCTCATATATATATATGGCCATCATACACATATATATATATATATATAGTTTTGGTGGCTGCTCTTTTTTAGTTTTTCCAAAAGATTCAACCTAGTTTTCATGGAAAAAAATAACTCTTTTGGTACATATTCATATTTCACTGGCTTATATAATATTTAATTAAATTACGATTGTTAAACCAAGCACAACTGCCGTACATAGGTTGGAAAGAAACATAAGCGGCTCTTGGCAACGTATCTCTTAACTGGGGGAAGTATTAAGTGCCCTGGCCTACTGGAGAGAAGCCACTAGGCTGGGAATATTTGGCTTGGCAAGTGTCACTGAGCATGTCTTTCAGAGGGAATTGAGAGTATTTAATTCAGGAGTTGGTTCAGGGGAAGTTAGTAAAAGGAGTTTTTCACTAACAGTTTTCACTGTGTTTACAGTCCCTTAAATAAGTCATGGTCTCTCCCTTCTACATCTTTGGCCTGCTAGTTGCTCTCAGATCCTTGCAAATTGACCTCTGGTATCATGGCTTCTTCCCCAAAGTTTTTTTTCGTAGCCCTTCCCCTTCCAGCTACTTGCTCCTTCTGTTTGCTCACTTAGTACCATTTGATTTTCCTTGTTAAAATGCCTGTTGTTATTCCCTTGGTTAAAGTGTCCCTATATTAGGCTATAAGCCCAATGAGACCAGGCGTCATGTCACTTATCTCTAATTCCCTAGCATCTAGCACAGCCTTGGCTTTTAGAAAGTATTGGATAAATGAGCTTGAATTTTTTTTTCCAGCAAGTGATACAAGCTATAAATATAAATACCACAATCCTCATATTAAAACACGTTTATTATTTCTAAAATTTGAATAGAGCTTAAATGTGTTTTCTGAATAGCAGTTATCGAATTGGTGGCATATCTTAAAAATCATAGAAATGAGAGTGAGTTAAGAAAGGTTATTTCACTTCAGGGACAGCTAAACCTTAATGAGCATAGTCATTGAGTATAACACTGAGTGTAAATTCTTTCATAAACACCCCTCTGTGCTGTTGTCAGAATCTCTATTCTGGGCTTAAATAACCAGTGCAACATTTCTTTTTAACTTCTAAATCCTAAGGGTGGTTCCAGGGTAGGGAGGTTGTGCAGCTTCATGGGTAAGAACATGAACACTAGAATCCAAGTGCTTGGGTTCATACCTTGGCCCTGCCTCTTACTCTGCCCTTGAACAAGTCAGGTCCTTACTTTCATCTATAAAACAGAGAAAGTTATAACTTCTAGATGATCCATAAAAAATACTTAAAGCTGCTTGGCATGCAGTGTGCCTTCAGTTTATGTTCTCATTTACTATTGTTATTGTGATACTAAAGAATTCATAAAGTGATCCTATAAATAGTATAATCACAGAAGGATTCATAAAAATGCTTTTATAAATAGTGTCATCCCTCCTGCGCACTCACTGCACAGAATCCAAAGAGGTAACTATAGATGGGTAGATATTTGAATCTGGAATCTACCATTTACTAGCTGTAACATTCTGGGCTATATATTTTTTTTTTTTTTGCCATTTATGTCTAGCTTTTCTTTTTTTTTTTTTTAATGATTTTTTATTATATTATGTTAGTCACCATACAGTACATCCCCGGATTCTGATGTAAAGTTCGATGCTTCATTAGTTGAGTATAACACCCAGTGCACCATGCAATATGTGCCCTCCTTACTACCCATCACCAGTCTATCCCATTCCCCCACCCCCCTCCCCTCTGAGGCCCTCAGTTTGTTTCTCATAGTCCATAGTCTCTCATGTTTCATTCCCCCTTCTGATTACCCCCCTTTTCTTTATCCCTTTCTTCCCCTACCGATCATCCTAGTTCTTATGTTCCATAGATGAGAGAAATCATATGATAATTGTCTTTCTCTGCTTGACTTATTTCACTTAGCATTATCTCCTCCAGTGCCGTCCATGTTGCAGCAAATGTTGAGAATTCGTTCTTTCTGATAGCTGAGTAATATTCCATTGTATATATGGACCACAGCTTCTTAATCCAGTCATCTGTTGAAGGGCATCTCGGCTCCTTCCATGATTTGGCTATTGTGGACAATGCAGCTATGAACATTGGGGTGCATATGGCCCTTCTCTTTACTACGTCTGTATCTTTGGGGTAAACACCCAGTAGTGCAATGGCTGGGTCATAGGGTAGTTCAATTTTTAACTTTTTAAGGGACCTCCACACTGTTTTCCAGAGTGGCTGTACCAACTTGCATTCCCACCAACAATGTAGGAGGGATCCCCTTTCTCCACATCCTCTCCAACAATTGTTGTTTCTTGCCTTGTCTATCTTTGCCATTCTAACTGGCGTAAGGTGGTATCTCAGTGTGGTTTTGATTTGAATTTCCCTGATGGCTAATGATTTTGAACATTTTTTCATGTGTCTGTTAGCCATTTGTATGTCTTCATTGGAAAAGTGTCTGTTCATATCTTCTGCCCATTTTATGATTTGTTTATTTGTTTCTCGTGTATTGAGTTTGAGAAGTTCTTTGTAGATCTTGGATACCAGTCCTTTATCTGTGGTGTCCTTTGCAAATATATTCTCCCATTCCGTGGGCTGTCTCTTAGTTTTTTTGACTGTTTCCTTGGCTGTGCAGAAGCTCTTTATCCTGATAAAGTCCCATAAGTTCATTTTATCTTTTATTTCTCTTGCCTTTGGAGATGTGTCGTGAAAAAGGTTGCTCTGGCCGATGTCATAGAAGTTGTTGCCTATGTTCTCCTCTAGAATTTTGATGGATTCCTGTCTCACATTGAGGTCTTTCATCCATTTGGAGTTTATTTTTGTGTATGGTGTGAGAGAGTGGTCAAGTTTCATTCTTTTGCATGTAGCTGTCCAATTTTCCCAGCACCATTTATTGAAGAGACTGTCTTTTTTCCACCGGATGTTTTTTCCTGCTTTATCAAAGATTAGTTGCCCAAAGAGCCGAGGGTCCATTTCTGGGTTCTCTATTCTGTTCCATTGGTCGATGTGTCTGTTTTTGTGCCAGTACCATGCTGTCTTTGTGATCACAGCTTTGTAGTACAGCTCGAAATCCGGCATTGTGATGCCCCCAGCTTTGTTTTTCCTTTTCAACAGTTCCTTGGAGATTCGGGGCCTTTTCTGGTTCCATACAAATTTAAGGACTATTTGTTCCAGTTCTTTGAAAAATGTCCTCGGTATTTTGATCGGGATAGCATTGAAAGTGTAGATTGCTCTGGGTAGCATGGACATTTTAACTATGTTAATTCTTCCAATCCATGAGCATGGAATATTTTTCCATCTTTTTATGTCTTCCTCAATGTCTTTCAAGAGTGATTTATAGTTTCTAGAATATAGGTCCTTTACGTCTCTGGTTAAGTTAATTCCAAGGTAACGTATGGTTTTTGGTGCTATTGTAAATGGGATGGATTCCCTAATTTCTCTTTCTTCATTCTCACTATTCGTGTATAGAAATGCAACTGATTTCTGGGCATTGATTTTGTATCCCGCCACATTCCTGAATTGTTCTATAACTTCTAATAGTTTGGGAGTGGATTCTTTTGCGTTTTCCATATAGAGTATCATGTCATCTGCGAAGAGAGACATTTTGACGACTTCTTTGCTGATTTGGATACCTTTGATCCATTTTTGTCATCTGATTGCTGTTGCAAGGACTTCTAGTACTATGTTGAATATATTCTAAACATCTCTTAGCCTTGATTTTTTTTAACCTATAAAATGGAGCTAATCACAATGCCAGACTTAGAGGGTTATTGTTGATATTAAATTATGAGATATATGGAAAGTATAGTTCCTGGAAGATAATAACTGCTCAATAAATGTTATATATCTCCGGCAGTTATAATTGACAGTCACAGTCTATAACTGAATTTTTTTTCACATGAGCCTCCATTTTCTCCATTGGCATAAAAAGAAATCTTGCCAGTTTCTGATAAATTCAGGGAATTCTGGACTTTCCCCCTCAATCTCTAGTTTGAGTAAATAATCTTTCCTTGTATCTTATTTTTCATCTCCCTTAGAGTGAGGTTCTGGGGACTAGGTGTTCTGATATGTGTGATACTTCAGTTCAAATATAGAGTTCCCAGTGGTCTTTGGCTCTGCTGAGTGCACAATTGAAAATTTTCATTCCCTTTCTGTCTCCTGGGCTCCAGATTTTACAGCTACCTTTGGTTTCTTGGAGCCTGGTCTACCTGCTTCATATCTAGTACTTTGGGGGAAATTTTTGGTGTTTTCTGGCATCCTGCTAGAGAGCTCAGAACTTGTAAGAGCCCCCATACATTTCCATATACACCCTCTGCTGCTTTGGCTCTTCTGTCTCTCAGGATCCTGCCAGGTGCTGAGCTTCTGTCAGAGCTGCTGAATTTACCTGGGGTTTCCACTGATTGATCCTCCATCCACCTGTGCTTAGCTCAGAGTGCAAATGGGTAGAGAGGTCCTCTATTTCCTTTTCAGAAACCCAAAACAGCATTTAACATTTAGTCTGCACATTATTTTTCTATTCCTGCCATAACAAATCACTAGACATTTAGGAGCTCAAAACCAAGTCCAGATTGACTTGGCTGACTTGTCAGGCTCAAGTTTCACAAGGCTGAAATCAAGGTCTACTTCAAGCTTACCAGGTTGTTGACATAATAGTTTCTTGACTTTGTTTGTAGGACTGAGTTCCCCATTTCCTTGTTGACTGTCAACTGGAAGTTGTTCTCAGTTTCTAGAGGCCACCCACATTCCTTAGCTTGTGGCTCCCTTCCTTAATCTTCAAAGCCAGCAATGATGGTTTGAGTCCTCAAATTTTGAATCTCTCTAAACTTCCCTTCTCTGTCATCTTTCCCACCTTCCTTTTTCCATGCATTTCTCTGACACTTTTGCTTTTCAGGGCTCAAGTGATCCATTGAGCCCACCCAGATAATCTCCCTGTCTTAGGGTCAGCTGATGAGTAACTTTAATTCCATCTGCAAAGTGTCTTTACAACAGTGCTTAGATTTAGTGGTGGATTGACTAGCCAAGGAACAGAAAACTGGGGTAGGGTACACCTTTAGAATTTGGCCTGTAACACTCTTACCCCAAACCTCCCTTGACTTTTCCTGTGCAAGTGGAGAGATAAGCTGGCTGGACATGCATTCTTCAAAAGCCATCGCTTATCCTAGGATCTCAGCTTTTGATATAAAAATATGTTAAAAGTGCCTAATTGGATGCCTCAAGATGCTCTGGACATCTAGAACCAAAATCAACCTTTCTCTGTTATATCTTGTGTACCCCATGGACAGTGTGTACAGAAAGCCCCCCCTTCCTCTTTGGATGGTGGTTGAAGGGTAAAGGACCTTCTAAAGTTATGGCAGTTCAGTTAATCAAACATTTACTAACTATTCTGTAGACAGTGTCGTGGGACATTCTGACTTTGAGGAATTTACAAGCCAGTATGGGTGAATTTCATTTAAATAAATACAGTAAATACACAATGTGAGAAGACTGTTGTAGGAATAGGCATATTGTTGTCAGAACCCAGAAGAGGAGGCTGGAACTTCAACTGAGAGGTGAAACTTTTAAAAAATAATGGTGTACATCAGACCTTGAAATAGGGTGGTTGTTGAGAAATAATTTTACATATGTGCAGTCTACAGAGTACTTTTCTATACTGGATTTCATTTAGTACTCACAGTTACTTTTTGCAGCAGGGATTGTAGTATTTGTGTTACAGATATGGGAGCTAAGGCCAGAGAAATTTGCTCAAAATTAGATTCTGATCTTTGACTGAAATTGAACGAGTTTGACCAATTCTAGATCGTGCGCTTATTTACTAAACCACATTAAGATGAACAGAAAGAAGGGGGCAAATCATGTGGAGAAAACTGCATATGCTAAGGCAGTGAAGTGGGCTATTATAGTATGTATAGTAGTCAGCTTTCAGTAGTCTTCTATGATGCCCAAGTACTGGTGTTTGTGTAGTCCTCTCCCAAACTGGTTGGGGCCGGCCTATGTAAACAATAGGATACTGCAGAAATGATGATGTTTGATTGTGAAGCTAGGTTAAAACAGACATTGTAGCTTGCATCTGGCTTTCCTGAAATCTCTCATTGTGAGGGGAAATAGCTGCCATGTCCTGAGACAGGCATCTCTTTGGGGAGGTCTGTGTGGCAAGACTATGTGAAGGCCATCTTGGCAGCATGTCATCCAGTCCCAGCCAAGCCTCAGATGACTGCACCCCTGGACAACATCATGACTGCAGCCCCATGGGGGACCCTGAGCTAGAATCATCCAGTTAAGCTGCTCTCAGATTCCTTATCCACAGAAACTGTGTGAGATGTTCATTGCTGTTTTAAGCCACTAAGTTTTAGGCTAACTTGTTTCACAGTAATAGGTAACTAATACAGCATGGATTTTGAGAGAGAGAAATTAATCTTATTTAAATAGTGTTGAACAGATTGTAACAAACAAACAAACAAAAACGTGCCCTGCAGTCTAAGAACCTTGTTTTTTATTCTATAGGCATGGAGACACTGAAAGGTTTTGAATAGCAAAGCACTTGGAAAAATAGACTATTGGAGAGTCTTCCATATGGAGTATTTACAGATTAACTGAATTCTGTGCCATTTGGGCCTGGAAAGCAGTCACTAAGAGATTAAATGCCCTCCAAATGCTTCTTTTTTTTTTTTTTAAGATTTTATTTATTTATTCGACAGAGATAGAGACAGCCAGCGAGAGAAGGAACACAAGCAGAGGGAGTGGGAGAGGAAGGAGCAGGCTCATAGCAGAGGAGCCTGATGTGGGGCTCGATCCCATAACGCCGGGATCATGCCCTGAGCCGAAGGCAGACGCTTAACCGCTGTGCCACCCAGGAGCCCCCCTCCAAATACTTCTGTCTCATCTTTTTTTTTGAGTCTGAAAATCTTAAAACCTATATCTGACTCTTTTTGCAATCCTAGGAATTTTATTTTATTTTTATTTTTCTAATTATTGGAGAGCTTTCTACTTCCTTTTTTTTTAAGATTTATTTATTTCAAAGAGAGAGAGAGTGAGTGAGTGAGGGAGCATGAGTGGGAGGGGCAAAGGGAGAGGGAGAGAGAATCTCAAGCAGACTCTACTTTGAGCATGGAGCTCAACGCAGGCTTGAGCCCACAACCATGAGGGGACGCCCTGAGCCGAAACCAAGAGTCAGACACTTAACAGACTGCACCACCCAGGCACCCCTCTACTTCCAGCTTTCTTACAAGGTGAGCATAAGTCCTTGAAAGACAAAACGAGTTGTCCTAAGAGTGCTAGAGGCACATCTGTGGGTTACCACCAGGAGGAGGTATACGTGGTATGAATGCGTATGCTGCACAGCCACAGGGAAAAGTGTGTAGTAGGAAAACTCTTATATGGAGCCTCTATTCCCTGGCCTTCTTGTGTAGTCAAATGATGAAAGAGATTTAACTGCCAGCAAAACCTAGACATCAACTCATAGCAACTGGAAAAGAGTGATTGCTCCTGATATGCCAGGATACCTAGAATGAAGCAGGTGATGCATCCTATGTTTTTGAGACCTTTAGGGATTGAAAGTCTACTACCTAAACCCTGTCAGTGAACAGCCATTACCTCTAAGCTACAATGTACTGGGGAGAGTGGTGGGGTAGAGTGAATGCCTTTTTTTTAAGTGGAGTGAAATCCAGGTTTAAAGAAAGTGGTATAAAGTGGCCCCACATCTTTGGATTTTGCTTGAATATTGTAAGGGCTGATATATCTCCTACACAGACTTTGTCTCTGAAGGTGACCTTTCTATATCATGGGTGCACTTGGTCATACAGGAGACCCCGGAGATGTCATCCCTGGTTTGCTATGCTTGAAGCTCAGAAGCAGAATGCTATGGTGGAAAGAACATTGGACTGGAGAATCTGGAGATGACTAGCTATGTAATCTTGGGCAGATATTGAATCCCCCAGGTCTCCATTTCCTTGCCAGTAAAATGAGGGAGGGTTGAATTGGATGATTCCCAATGTTCATTTTGATTACAACATTCCATGACTTGTGATTTCTTTTAGGGAATATCTCCATCAAAATTGAGGTACCATGTATCTCTGGGGAGAGTTTAGAGTGATAAGCTGACTTTCTTTCTGAAGGGAATAAGAGAATTTTGTAAAAAAAAATGTTCTTGGAAACTTTATACAGTTATTAGACACAGTATATATCCATTTACTTAGTTTTCTGTGTAACATGAGTATTCCTCTGTAATTGTAAGAATTATTTAATTTCTAAAATTCAAAAAAATTATGGTGGGAAAAATTAGCTGCCTGCCATTGTGTGCATAAATAATGATTAAGCAAGTCTGTGCCATAGATATTGTTCAGCGTGTTTTTATTCTGTTAGTAACTTTTTAAAAGTTTTTGATACAGTGTTCAATGATTGATTAGTTGCATATAATACCCAATGCTCATCACATCAGGTGCCGTTAGTAATTTCATTTTAAATCAAGTATTATGATTTGTAGCATCTTCTTAACACCTTGCATGAGGTGCAGCCTCCTGCCTACAAATCGGACTGATCTTAGTTTTGGTGCAACATTAGTATATCATAGAATGCTTGGGAGTTGCAGTTTGTAGCTATTATAGATTTTCTTTTTAGGGATAGGTAAGTGGAGACAGGAACCTTATAGAACTCTACAGGATAACTGAAATCCACTAATTAGTCACAAATCCTATATTTTAGCTTCCACTCTAAGTGCAACTCTTTTTCATCAACCCTGATTGTTTTCTTTTTACTCTCCACCCCCACCCCCCTCCATCCCTTAGAGGTTTGGTGAAAATGCAATCAGATGAGCAAGCAGAGAAATGAAAAAGGAACAAAATCAAGGGGCCAAGATGTTTTTAAAGCTTCATAAAATCAAACTCTGGTGATTCTGGGGTTGATTTGAGTGTGGAGAGGGAAGAAATGGAAGGTAGTCCCCAGGTGTAGCAGTTTGCCCTGTCTGAGCAGGCAACCACAGCTTCACACATTGAGCAGGCAGGATGGCAAGTAGAAATAAGTAGTCAGGAAGAAAAGAGGGAGAAGCAAATCAAGAAACAGACTCTTAACTATAGAGAAGAAACTATAGAGAAGAAGGGAGGTGGGTGGAGGGATGGGAATTAAGGAAGGCACTTGTGATGAACATCGGGTGATGTGAGGAAGTGTTGAACAACTATATTGTACACCTGAAACTAATATTACACTGCATGTTAACTAACTGGAATTTAAATTTAAAAAATGTTAAAAAAAAAAAAAAAGAGTTGGTGTTGGGCTTGTGAAAGCAAGTATTTCCATAGCAGTCTTTCCATTGTGGACTCTATTTACTCTCTGCAGTAGGTTCTTTTTCTACAGTCCTTTCTTTCTAAGAGGATTACATCTTCCATTGCTTTCTACCCACAAATCCTCCGGTACCATTTGATCGGCATGTTTGTGTTATTTCTGATTCAATTAGGATTGGGCCATACCTCTAATGGTCTGAGGAAGTGGCCAGCATTGCTAGGTGACTAGCATCCTGCTCTCACATAGCCAGAGGGTGATGTGAATTCATTGCTAAGTTATAGAATAAGGCCCGAGGGATACTGGGATTCTTCTACTAAATTAGACCTTTTCAAATCCTGATTTGAAACAAATACAAACTCCTACAGCTACTGAACCAAAACTCTGTCTCATAAGGCTGTGGTTCTTAAACTTGAGTGTACCTCTTCTGGAGGTGAGAATCTTCTGGAGGGTTTGTTAAAATCCAGTTGTTGTGCCCCTACCCCTAGAGTTTCTGATTCAGTAAGTAGGAATTAAGGCCCCAAAATTTGTATGTCTAACAAGTTCCCAGGTGATGCAAATGCTGCTGGTCCACGGATGTTTTGAGAACCACTGTCCTAAGGGTTCACCAACGTGGAGTAATTCGAGATGAGGCTACAGTCCTGAGGTTTCTTGGCTCTGACCCACTGCTCCTTGGCTCTGGGGATCATGGGTGTGTGCTCATATCCTGTCCTTCAGATCCATAGGGTCCCAGACACCTGAAACTGTGTCTGAACTCTGGGATGCTCAACCAATCTCAATTTCTGAACACACTATAATTCCAGAGATTCAGGACAGAATTTATCTCTTATGAAAATAATACTTTTAGGTAGGGAGTATTATACTTTATCTATGAGGAATTGAAATTCAAAAGGTTTAAATTACTTGCCTAGGAAATAAATGGCAGAACTAATATTTGAACCCAGGACTCTGGCTTCAGTGTCTGATTATCCTTCAACCAAATCTCTCTTTCTCCTGGGTTCCATTTTGAACTGAGGGTTTTCATCACCCTCTTTTCTCATTTTTTATGTAGCTAAGATTATTAAGAATTATGACATACATGTTTGTGTGTATTCATATATGTATGCATACATATACGTGTACATGCTCCCTTCATTTTTATTATTTTGCATGTATTTTTATCATACTATATAATATGTATTTTGTAAATTGCCCCAAAACAGGGCAAAGAATATATATAAACATTCCCAAGTGTAGTGAACACATGCACACACACATTAGTCATGCACACACAATCTGGTTTTTCCTCCATAGCTCACATTAAGTCTAAGAAAATATGTCTCTTTCGTAGCCATAGACTTATATTAGGTTTCAGCCATGCCCTGAGCTGCTATCAGTAAATAGAGTTCTAACTGCCTTTGCTACCCTGCCCTCCTCTCATTCTCCCCAGTAGTTCTCCATAAAGGAAGAGATTAGGGCATCATTTAGTTCTGGTGGGAGATAGTTGGCAGGTCTGTATTGACATACTCACTTTGTTGGAAAACAAGGACAAGCCCTGAGGGCTTTGAGACCATGTCTGTTGTGAGAGTTTATATACTTTGTCGACATTAATAGCAATGTGTGTGTGTGTGTGTGTGTGTGTGTGTGTTTTCTTTCTTAAAGAAAACAGCTCTTTTTCCACTGAGGCGGCGGCGGGGGGGGGGGGACAAAAAAACTAAAAAATTCCAGCATCTGCTATTGACAGCTATAGTGAAACAAGGATCTGGGTCACAGGAGGAGTGGTGATAAGAGGAAAAAACTGTAGATGTAAGTACCTCCAGGAACAAAATGACTCTGGGAAAATATAAAATCACTTGCTTTTGTTTTTAAGTCTGGTTCTGGAAGTGGGCATTGGAAAGGTTGCAGCTTGCAAGTTATTGTGAAATTGTGTATGGAGGGCTACTTAAAATCTGAATATTGCAAAAGCAGATGTGGGCAGGTAGTTCATAACACATAAACTAGGTAGCTAGTAGGTGTTAGGTTTGTCCATGTATGTGCATACACTTTGGTTCGGCTGCAGGTGGTTTTCCACAGTTACCTCGTCGTTCTTGAGGATGAAATTGTGTATAAAACACAAAATTTTCATTATGCTCAAATTGTTCCCTATTATGTCACTTGAATTGAAACAGATTTGTGTTTTCAAAACAAGTATTATAGCAGAACTGACTTGACAGGTCAGTTCTCAGAAGATTCACCCCTTCCCTTATTTTTAGTATATGTGCTGCCGAAACGAGCACCCCTTCCCTTATTTTTGAAATACTTGATGGTCATTTGTAACATGAAGGGGCATGTGATGACTCTGTTATAATTATTTTCTCTCTCTTATAAAATTTTGGACAGTATTAAAAACATAAAATAATGAGTAAAGTCCCCCCTCCCAACCTCACAAAACAGATGTTAATTTTTTTAAGTCACACAAACATTCAAGATGAAATTTTCTCACCTAATGTCACCCTGTCCCTGCCTTTGAACAGCCACGTGGGGCTAAGTCACTGATTACTGTTTATTTTCTCTTGTTTGTTTATTTATTTATTTATTTATTTTTTAAAAGATTTTATTTATTTATTTGACAGAGATAGAGACAGCCAGCTAGAGAGGGAACACAAGCAGGGGGAGTGGGAGAGGAAGAAGCAGGCTCATAACAGAGGAGCCTGATGTGGGGCTCGATCCCACAACGCCGGGATCACGCCCTGAGCTGAAGGCAGACGCTTAACCGCTGTGCCACCCAGGCGCCCCTGTTTATTTATTTTTAAGATTTTATTTATTTATTCGACAGAGATAGAGACAGCCAGCGAGAGAGGGAACACAAGCAGGGGGAGTGGGAGAGGAAGAAGCAGGCTCATAGCAGAGGAGCCTGATGTGGGACTTGACTGCATAACGCCGGGATCACGCCCTGAGCCGAAGGCAGACGCTCAACCGCTGTGCCACCCAGGCGCCCCTCTTGTTTATTTTTCTTGACTGATATTCCTACAAGTTATCTGTTGAGGTGGCTCTGTATTCTTTGATGAGGTATATATATATTCATTTGTTCCCGATCTTGAGGCAGTTCTCAGGGCCTCATTTATTGACTTCAGGATATGGCTGAGTGTACTGGATACTTCTCAGCAAATCCTGCTTACAGAATATTTGTGATGGTTAATTCTTGGGTTCTCTGGGTGTTTTACCCTTTTCAGGCCCACTTTGGGAGGAAAAAAAAAAAAGAAAATCCACATGGAGAAAGAAATAGCTCCACATCTTTGAGCCTATATTTGCAGGGGAGCCATGTCTGAGAAAAGCATAGTTTGGGCATCTGGGTGGCTCAGTTGGTTAAGCACCTGACTCTTGGTTTTGCTCAGATCATGATCTCAGGGTCTTGAGATCAAGCCCGTGCTCAGCGGGGCGTCTGCTTGAGATTCTCTCCCTCTTCCTCTGCCCCTCCCCCTGCTCCGGCACGCTCTCTCTCTCTCTCTGTCAAATAAAATAAATCTTTTAAAAAATGATGTCCTTGGAAGGAGCACTTGGTTATTTTCAACAGGTTAAAACCCAGTCTTCTAATTAGATGTGGCAGCTGGATTCTCATGTGTTTGAAACACAGAGAGATGAACATTGTTTCACTAATATAATTGCTGGGATAGGTAGTATCCATAGAAACATGTAGGAAAATTTTTAAGTCTTGATGTAGTAATAAACTATAAGGTCCTAGAATTTAGGGTTGAATGAAATGTGGGGAGAGTGGACATTTTGTCTCATGCTTCATCTTAAAGTAAGGAATTAAGCCTACAGAAGCAGCATGACTAGCCAGGAGATACTGGCTAGTTATAACAGAACCAGGACTTAAACACTAGGGTTGCTAGCTGTTCACACCATGCATTGATTTTTGTAGTTCAGGACGGTCTGACCACTTAAGATTCCAGACAGACCCCATTTTATTGCTGTTCCTCCCCTTAACCCTAGCATTTGTCACACCTACTTGATTCGATTCCTCTGCCTGCCACTTCCATTTTATTTTTTAAAGCTGAGAAAAATGAGGGAAGGATGCTTGTATACGGGCATGGTTACTCCTACTTATTTTATTTCTTTAGTTGACATCCTTTCTTCCATGGATAGAAATATGAATAAGAATATTGATATAAGGAAGACAAAAGTGCTAGCCTACTTTATATGGAGACCCATTTCTCAACAGTTGTATCCAGTCAGTGAAATTCTCAGCTATATTACTGGAGATGCAAAGACCTGGGAAAAAGCAACCAAGAAAATTTTAGGAAAAAAATGCATAACACCTCAAGATAGGTATATACACACACACACACACACACACACATACATATGTGTACATGTATTGTGTATGTGTATCTATGTGTGTATATATGTATTGTGTATGGGTAAACACACACATAGACATATATTTTTTAAACCAAACTGGGAAAATGTATTAAAAATGTTGAGAATGAAATACAATATTTAAGATACAGAGTGTTCATGTGTTATTTGTGACTTTTAAGCTTTCGAAATGAATTATAAAAAATATGTAATTGGAGGGTATTCATGAAAAACTGTGTAGTATTAATTTAGTACAATCTCCATACACCCAAGGATAAGCTGAATGATAATAACAATAGCTGACACTTCACTGAGCACTTACTAGGTGCTAGGCGCTATTCTTCATGACTTAAAGAGAATCTTAAAGAGAATTTAAAGAGAATCAATACAACCCCATGAGGAAAATGCCATCATTATTAGTCCATTTGATGGTAGGGAGACTGAGGTTCAGAGAGGTGGCTTTACGTGCCTAATATCACACAGTTAGCAAGTTGAGGAGCTGGGATATAAATTGAAAATGTCTGCTTCCAAGCTTACACTCCTAGTAGAAATGAAGGGAGGAGTTAGAAGCACCTGCCTTGGTCATGCCTTTCTCACTTAATCAGACAAGTCAGGGCATCCCTTCAAGCAGATTTGTTATCTATTGAAGGGGCATAAAAGTAATACACATACTGTTTTCCTTTCTTACAGATTTATTGTGATAATCTAAGAAAATAGGGGAGTATTTAATGAAATGTATTTAATGAAAAGCTATGAGCCAGGGACCATAGCAAATTTTTTTCACATCGCATTGTTAGCTGTTGCTGTCCCTGCTATTGTTACTGTGCAATACTCAAATTCACTGTTGACTTCAGAGTCACTGCCATTTTCAGAAGGTGGATTAACTGCCATCTGTTCTTATGTGTGGGTTTTTCTTTCTGCCTCTCTTGTCTGTTTTGCTCAACTGATTTCACTGGGGGTGGGAGATTATTTTTAAAGCAATACATGTTGTTTGTAGAAAATTTGGGCAAAGGATTTGAAAAGGCAGTTTAAGAAGAGGAAACTCAAAACGCCATCAAGCATTGGAAAAGATAATTCACTAGTAAGGAGATAAATGCAAATTAAGTCAATAATGTGTATAGCATTTTAGAGAGCTCAATTATGCCAAGTGTTTCTGGGACTGTGGGGACATTCATGCATTGCTAAAAGGAGCATAGACCAATGGTACCATTTTTGGAGAGCCATTTGGCACCACTTGTTCAAACTATGGCTACTCAAATCTCCATGACCCAACAGTTACACTCTTGGAGATGTATGAAAATACCTTTGTTTTGTATATACACAGACATGTATACATACATATGTGTGTATATATAAAACACACCATAGCAGGACATAAGAGGATCTTCATGCAAGGTTATTGTGGTCACATAAGAGGGATTTGGAGGTAATCTGGATGTCCTTCACTAGGAAAGTGCTTCAAATTTAGTGAGTGAACGTAAAGGAGTTAGCTATTAGAGACAATTGATTAGATGAACAGTTATCAACATGGATGGATTTTAAGGGCACAGTACAAAGTAAAAAAGGTAAGAAAAATAAGACCCAGTAGAGAACCATTTTCCCAATTTAAAATACATGCCCACAAAGTGATAATCATTTTGTAAGAGCACATACAAAAGAGATACCTGTTAAATTTGTTAGAATGATTATATGATGATTATATGAAAGATGAAGGGGAGAAATGGAGATTAAACGTGGGACAATGAATAAAGAAAAGAACAGATAGTCTCATAGGAACAGTGATAATAATGTGCCCTAAACAGAGGGTAATGATTAATCAACCCCCTGAAGAGAAAAAAAATTAGAAAATATGTCAGAACAAAACAAGAAGATAAAATTATCCATAATCCTACTGTTTGCAGATAGGTGTTAAAACTTCAGTGGACATTCTAATAATATTTTATACGTGCGTGTCCATGTATGTATCTGTGTATATGTATACATATACATATATACACATATATTTTATAATTTTGAATTTTTAAGTGAATAATTGATGTGCAGTGTTATTAGTTTCAGGTATACAACATATTGACTCAACAGTTCTATGTTACTCAGTGCTCCCCATAATAATTGTAGTCATCATCTGTCACCATACGCTATTACCATCTTATTGCCTATATTCCCTATGTTGTACTTTTCATCTCTAACTTATTTATTTTAAAACTAGAAGTTTGTACCTCTTAATCCTCTTTTTTTTTGTCTACCCCCCTAATCCCCTCCCCTCTGGCAACCACCAGTTGTCTGTGTTTAAGAGTCTATTCATTCATTTTATTTTTGATTCCACATGTAAGTGAAATCATATGGTATTTGTCTTTCTCTGTCTGATTTGTTTCACCTAGCATTGTACCCTCTGGGTGCATCTATGTTGTCATGAATGGCAATATTTCATTCTTTTTTATGGCCAAGTAATATTCCATTATATGTATATACCACATTATCTTTATCCATTCATTTATTCATGGACACTTGAGTTGCTTCCATAGCTTGGCTATTTTAAATAATAGTGCAATAAATGTAACGGTGTATATGTCTTTTTGAATTAGTGTTTTTGTTTTCTTTGGATAAGTACCCAGTGGTGGAATTACTGGGTCATATAGTATTTATATTTTTAGTTATTTTAGGAAACTCCATACTGTTTTTCATAGTTACTGCACCAATTTACATTTCCACCAATGGTGCATAAAGGTTTGCTTTTCTCCACATCCTTGCCAACCCTTGTTATTTCTTGCCTTTTTAATATTAGCCATTCTGACTAGTGTGAGGTGATATCTGATTGTGGTTTTGATTTGCATTTCCCTGATGATTAGGGATGCTGATGTTCTTTTCATGTGTCTGTTGGCCAATTGCATGTCTTCTTTGGAAAAATGTCTACTCAGGTCCTTTGCCTGTTTTGTAATTGGATTGTTTGGCTATTTGACATTGAGTTGTGTAAGTTCTTTATTTATATATTTTGGATATTAAATCCTTATTGGATATATCATTTGCAAATATCTTCTCCCATTCAGTAGGTTGCCTTTTTGTTTTGTTGATGGTTTCCTTCACTGTGCAAAGGCTTATTATTTTAGTATAGTCACAATAGCTTATTTTTGCTTTTATTTCCCTTGCCTGAGGAAACCTAGCCACAAATATGCTGCTGAGGCTGATGTCTAAGAGATTACTGCCTATATTTTCTTTTAGGAATTTTATAGCTTCAGGTCTCACATTTAGGTCTTTAATCCATTTTGAGTTTATTTTTGTGTGTGGTGTAAGAAAGTGGTCCAGTTTAATTATTTTGCTTATAGCTGTCCATTTTTTTCCAACACCATTTCTTGAAAAGATTGTCCTTTCCCTATTGTATATTCTTGCCTCCTTTGTCATGAATTACTTGATCATATTATTTTTTTCCCCAGGGGAAAGGGATATTTATATTTAATGGGTACAAACTCTTTCGAAGGACAATGAAAAAGTTTGGAGTGTAAGTGATGGTGATGGTTGCACAACATTGTGAATGTATATAATGCTACTCAATTGTACACTTACATATATTACATATTTTTTATCACAATAAAACAACAGAAACAAACATTATCTCCCAGTCTTTGTGGGTCATGAATATAGGCCCAGCTAAGCTAGGAATTTTACTTCAGAGTCTTTAACAAGACTGAAGTCATCTGAAGGTTCTGGGGAATAATCTACTTTCATATTCACACATGTGGTTGTTGGTTAGTTCAGTTACTTGAGGGTCCTTGGGTTCAGAGGCTTAGTTCCTCACTGGCCAGTGGCTCATGAACAATTCCTTGCCTCATGGGCTTCTTCAACATGGCCAATTGCTTCATCAAAGCCAGAAACAAAGGGAGAGTATGCTAGAAAAAACAGAAGTCACAACCCTTTGTAACCTAATCACAGGAGTGAAATCTCATCATCTTTGTCATATTATATTGGTTAAAATGACATGACTAAGTGCAGCCCACAGTTGGTGGGAGAGAATTACACATACACATCCTAGGAGACAAGAGTCACTGGGGACCATCTTAGAAGTCAGCTTGCTACAATAATACTGTATCAAATGATACCACAACATTTGGATGAAAGTTATTAATATCACATTATTGAACCAGCATGTAGAAGGAAATCAAATGTTTCTGAATATTTAACAAAAAGTAGCCAAAGATTCAGGTGATAGACTTGAATATTGACATTTATTCTGTATTTTTCTTGCTCCATAAAACACAGCCACAAAGATAAATATACTTACTTTGATAGTTCCACTGGTTCTGTTTGAAATATGAGAACACTTTGAATGTCAGCTTAGATAAATGACATTTTTTGAAAAACGTTTAAACTATCTGGCCTTCTGAGAATCAGATTGCTTTATTATTGATCATCAATACCTTTCTTCCAACAATTTGAGATGCCATTAATTCTGACAGTATATCTGTGCTAGATCCTTGTAGAATTGTAATTGATGCCCATGGAATCTAGCTAGTACCTGAAATTGTTTATCAATAAAGTTAATTATGTCTTTTAATAATTTATAAATATATATGAATGTGTCTATACATATGTATATACAATTTGTGCATATTGATCCAAAATAGATTTAGAAGTAGACAATATTTCTAAAAAATAAAGCAGTAAATAGTAAACTCTCCCTTAGTTCTTTTTTAAATTTTTCCTTCCCCACCCCTCCTTTATTACTTTATTTTTTTAAACTTACTTTTTTTTTGTTAGTTCCAGAGATAGATGTCAGTGATTCATCAGTCTTATATAGTACCCAGTGCTCATTACATCACGTGCCCTCCTTAATGTCGATTACTCAGTTACCCCATCCCCCCCTCCCCTCCAGCAATCTTCAGTTTGTTCCCTTTCAGTAAGAGTCTCTTATGGTTTGTCTCCCTCTTTGATTGTGTCTTATTTTATTTTTTCTTTTCTTCCCCTATGATCCTCTGTTTTGTTTCTTAAAGCCAAATATGAGTGAGATCATGTGATAATTGTCTTTCTCTGATTGACTTTACATAGCATAATACCCTTTAGTTCCATCCACATCATTGAGATTGAAAGATTTATTTTTTTTCTTGGCTGAGTAGTATTCCATTGTGTGTGCATGTGTGTGTGTGTGTGTATGCATACCACATCTTTATCCATTTATCTCTCGATGGACATCTGGGCTCTTTCCATAGTTTGGCTGTTGTGGACATTGCTGCTATAAAATTGGGGTGCACGTGCAGCTTCAGATCACTACGTTTATGTCTTTGGGATAAATACGTAGTATAATTGCTGGGTCATAGTGTAGCTCTATTTTCAACCTTTTGAGGAACGTCCATACTATTATTTTCCAGAGTGGATGGACCAGCTTGCATTCCCACCAAAAGTGTAGGAGGGTTCCCCTTTCTCCACATCCTCGCCAACATCTGTCATTTCCTGACTTGTTAATTTTAGCCATTCTGACTGGTGTGAGGTGGTATCTCCTTGTATNCATCCTCGCCAACATCTGTCATTTCCTGACTTGTTAATTTTAGCCATTCTGACTGGTGTGAGGTGGTATCTCCTTGTATTTTTTTTTTGTGTATTTCCCTGATGCTGAGTGACATGGAGCATTTTTTCATGTGTCTGTTGGCCATTTGGTTGTCTTCTTTGGAGAAATGTCTGTTCATGCCCATTTCCTGAATGGTTTATTTGTTTTTTGGGTGTTGAGTTTGAAAAATTCTTTATAGATTTTGGATACCAGCCCTGTATCTGTTATGTCATTTGCAAATATCTTCTCCCATTCTGTCGGTTGTCTTTTGGTTTTGTCGACTGTTTCCTTTGCTGTGCAAAGGCTTTTTATCTTGATGAAGTCCCAGCAGTTCATTTTTGCCTTTGTTTCCCTTGCCTTTGGAGCCATGTCTAGCAAGAAGTTGCTGCAACCGAGGTCAATGAGGTTGCTGCCTGTGTTCTTCTCTAGGATTTTAATGGATTCCTGTCTCACAGTTAGGTCCTTCATCCATTTTGAGTCTATTTTTGTGTGTACTGTAAGGAAATGGTCCAGTTTCATTCTTCTGCACATGGCTATCCAATTTTCCCAACACCATTTGTTGAAGAGACTTTTTTTCCATTGGATTTTCTTTCCTGCTTTGTTGAAGATTAGTTGACCATAGAGCTGTGGATGCATTTCTGGGGTCTCTGTTCTGTTACGTTGATCTGTGTGTCTGTTTTTGTGCTAGTACCATACCGTCTTGATGGTTATAGTTTTGTAGTAGTTTGAAGTCCAGAATTGCCAGCTTTGGTTTCCTTTTTCGACATTCCGTTGGCTATTCCGGGTCTTTTCTGGTTCCATACAAACTTTAGGATTGTTTGTTCCAGCTGTGTGAAAAAAGTGGATGGTGTTTTGATAGGGATTGCATTGAATGTGTATATTGCTCTAGGTAGCATAGACATTTTCACAGTATTTATTCTTCCAACCCATGAGCATGGAATGTTTTTCCATTTTTTTTGTGTCTCCCTTAATTTCTTTCATGAGTGTTCTATAGTTTTCTGAGTACAGATCCCTTGCCTCTTTGGTTAGGTTGATTCCTAGGTATCCTGTGGTTTTTGGTGCAATTGTAAATGGGATTGACTCGTTATAGTTTCTCTTTCTTGGATCTCATTGTTGGTGTATAGAAATGCAACTGATTTCTGTGCATTGATTTTATATCCTGCCACTTTAGTGAATTCCTGTATGAGTTCTAGCAATTTTGGGGTGGACTCACGTAATCTGTGGAGAGTGAGAGTTTGACTTCTTTGCCAATTCAGAGGCATTTTATTTCTTTTTATTGTCTGATTGCTGAGGCTAGGACTTCTAGTACTCTGTTGAACAACAGAGGTGATAGTGGACATCCCTGCTGTGTTCCTGACCTTAGGGGAAAAGCTCTCAGTTTTTCCCCATTAAGAATGATATTCACTGTGGGATTTTTGTATATGTCTTTTATGATATTGAGGTGTGTTCCATCTATCCCTATGCTGTGAAGAGTTTTAATCAAGAAAGGATGCTGTACTTTGCTTTCTCAGCATCAATTGAGAGGATTATATGGTTCTTGTCCTTTCTTTTATTTATGTAGTGTATCACATTGATTTGTGGATGTTGAACCACTCTTGCAACCCAGGAATAAATCTCACTTGGTTGTGGTGAATAATCCTTTTAATGTACTGTTGGATCCTATGAGCCAGTATTTTGGTGAGAATTTTTGCATCCATGTTCATCAGGGAAGTTGATCTGTAATTCTCCTTTTAGGTGGGATCTTTGGTTTTGGGATCAAGGTAATGCTGGCCTCATAGAACAGGTTTGGAAGTTTTCCTTCCTTTCTGTTTTTTTGAAACAGCTTCAGAAGAATGGGTATTAGTTCTTCTTTAAATGTTTGGTAGAATTCCTCTGGGAAGGCATCCGGCCCTGGACTCCTGTTCGTTGGGAGATTTTTGATTACTACTTCAATTTCCTTGCTGGTTATGGGTCTGTTCAGATTTTCTATTTCTTCCTGTTTCAGTGTCGGTAGTTTATACCTCTCTAGGCTAAGTAAGCTGCTCCATATTGCTCTGTGTGATTTTTGTTCCCTGAAGGCTTTCCACGCCACTTTAGGGGATGAGAATGAAAGTGGCAGTTTTCCAATCTCCACATCCAGAGCAAAAGCTCAGGGCCCCACTCCTCAGGACCCTACTCCTCAGTACACCCTCAGAGAAAATCAGTCAATCACTCCTGTCCCCTTGGTCTCCATAAGCACTGTGTGCTCACCTAGCCTGTGACCAAGTGTTTCTCTCTCAGCACACAAGCCTATTTGGAGTCTCCAAACCCTGCATCTTCCTGAGGCAGATACCTTCACCCCTCCTCGGGGCAAGTTGGGCAGGGTGGTTTCTCTGCAGTTCTGTCTGCTGCTTGCCGGGTCCCTGCTGCTTGCCGGGTCCCTGCTCAGACACCCAACCGTGGTGTGGTTCACAGTGTATGGCAACACCAAGCTGAAACCCCACTCCTGGGCTTGCTGATTGCAGCTGGCTTCCCTGCTCCAATGCCTGGGAACTCTGCTGCACTCAGGCACCCCTGGTCTTCCTGCAACCCTGGGCATCCTAAGACCAGACTGTCCCACCTAGGATTCCACCCCACTTTGTCACCTGAGCATCTTTCAGGCAGGGATATCCCTCATGGGAGCAGACTTCTAAACGTTCTGATTTTGTGCTCTACTGCTATATCACTTTCTGGTAGCTGGCTTGCAGAGGCTCCCACACAGCCCCTTACCCTCCCCCGCCACCCCCATGGTCTGTCTTCCCATATATTGCGCACTTCTCCATACCTCCTAACTTGCAGAAAGTGGTTGCTTTTCTATTTGTAGAGTTGCAGTTGTTCTTTTCTTAGATTTCTGGTTGAGTTTGCAGGTGTTCAGAATGATTTGACAGCAATCTAGCTGAATTCCTGGGACCAGATGAAATTGAGGTCTCCTACTCCTCCACCATCTTGGATTATCTCTCTACTTGATCATATCAATTAACTGACCTGGCTCTTCACCAGCTTCCTTTGACCTATGTGTCTGTTTTTGGTTTAGTACCATGATGTTTTGATTAGTATAGCTTTGTAGTATATCTTCAAGTCTGAGATTGTGATACCTCCAGCTTTGTTCTTCTTAAGGTTGCTTTGGCTGTTCAAGGTATTTTTAAGGAACCACATACAAATTTTAGGATTATTCTATTTCTTTGAAAAATGCTATTGGTATTTTAATGGGATTGCACTGAAATTGTAGATTGCTTTGGGTACTGTGGACATTTTAATGATATTCTTCCAATCCATAAACATGCTAGATGTTTCCATTTTTTTCTGTCATCTTCAGTTTTCATAGTATAGGTCTTCTACTTCTTTCATTAAATTTATTGCTAGGTAGTTTTCTTTTTGGTACATACACTTATTTACACAAATAAATGAAATGGGATCATTCTCCATGTACTTTGTTTTGGGGTTTTTTGTTTTTTTGTTTTTTTAGTATCTTGGCTATGATGAAGATGCACTAAGTTATCTGTAAGATGCCTTCTAATTCTAAGACACTCTCCCCTCAGGATGAATACCATATTATCAAATTCAGTCAAATTGTAAACTGACTTTTGTTCAGCATGACCCAAAACATATTTTGCTTAACACTCTTAGTTTCAACTATAGATACTAATGCATTCAAAGGAAAATATATCTGTATTTTGATTTATTTGCATTTAATTCAAATAATAGTCATTTTGGCTGGATATGCTGGGAATTAGTTATGTTCAGACCTTTTCACAGGCTGATAGTTTACTGTAAGACTAGATGACAGCATCAAATGAGTGTTGGTCCCAAATGGAACAAGTGAGGGTGAAACTTGATCTAATGTACTGGGAAACCATTCCATTTGAGTGACCAGTGGTTTTTAATAGGCTAGAGATAAATAGTTTCTGATGATTATCAACACCCAGTAAATTAGTGAATAAGAGTTCTGAACCTTTGTTCTCTGTTTAGTATCGGGATAGTGAACAACCTTTAATAAAGAATGCATTCCTTTCTGCCAGAGACAAAAGCACAACTTCCCAATGGAAAACAGCATGTCTATTTAGGCCTCCTTCAAAAGCTAGCTCAGATCTCAAATCATTGCACTAGGAGCTGGAAATGACAGAATGCCATTGGCTATTGTTGCCATGGTAATCACTGCTGACCTCACAGGTCCTTTCTAATGATTTGCCACAGGTTCATTTGTATTACATTTGCTGTGGTGTGTGTGTTTATCTAGGTCTATTTGTTTGCTTGAGGCTGAGCTGTCATGTTTTAATCTGAATCCAATGAGTAAGGCACCAATGCCTTGTACATAGTAAATGTTAAATGAGATTTGTGAAATTGGATTGGGTGCCCTGGGTTTGGAAAAAATCACAGACATGAGGAGTTTGACAAATTTTTGCAGTTCTCAAAATGTAGTCCTTGAAATCCATGTTGCTGGCTACTTTTCCTCTTGAACAGTTACAGCTGCTTATTGGAGTATCAGCAACTGTGTAAGTTTTGCAATTCTCCAACCCACAAAAGCCCCCCAGGTGGCCAGGAGAGGGTAGCTATTTTAAAAACTACCCTTCTTTAGGATTTATTTTTAAGCTTTTCCGGGGGAGGGAGAAGCATGGATTTAACAGGCCCAGGGATACTCACCAGATTGTCTTGTCTCTGGGGGTTGATTGATTAGTGGTTCTAACATCCAGCTGAGTATAAGCTGTTCTTTGGGATTCTGATGCCTGTCCAGGTGTGGGAATCACTCAGTAATCCCAGGACTATCTTAAGACCTTTGATCCTGAGATTTCCCCAAACCTAAACTGATATTATATCAGATTTTTCCTATGTCTCTCATGAAAAAATAATGTCCCACATGTTAATATATTGCTTATGGTTGTAGAGTTTTTTACATGGAATCATTCTTTCAAAAAAGAAGTGAAAGAGAACACCCAAAGTTTGGGGGATAATTTAATCAAGCATTTATATTAAGTTCTGTGTTTTTAAAATAACTTTCCAGTTGCCTTTCATTTACCCATATAAGACTAGCCACTCTTGCCTCCAATGTACATCTCAAATTTACTAAGAAAAATTCAGAACAACAGGTAATTTGCTTTAGTCATTGCTCCCAAACCCTGTTTTTCACTAGTAGAGGAGCAGATGCAGATTAAACTGTACTTAACATCTGGAAAGTAGCTCTTCCAGAACCAGTAAATCCTTTGTGAAATCACAGTGAGGCCAAGGGCTGTGAATCACCCCTTATTCTCCACTCAAGTCTCTGCTTCCCACAGATACGATAGATCAGATGCCAGGGTTTGTCAGTGTACCATGGGGGTGTGTAAATAAGTTTTGCTATGTTATGAGGCAGTGGGGCATGGGGATATTGCTGCAGACGAAGTGGGGGGACTGGACTGAATGCTGGGCCCTATTATTTTCTAACATTGTGACCTTGACTACATCAATATAAAGATGCCCGGCTTCCTTGTCTCACAGGTGGTTGTATCAGATGAGTAACATTGATCATTCTTTGCAGCTTCTGGAGTGTTTTGGAAATGTGTTAACTTCATCCACCGAGCTCTGATGATCCTACACAGAATCTAGGAAAAGTGTTTGCATGTTTACTTTCCTTGAGTCTAGGTTGTCAGATGCATCTTCCTCAGACTCCTCAGTTTGATAAAGCTCTTAGAGCGTATCCCAGAATACTGGATAAGAGGATAAAGAAAAAATTGAAAAGGAAGGGGACAATAGTATGTACTCTCCTCTACCCGCTCTCCTGTTCCATTCAGTGCACTGATTTCACTCACCACTTTTCTGCTTTGTATGCAAAGACTAACCTCTCATCATAATATGCATAAACAGTGGAGTATAAGCACTCGTTTAAAAATAAATTCACTTGTAGTTGGCTGCAGCCATCTGACTGAGCCCTAGATCTCTTTTTGGCAGTGTCATCCATTTGTAGCCCCATTAATTCATGGTCCCTAATAATTTCTTCAGAGTAAACATCAAGTTTACTTTGTTTTATCTATGAAGAAAGGACCCACAGAGCAAATAAATAGTGTAAATAAGGTTTCTAAGAAACATCAACCTGCTTGAGAGAAAAGACGGTTCTTAAATGCCTTTCATTTGTTTGCATCCTATGTACTGATTATGTGGGATTCTAGACAATAAAGTAGTCCTTTCAGGATATCCACTTGGTAATATTTTATTAGCACTTAATTTCAATTACTGTAATAAAACTCCACTTCTTTAAGATTCATCCATCATTCAATATTGTAACCCATATCTTTCTTCTGGTAGTATGAATTTGTTGTAAGGTATTATTGTAATTAATTACATGCCCTTAAATTACTTTGATACTATCTGGTATGGTCACATTATGTAAGCAAGACTTTTTTTTTTATTGCAATTAGCCAACATATAGTATATCATTAGTTTCAGGTGTAGAGTTTGGTAATTCATCAGTTGCATATAACACCCAGTGCTCATCACATCACCCAGTTACCCCATCTCCCCACCCACCTTGCTTCCAGCAACTCTCAGTTTATTTCTTTTTTTTTTTTTTAAGATTTTTTTTTTTTAATTTCTTTATTCAACAGAGATAGAGACAGCCAGCGAGAGAGGGAACACAAGCAGGGGGAGTGGGAGAGGAAGAAGCAGGCTCATAGAGGAAGAGCCTGATGTGGGGCTCGATCCCATAACGCCAGGATCACGCCCTGAGCTGAAGGCAGACGCTTAACCGCTGTGCCACCCAGGCGCCCCTCTCAGTTTATTTCTGTAGTTAAGAGTCTCTCATGGTTTTTCTCCCTCTCTGATTTCTTACCATTCAGTTTTCCCTCCCTTCCCCTATGACCCTCTGTTTTGTTTCTTATATACCTCATATGAGTAAAACCATATAATAATTGTCTTTCTCTCATTGACTGGTTTTGCTTAGCATAATACCCTCCAGTTCCATACACGTTGATGTAAATGGTAAGATTTCATCTTTTATGATGGCTGAGTAGTATTCTTCTGTGTGTGTGTGTGTGTGTGTGTGTGTATGTATACACATACACATATATGTATATCACATCTTCTTTATCCATTTATCTGTCAATAGACATCCGGGCGCTTTCCATAGTTTGACTATTGCGGACATTGCTGCTATAAACATTGGGGTGCACGTGCCTCTCAGATCACTACATTTGTATCTTCGAGGTAAATACCCAGTAGTGCAATTGCTGGGTTGTAGGGTAGCTCTATTTTCAACCTTTTGAGGAACCTCCAAACTGTTTTCCAGAGTGGATCCACCAACAGTGTAAGAGGGTTCCCCTTTCTCCTCATCCTCTCCAACATTTGTTGTTTCTTGTCTTGTTAATTTTAGCCATTCTGACTGGTGCGAGGTGGTATCGCCTTGTGGTTTTGATTTGTATTTCCCTCATGCCAGGGGATATGGAGCATTTTTTCATGTGTCTGTTGGCCATTTGGATGTCTTCTTTGGAGAAATGTCTGTTCATTTCTTGATGAGATTATTTATTTTTTGGGTGTTGAGTTTGGTAGGTTCTTTATAGATCTTGGATACTAGCCCCTTATCTGATATATCATTTGCAAATATCTTCTCCCATTCTGTTGGTTGTCTTTTGGTTTTGTCGACTGTTTCCTTTGCTGTGCAAAGGCTTTTTATCTTGATGAAGTCCCAATAGTTCATTTTTGCTTTTGTTTCCCTTGCCTTTGGAGATGTGTCTAGCAAGAAGTTGCTGCGGCCAAGATCAGAGAGGTTGCTGCCTGTGTTCTCCTCTAGGATTTTAGTGGATTCCTGTCTCACATTGAGGTCTTTCATCCATTTTGAATTTATCTCTGTGTATGGTGTAAGAGAATGGTCAAGTTTCATTCTTTTGCATGTGGCTATCCAATATTCCTAACACCATTTGTTGAAGAGACTCTTTTTTTCTGTTGGATTTTCTTTCCTGCTTTGTCGAACGTTAGTTGACCATAGATTTGAGGTTCCATTTCTGGCGTCTCTGTTCTGTTCCATTAATCAATATGTCTGTTTTTGTGCCAGTACCATACTATCTTGATGATTACAACTTTGTGATAGAGCTGAAGTCTAGGATTGTGATGCCACCAACTTTGGTTTCCTTTTTCCACATTCCTCTGGCTATTCGGGGTCTTTTCTTGTTCCATACAAACTTATAGAATTGTTTGTTCTAGCTCTATGAAAAAAGTTGATGGTATTTTGGTAGGGATTGCACTGAATGTGTAGATTGAGCGAGACTTTCAATTTTCCCTTGGTTTGTTTGTTTGTTTGTTTGTTTCTTTTTTTCTTTTCTTTTCTTTTCTTTTCTTTTCTTTTCTTTTCTTTTCTTTTCTTTTCTTTTCTTTTCTTTCTAGATTTTATTTATTTGACAGAGAGAGACAGCGAGAGAGGGAACACATGCAAGGGGAGTGTGAGAGGAAGAAGCAGGTTTCCTGCAGAGCAGGGAGCTGATGTGGGGCTCTATCCCAGGATCCAGGGATCATGACCTGAGCCGAAGGCCGACGCTTAATGGCTGAGCCACCCAGGCGCCCTTTCCCTTGGTTTCTTAATATAAAAATGTCTTGGCACTTAAATGGCATCACTAAGGTTTGGATGCAGAGAGAATTACCTATAAGAAGCCAATTGGGGGGTAGGTAATTAGTTATCTCCACTGTGACTAGGGTCTAGTCAAGAAAAGGGCCAACTTTTCCTTCTCAAAGCTTGGATAGAGTTCTATAATTGCATGAACAAACCTTTATTTATAAAACTTTCGTCCTGTGCTTGACCTATAGTGAGCATTGGGTAAATAATGAAGATATTAGAGTACATATATCTTTGGGGTTTTCCTTTGTCTTTCATATAGACTGTCTTAATATTGAGCAGACTGTGTTGTGATTGGAGCACTGCCCAAGGATTGTATTGAACGCGCAACCTTTAATCATCCCATCCATCCATCTATCCATGTTTCAGATATTTGGGGGGAGCCTGTGTAACCAGCCAGGCACAGAGAAAAGTCCCTGTCCCTGTACATGTCATATTTAGCGTATAATCCACTTAACCTTTAGTAGAGAGATTGATAAAGTCTTTGCCTCTTGCTATACTCAGAGTTGCTGTGTGCTTGGTCAAAGTTTTATCCCAGACATCCTTTTGTGGTTATTGCTTTGTGTTTACTTGGCCGCTAGTTACAAAAAGACAGGTTCTGTGGGCTTAGCCGATCCCTGCTTTATGTTCTTATCTCATTTTTTTTCACTTTATGCTACTATGTGACATAGGGACTCTCCACAATTAGGGATTCATAGTTCTAAGTAAAGTAGCTCTGTATTAAAGACAATAGCTAATATTTTTGAGCATTTGCTGTATCTATGGCAGACACTCTTCTAGGAACATTTCATGTTTTTTCATTTAACCCTCATAGTATCCATGTAGTGAGTGTTGTTATTGTTCCCATTTAACAGAAAAGGAAATTGAGTCACACAGGATTATATTTGTATGATAATTTCACAGAGGCAAACTCTTGGTCTTTTTTTTTTTTAAGATTGTATTTATTTGAGAGAGAGATAGCGAAGGGAGTACGAGCAAAGTGTGGAAGTGGGGAGAGGGAGAAGCAGGCTCCCTGCTGAGCAGGGAGCCCAATGCGGACTTGATCCCAGGACTCTGGGATCATGACCTGAGCCGAAGGCAGACATTTAACCAACTGAGCCACCCAGATGCCCCAGTCTTGGTCTTTTTAATAGTAAGGCCATTTTGGTATCCCATTTTTTTTTTTCAAATTGTTTCCATATGTTATCTCACTTGATCTGTCCCCATTTGTTTATATGGGAGAAGTGAGGTAAATGAGGGTGAGTCTCTGCTTTCCAGGTTAAGGACTACATAGTACTTGGACTCAGGGCCTCTAAATTCTGGTCCAAGACCCTTCCTCCAGGAGTACACTGCCTTCTTTCTAATCATCTGACCAGTAGATCTCTCCTGAAGATGTGGGTCTGTCAGTTTTAATGGGAGATTTAGAATCTTGGTGACTTTAAATAGTTCCTGGAAAAGCATTGTAATGTAGCATGTTTCATATCCACTTCATTTAGTCTAGGATCTAGAGTATTTCAAATAAGCACCAAGCATCATCTTTTGCTGCTTCCTTGTTGGATTAATATCTGGAATCTGCCCTTAACAGCTCTGGAGTAAAAGGCTAGTTCTCTGACCAAAGAATGAGTACTAATTGGGAAATAAATCAGTTTGCTATAGCTAAAAGGGAAAAACTCCCACAAATTTATCTGTCATTTTGATTTGTTCTTTCATCCTTAATAGTAGATTTTCAGGGTCTCAAAGAAGTTCTGTGTATGAACGTGCCTGTAGAAGCATCTTGTTTTACATATGATGAAAATGGTGAGAGCGCTTCTTTTGACAGCAAATTTCACTTCTTGTTACTGAAAACTGTCATAACAGTCATTATGTCTGGCTTTCAGAGATTTCCTGGAGTTAGGAGAACAATTGACAGTTAAAATGGCAATATCAAGAGCATTCTGGGGTTTTATAATGAGTACCAAGGGAAATTTTTTCTCTTGAGTTTGTAAGAAAAGAGTAGGAATATTTAGGAGGCTGAGGATAATGTGGAAATGAACTTTAATGCTTTATTTTTTAAAAACGGAGTGTTCTTTCTAACCTTTGGAAGTTGAAAAAAATTTTATATCGTGGTTCCCATTTTCTTGTTACTGAGTTGACAGTTAACTAAGAGATATGTCTCTTCAGCTATCCCTCTGTGCTTTTTAAGTAATCCCCCTCAAAAAGCACATTTGCAGCTTTTTGTTTATGTGTTTATTTATTTATTTAGGGGTGGAGAGGGGCAGAGGAAAGGGAGAGAGAGAATCCTAAGCAGGCTCCATGCCCAGCGTGTAGTTTGATGCAGGACTCAATCTTACGACCCTGAGATCATGACCTGAGCTGAAATCAAGTGTTGGATGCTTAACCAACTGAGCCACCCAGGTGCCCCCCCCATCTCTTTATTTGATTAAGCATCATTTAGAGCTCTTGGATCCCGTTTTTTGGTTCTTAATTTGTATATATACAGGGCTTCTGAGGCTTATGATTTCTAATTTTGCAGTAGGAGTTATTTCTCTGCTTCCTGTAAACCCACCCCTCAGCTCCCCAAAAAGAGACTCCCATGCATTAGGAAGAGCATTGGCTTATTTTGTTGTGTTATGTGTTTTCACAGTTTTTAAATCTTAATTTATGAAGCTCAAATATGATTTCTTAATTTTAATAGCGTTTTGATATATTTACCATGTCCAACACATTAAATGTTGAAGCTTTGTATGTAATTTATGTGAGTTGTTGCTTCCATGTCTGCAGTTTCTTGCTTTCAGGAGTTGTGGATGGTTTTAGAGACTCCTGTGTTAGTTACCTAATAGACCTGAAAGGTAAAAATAACCTACTAGTTTATTTAAAAAAAAAACTAATATGAAAGCAATTATGAACATGTTTTACTTTTCTTTTTTTTTTTTTAAGATTTTATTTAGAGAAAAAGAGAGAGAAAGAGCACGTACTTAAGGTGGGGTAAGAGGGAGAGGGAGAGAATGTATCTCAAGCAGAGATGGTGGTGAGCATGGAGCCTGACAGGGGGCTCAACCTCACAACCCTGAGATCATGATCTGAGCCAAAATGAAGAGTCATATGCTTAACCGACTGAGTTACCCAGGTTCCCCAATTATGAACATGTGTCTGACTATGAATAAGACTTACTTTTCCAAACTAGTCAACATTTTTAAAAGCTATTAGGTGAAAATAAGTCTTTCTCCCTATTCTTTGATTCCTAAATATCATTAAGATAGCCACTGTGAAGTTCCTGAAGTTCCCTCTAGTAATGATCTAATGTTCTATTCGCCTACAAACACACACATAGTACATGTATATATGCACATGTACACATAACATACATCTGTACTTATTCATGGAAAAATATGGGTTTTGTTATGTGGTACACTTCCCTTAGCAGTATATCTTGGATATATGCTTACATCAGTACATATAGGTCTACCTCTTTTTAATGTCTATAGAGTATTCCATTGTGTTGGCATGCCATAATTTAACTTCTGTGTATCAACATTTTGGTTGTTACCTGATTTATTTTGTTGCAAACTATGCTGTAATAAACATCTTTCAATATATCTTTTTACATTTTTTCAGTAAATATATTTCAGTAGGATACATTCAAAGCAGGGGAAATGCTAGTGAAAATGTGTGCATTTTTAGTGTCACTAAAAAGTGTCAAATTGTCTTCCAAAATTACCACACCAATTTATACTTCCACTAACAGTGTATAAGTATGTCATGTTTCTCCACATCTTTGTCAGCATTGAATGTGACAAAAATTATAGTTCACAGATATGATAGGTTAAAATAGTTATTTTAATTTAAATTTTTAGTTCCTTCCATGTCTATGGTCGATTTCAGTAAATGGTTACTGAACACTTACTGTGTGCCATCATCGAAATAGGATCTGGGGATCAAAAATTGTCCTTGTGGAGTCATGGAAGTGAATTTTTTTTTAGAGGAAATCAAAGATTACAAGCATAGAAAAGTGAGTCTTTTGTTCCCTGATAGCAGAAGGAAGTTCTCTCATAAAGGATGGACAGTGTCCACCAGTGTTGATTTTTGGTTCTATTGCTGGCTTAAATTGGCAACTCTTCACTTCTGCATCGGTGGCCTTGCTTTCCTCGTAGAAGGCAATAGCTTTTGTTTTTCTCCAGAACCTGGCTTGATTACCTCATCAGGTGTTTTTAGGAGCTAGCATCTGCTGTTGGGCTCTGTTCTGAAAGGGCACCAGGTAAGCATGAGATCCTAACAGCAGAACAGCCCGAGGGCTGGAGAAACTTCATTTATTCATGGTTCAAGCTCCTCCACTTCACTGGGTTTTCAGAGAAAGTATTTCACTTATGGGCACCCAAATTATATTACAGGCATTTTGAGTGTTTCTTCGGATTCACTGAGGGGGGGAAATGTGGATAGCAGTATCAATCATTTGGGACCGTGTTAGTTCCTAATACCAAAATTACCTAAATGAATAAAGTACAACAGGTAAGTTAAAATATCTGGTTGTGAAGCCTAGTAAATAAATCAAAAAATCAGTAGGCAGGTCCTAAATGTACAACATTCTGGATGGATAAATCTGGTTTTATGAATGAAGGCTAATGTACCAATAACTTGACTCTTCTTATAGCTGAACATGAGGAAGATTTGAGGTTCTCTAAAACTGGAATTTTCCCTGGAATTAGCCTAAAGAGAGCTCCTCAAGAGCTGTCCACTCTTGGCCCATTGTCTTGAGCCTGTGGACTTTTTTTGGGGGGGGGGGTCAGGGGAGGGCTCCAGTTTGCTTAAGGAGTATGCTTGCTCTAGGCCAGTTCCGAGGAGGCTGACTTGGGAGCTGCCCTTTCTGCAGCCAACCAGCCCCCAAGTATGTTTTAATAAATAAAGAGAAAAAAGCAAAGTCTCTTTAGAAGGGCTGGAACAGACTAGTAGTTGCTAGGCAAGTGAAAGTAATTCAGTGTCCTTGCCAAACGTCTGCCATGCAAATAAGGGACTTCCAGGGAAGGGGGAGTGAGATGGGGGTGCATATTGGTTGCCATGGGAATGTTTCCCTTATTGGAACAAGACCACAGAACAGAGAGCAAGACAGCCACATGTATGGTTCTTTCTGCTTGGAAATGGAAGCCCAGAGTGGGCAGTGCAGCAGAGGTAAAGCATGGGGATGAAAGAGCGAAACCCAAGGTTCTGTAGGGGTCAGGATGTGCAAAATATATAAGAAACAGTGCATCCTCTGAAGGAAGGAAGGGCTTCAGCAAATGAGACCCTAGATGCCCTATAAAATTAATGGTTTCTTAACCTAAAATCAGGGAGAGAAGAGAGACTAGATTAACTCGGAGAATTACAAGATGAGCTCTTATGCTATTCTGAAGACCTGAGACTTATTGGAGAAATTACAATCCAAATTAAATCAGGGAGAATTCCAATTAGGGTCTGGAATAAACCCAGGTTTAAGTTAGTTGGAGGTTTAAAATGGTAGAGTTTAGTGGAAAGAGATAATTTAAAGGTAAGTATTTTTAATTTACATAAATATGCTAGATTGTCTTTAATTCACAAAAAGGTAGTGATTAAAGATTTGTTAATGAATTGTGCTGCTTTATTTATCAAGTTCTATTTTTATAGGGAAAAGAAGCACAGTTGACCATACTCTGTGCTACTAGTGTAAAACCTTAAAAGAGACCCTCTGAGATGGGCTTACTGCCCTATTAGTAAGCACTTAGCAGCTTCCAGAATGACAGCTCAGGGTCCAAGCAGAAGTAAGCAGCTTTTAGCAAATATTGAAACTTGAATGTGCTGTTTAACTTCCTTGTGATTAATCAATTATCCAGTTTTTAAAATGGAAGTGATAGCTGATCCTTGTCTCCAGGAATGGTGTGAGCATGGGTGCTGCTCTCATTGAATACTATTTCTGGGGTTGGTGTAACATCCCAAGGTGCCTATGATGATAATGACAGCCTTAGTTTGTCAGCGGTTTAGGGCAAGAGTTTTTATCTTTTAGGCTACAATCTTTAAAGGAACTTTCTTTAACTGATAAAGGTTTCCTTATACATATGAAGGGTATGTATTTATTGTCATTTGCCATATATTTGGTTCCTGTACAGTCGCTATTTAAAATAGTTTCTTCTTCAGAATATGTATGTAAGAATTATATATAACTGTTTACTTTTTATGTGATTACTTTTTGGGTCATGTAAAAGAAGACTAACAGAATGTGATCATTTATTCTCAAATATTTGACTTTTTGTAATGCAGAAATTGAAAGGATGCCATGGGACCTGGATTTTAGTAGTCACTGTGTTCTGTTTCATGGCTCACTCTCCAGGTCAGTTTCTTGAGTCTGGAACTTCAGTGTCTGTTTTAATTTTATAATTGATCAGGTGCTGGTTAATTGACACAAATTATTTGAGACAAATTTGTAAACCAAATGCAAAATTTTAATTTATTGGGAGAGTGTGATTAGAAAAACTGTTTTTTGGGTTCTTCAGATGGTATAAACTTTCCCTAGTATGATTTTGACAAGGAAGCCAGAATATATACTGGCTATAATGTTCTTTAAACAACAACAACAACAAAAACATATTCTTTTTTTTTTTAAAGATTTTATTTTTATTTATTCGACAGAGATGGAGACAGCCAGCGAGAGAGGGAACACAAGCAGGGGGAGTGGGAGAGGAAGAAGCAGGCTCATAGCAGAGGAGCCTGATGTGGGGCTAGATCCCATAACGCCGGGATCACACCCTGAGCCGAAGGCGGACGCTTAACCGCTGTGCCACCCAGGCGCCCCCAAAAACATATTCTTAATCTAGATTCTCTAGAATCTAGAGCAGTGCTATAACATAAAAGTATAATGTGAACCTCAGATGTGAGCCTTATACGTGATTTTAAATTTCCTAGTAGCCACTTAAATTAGTAAAAGTAAAAAGACTAAAAGTAAAAAGTGAAATTAATTTTAATAAATTTAAACTAATATATATAAAATTTATCATTTTAACAGTAATTAGCATAAGAGTGAGTTAGTGTGCATGTTTTTTGTATTACGTCTTGAAATCTGTACATTTTACACTTATAGCGCATACCAATTTGGACTCTAAATTTTTACAGGAAATACCTGTATTTACATTAAAATTTACAATTGAAAAAGTAGATTCATATAATCAAGTTACTCCAAACATGCATAACACCTTTCAATAACTGAATCAGTGTCCATATCCAAATTTAATTAAAGTTAAATTTAAACAGAATTCAGTTACTCAGTGATACTAGACATGTTTCAAGTACTCAGTGACCACATAGAGCTAGTAGTTGCTACCGTATTGGACAGCATATAGAGGACTGCTCTTATCTAGCTACTTTTCCTCACTCCCACATACCTCATATTAGGAAACCTGTCTGAGAATTCTAATGAAGAGAGGAAAAAAAGAAATCTAATGAAAAGAGACTCTCCCTTTACAAGTATGGGACGACAGACAGAGTTTATGCTTTTCAAAGGAAATTTCTACCTAAGCTGTATTAGAACCTTCCTGGCAAGGAGTAATCTATCACTTTGCTTCCAAACACACCCCTCATTATCTTTCCAACAGACAAAAGCATGCCAGCATTGGTAGTTTGCCTCAGATTCATCTGGTCCTCAACTCCATGATAGTTCATTTCCATTTCATCATTGCATTTCCTGGTTATAGGGACCTCCTTTATCTTTCTCATTGTTTCAATGTTCATATTTGACTCTAATTTCTGCTTTACCTTAGTGAAGGATTCAAATGTTCAGATTACAGGTTAGTTGTTAAGGTCATCTATACTGAGGTAAATGTAATTGGTTTATGTTAATTTGAATAAGAAAATTTTCCTCCTTTGCTTCTTGCTCCAGATTTCTAGAGTGGCTGGGCCAAGAAACCTCACTCTCCCCTTTACCCATAGGAGTATCTTTCTTTGGGAAAATCAGGGTTCTTTGATACAGAAGTCAGCCCTGTTAATCTTAAAGAATCTCTTTTTTTCCTAGACAAGAGCAATTAAGAAATAAGTAAGTCGATAGGTAATGACTTGGAAGGTAAAAACACCCCTTCAACTTGCCAGAATTTTTTGCCCTGAATCTTGGTTGGGTCTGGAAACTTATCTGGCATGTAGTATAATAGCAACTCCATCACTGGAATTATATAGAACACAGAACTTCATCAGTTCCTGTTGAGTACCTGCCACTTTCATGGGACATCACCAATGACAGTATTGAAATTTACCCCCCATGTTCTGGAATATATAGAGAGCGAAGCACTTACAGAAGCTTTCCAGGTCTATAGAATGGTGTATAATCCAAGACAGCAACAAGTACTCTCTTGGCAAGAAAGCTAGGTTGGAAATCAGGAACTGTTTGACCTGTTGAGACATTTTAACCCAACCTGAATAAGAATGCATATTATGCTCTTCCTCCTTACCATCGGAGTCAAATAAATTTAAATAGGGCTTTGTGGAATGAGTATTGGAGGATAGCTAGAAAACCTTGGCTGCCAGTACCTGGTCTATCAGCTATTAGGGGTGTGACATCAGAAATGCCATTAACTTCTTGCTCTAGGCCACACTTTTCACCTGTCATGTGAGAGTGTTACACCAGATAGTCTTGAGGCCCCTTTCAGTCATCACATGTTTTGATCGTCTAGTCTAATCCCACAGCTGCTTAGATGAGGAACGAAGGCTTGCAAAGTCTCTTGTGAGATCACATAGCAAGTGTGAAGCAGGTCTCCGGTTATCACAGACATGTGCTTTGTGTGCCCCAAGGAGCTTCATCGTGCACTTAGATGTTTAGGTTGAATTAAGTGAAGATATCCAGAAGGATGGCTGGTTCTTTTTGTTCTCATAACAACATTGACTTTTTTCTGCTCATTTTGAGATTACTGGCTAACACCTCTAAAACCCCTGGGTTACCTATTGCTTTACCTCCTTCATATAACTAGTCAGTAATTTTGCTCAGATATCTGTGTGGCATAAAGTCCCCTAATGACCTCAAAATGAAAAAAAATTGGTTTGTTTGTACACACACAAGTGCACACATACACATATTCTTTACTGCTGAAAATGCTTGATAAAAAAGGGAAAAGCAGTAGCTGAAATGTAGATTTAAATTTGCTTAAATATTTTCCAAAACAACAACTATAACAAAGCAAGCAGAACAGAGGGCCCCAGTGAACTGCTTTTGTTGAAGTTCCCAGTGTAGGTTGGAGGCCCACTTCCAAGTGTGGGAGCGAAACTTACAAATAAGAAATTGAGCCTACTTTCTCTGGAGGACTTCTTTTAACTGGGCAAACCTAGGGGCCTGCAAACTCTGATATCCTTTCATCAAATAAAAAAACAAGAGGTGTCAAGAAAAGGAAACTTATTGATTGCCTATTATGTACCAAGCATGCTAAGTATCTTATATATATTGACTCATTTAATTCTGTAACCACCCTGCAGGATAGATAGGTATTATTTTCATTTTACGATCAATGAAAGTGCTCAGTAAAGTTATGTAGCTTGCTTAGGGTCACATAATAAGTGAACAGGGATTTTCTTTGGCTCTAAAATCTGATTACACTAGCATCCAATAGCAGATGACAATATGTAGACCTTAGTAATTTCATTTTCGTTCCCCTGAATTTGAGGAGGACACCTGATATGACACTGAGATGCCAACCTAAATAGACCAAAATAAAAGATAGATACAGTAATGGAAAAAATTTTGTTTATAGACAGATGTTGTTAACATGCATCTCAGAGATTCTTTGAAATAATTTTAAAAAAATATTAAAGGATTTTTTTTCAAATAATAGGTTTATAAATGAACCCACTTATCAACATCAATGATCAGCAGCAGGTATAATGAATCCTAAATCAAATTTAACTTTCAGGGTGGTGCTTGCTGCTTTTTGGGTGAAATAGAGTTCTATCATTTTTGTTTTTAGAAACCATGCTATTTGTGTTGTTGGTTCTCAGTCTTTAATCCTTTGGGTACATGAGAGGATGACATTTACGTTCAATATCTTTTCTGTAGATACGACAACTCTTCAAGTTATCTAATGCTGCAGCACAACAAACTTAGTGCCTTAAAGCAACAACTGTATTTTGCTCACAAATCTGAAATTTGGGCAGGGCTCAACAGGGACAGTTATCTCTGTTCCATTCAGCCTCAGTTGGGTTGGCTTGGAGGCTGGGGGCTGTATTCATCTGAAGCTCACTCCCTTACTGTCTGGAGGCCTGGAAAAGACTAAACAGCTGGGCTCTTCCAGCATCTCTATTTCTTTGTGGTCTCTCCAGCATGACAGCTTCAGGGTAACCGGACTTTTTCCATGCCAGCTCAATGTTCTTAAAGCATATGACCCAAGAAAGAAAGTCAGATAGGAACCTTATCATTTATGACCCACCCAAGGAAATCACACATCATCCCTACCCCATTCATTGAAGCAGTTACAAAGGCCACTCAGTTTCAATGGCAATGGAAATAGAGTCCGTCTCTTGATAAGGAAGTGGAAAGCTTCTGGAAGAGCATGTGGGACTGGAAATATTGTAGTGGCCATTTTTGGAAAATAGCCTGTTACACAGATAAGCTAGCCTACAGGTTACATGCTGGTGCCCAAGCCACATGTATTTTTGATTATTTATCTCACCCAAAGGAGCATATTGGCATGCAAATAAAATATTTATTTCCCTATAATTAAACCCACCAAAAATTCAAAAAAGTACATTATCTGCAAGTTTTTGGCACCCTACCTATCATTAGAAACATATTGTAAAACACTAGTGGATTAGGTTAATGAAGTAGATAGTTGAGACTCTCCCTAAATTTTTCATCATTGTTAAGCCAGTATTTGTTAAACATTCCTGAATGGTCCTATTTCTCCTTTTCTACTTTGTGTGCAGAGGTAAACAGCTGAATAGTTATATAAATAGCTTTGCATAGAAACCTTTCCATTTAAAAACTAAAAAATGAGAACAGTTGCACTTAAAATTGAATGTTTTCTGAAAGGGTTTGTTCTAGCATTTTATAGCAGCTGCTGCCTCTTTTGGGGATGAAATGATTATTCGAGACACATTTTCAAAGTTGACAAAATTAGTATCTTCTCCTAAGCTCTTCTTGTAAATTGTGGGAATCCTATGACATGACAGACAACAGACTTTTTGCATTAATTGGGCTATTTCTTCTAGACCTTTTTTTAAAACTATAAAATAACTCATATAAGAGAGAATATAAAATTTTAGGTACAGTTTAAAGAATTAAAAACATAAATACTCATGTGCTTATCATTCAAGTTAAAAAGTAAGCCATCACTTTCCCCACCCTGTAGAGGTCAAACCTGACCTGACTTTTGTGTTGTCACTTTTCTTTCATTTGTCTTATTGCCATTTATCTAGTCAAATCCTTCAATTGTTTGGATCTTCATACAGTGCATTTCACTTAATTAAAAACATTTCATATAAAGAGCTTGCACATCTTTTGTTAAATTTATTCTTGGGTACTTTTTATTTTTGTTGCAGTTAATGATATTCTGATTACTGCTGAATATACACATGTGGTTGATTTCTACATACGATTTTGTAAAAATCAAATGTGCTAAATCTTACTAATTAAAATAATTTGTCTTTTGATTCTTTTGGGATTTCAACATAAATCATGTATTTATATCGTATAAATGACAACAGCTTTCTAGCTTCCTTCCTAAGTTTTATATATTTTCTTTTTCTTATATTTTTCCCCTGGTCAGGCCTGCTAGAGCAATGTTAAATCGATATGATAATAGCTGGCACCCTGGTCAAAGTTTTTTTTTTTTTTTTTCTGTTCTTAGTTTGCTGAGTTTTTAAAATTGTGAATGAGTGTTGAATTCTATAAGTATTTTTTGTGGCTAATGATTTGGTCAAGTGATTTTTTTCCTCTTTGGTTTGTTATTGGGATGAGTTAGCTTAACTGGTTTTCTAAAAATAAATCAAGGTCACATCCCTTTGATAAACCCAATTATGTTTACAAGTAATTTGTTTAGAATTTTTCACCTATATGAAATTGACCTATAATGTTCACTTCTCATTCTGTTTCTTTCTTAATTTGGGATCAGAGTTATGTTGAAAGAGGGAGTGTTCCCTCTCTGGAAGATTGGAATAGTAAGATTGGAATTTTTGTTCCATGAATGTCTCATAGAACTTGGCTTAACCTTATAAAGAACCTGTCTGAGCCTGGTGATTTCTTTGTTGGAAGATTAATTATCAATTCAGTTTATTCAGAAGTTATAGGACTATTCAAGTTTTCTACTTAAGTCATATTTGGTAAATTGTAGCTGTATTTTTCTAGATGTTTATCCTTTTCACAAGTTTTCAAATGTATTGGGCTAAAGTTGCTGAAAATATCTTCATTTATTACTGGTAGCATTTATAGTTCCATTTTTCTTTTAGAAATGATTTTTTAAATCATCATTTAAATCATCATTTTAAATCACCAACCCTATGATTATATGCATTCCTTCAGGATTCCCCCCCCCACTTGATTATCATACTAAAAGCTTGTCTGTTTTCTTAATTTTTACCAAGACCCAATATTTGGCTTTGTTAATCATTTCTATTATATATTTTTTCTTTTTCATTAATTTCTTAATCTTATTTTCTTCTTTACCATCTTAAATTGGAAGACTACCCCATTAATTGTAACTTTTCTTCTTTTCTATTATAAACATATAAGTTTACAAATTTCCCTTTGTATTTTGGCTCCATTCCTCAGATTTTGATACAACAGTTTATTGTTCACTTTTAAGAATTTCCCAGTTTCCTTTTTTTTTTTTTTTTTAAGAGAGGGAGAAGGAAAGAGAAAATCTGAAGTAGGCTCCATGCCCAGCATAGAGCCTGAAGTGGGGCTTGATTTCACAACCCTGAAATCATGATCTGAGCTGAAATCAGTTGTCAGATGCGTAACTGACTGAGCCACCCAGGTGCCTGTCCAGTTTCCATTTTTATTTCTTCTTTGGTTGTGAGTTGTTTTGAAATATGGTTTTTTTAAACTTCTAAATGTATGAGAGTTTTCTAGTTATCTTTAAAAAATTTATTTCTAACATTAAATTGTATTACAATAAAAGAATTTTGAAATTTACTGAGGCTATCATAGCTTAGTTCTGAGAATTGTATAATGTATCACTAATTTTTGCATTTAATAGTCTGTATGTGTTCTATATTGTTAAAAAGCTTATTAGTTAAGCTATTTAAAACTTCTATCCTTACTAATATTTTATTTGCTGAAGCTGTCAATTACTAAGAGAGTTGTATTGCAGTTTCTCCTTCTGTTGATGGATTTGTCCATATCTTCTACATTACCATATCAATCTTTACTTTGCGTATTTTGGGACAATATAATAGGTATACACAGATGTATAATTCTTTTGCATGTGTCTTGTTCCATGTTTTAGGTGTATCTTTTAAAAGCAACATGTAGCTAGATTTTTATTCAGTCTAAAAATATTTACCTTTAATTGAAAAGTGGGGTCCATTAACATTTTTTGCAATTAATGATGAATTTGTACTTTTTTTTTTAAGATTTTATTTATTTATTCGATAGAGATAGAGACAGCCAGCGAGAGAGGGAATGCAGGCGGGGGGAGTGGGAGAGGAAGAAGCACGCTCATAGCAGAAGAGCCTGACGTGGGGCTCGATCCCATAACGCCGGGACCACGCCCTGAGCTGAAGGCAGACGCTTAACCGCTGTGCCACCCAGGCGCCCCTGAATTTGTACTTCTTTCACTGTTTTATGTATTTTTATGAAAGTTTTCTCTTCTCCCCTTGCCCTTTTTGCCATCTTTTGAATTGGTAATTCTTTTTGGTATTCGTTTTTTACCCTACTTCTTTGGAGGTTATATGCTTTATGTCTACTCCCTTAATAGTTGTTTTTGCTAGTTCAATGAGCATACTTTAAAAAGTTTCTATTTAATATGTTACCACTCATGCTCCAAAATTCAAAGGCTTATCTCTCCTCAAGTTTTCTATTTCCCCCCACAGATTACACATTTTTCTTACAGTTTTAAATGTTTGCTTAGTTTTACCTATCTCTTTAGCCATCTCTGTTTTTCTTCATTGTTACTTTCTTCCCCCTTTTTGAAGTATGTCCTTTAGAATTTCTTGAATGAGTCTTTTTTAAATAGCAGATGCTAGAAATGAGTAAGATACACTTCTATAAAATATGTAATTCCAATGTAAACTAAGTATAAAAGTAGAGATCAGGACAAAGTGTTGAGAGCACAGAGAGGGAAAGCTAAGTGTAGGAAGTGCGGAAGGGCTTCTCAGGACAGACTATAAGAATATGAGATGTGAAGTCATGGAGGGCTATGAGTGTGTTCATGGAACATTCATCATCAGCTCAGCAGGCTGGAACTTAGGCGGGGGTTGGTGCCAGATGGAGCTAGAGAGGTTAGCCAGCTAGCTAATGGGTTGTGAAGAGCCTTAAATGCCAAACTAAAGACAACAGAAAGTTGGGGGAGGTTTAAAGCAGTGGAGTGTCATGATTAAATGCATTATTTAGGAGTGATATGTGTGACTATATGGAGGACAATGAGTTGCAATAGTCAACTGAGAGGAGGCTGAATAAACCAAGGTGAAGCAAAAATAATGGAAAGATAAAATTTTAAAAGACGTTGACAGGTAAAATTTTAATAACATATTTAAAGCAGAGAGGGTCAGAGGATGTTTTCCAAGGACTCTGATTTAGAGGACTGGTAATAAGATTGAGGTGGTGTGCATGTTTGGAAGTTGGGGGGAAGGTGCCATTGGGGAGAGAGAATGATTTTTAGTTTGTAATATAAACCATTTGATGTGTTTTCAGAACAAATGGTGGTTGGTTGTTGAAGAATCAATAGCTAAGGTATTTGGGATGTCTCTAGGCTTAGAACTCAGCAACTTTTTTTTATTATATTTACTGTTTTTCCTCCTTTTGCTTTCTAAGTTACAATATAGATCTATGCTTCAGGATACAAACAGCAAATCCTCCTGTTTGAAAAATTATTGTTACTGGGCAGTGATTGCTCTTGGCTGGTGGGACCTCTTGTTTGAAGTCTGTTTTAATCTTAGCCCTGTTTGCAGGCTGGCAGATGTGACCCAGAGTATCTAAGAGCATCTGGTAAGACAGGAGAAAAAGGAGAGAAGGAAGACAGGCAGAGCAAGGGAAGAGGGAGGGAAAATATTTTCCATTTAATTAAAGTATTGGCAAGGCTTTTGCTTCCTACCTATTGTGTGGGTTGTTTTTTTGGTTTTGCATATCATTCTTTTTTTCCAGTTTTATTGAGTAATAGGTGACATATATTATAGTTTGAGGCATACTACATCATCATTGGATTACATATATTATGAAATGATTAGAATAGGTTCATCTAATACCCATCTTCTTATATAGATATAAAAAGAAAATAAGAAAGGAAAAAAAATTCTCCTTGTGCTGAGAATCCTTAGGATTTACTCTCCTAACAACTTTCCTACATACCATAACAGCAGTTTTAGCTGTAGTCATCAGGTTGTACATGACATCCCTGGTCCCTATTTCTCTTATAACTCGAAGTTTGTACCTTTTGACCACCTTCTTCCAATTCCCCCTCTCCCCAGTCCCTGCCTCTGGTAACCACAGATCTCATGTCTTTCTATCTGAGTGTTTTGGGGGGAGTTTTTTTGGTTTCACATGTAAGCAAAATCATACAGTTGTATCTTTCTCTGTCTGACTTATTTCACTTGGAAAATGCCTTCAGGATCCATCTATGTTATCGCAAATGGTAGGATTTCCTCATTTCTTGTGGCTAAATAATATTCCATTGTATATGTATACATTTGACCTTTGAACAACATGAGGGTGAGGGGTGCCAGTCCTCTGCACAGTTGAAAAATCCATGTATAGAGGGGGGAAAGATAGCAGAGGAGTAGGGAACCCTATTTTAACTGGTCCCCTGAATCAAGCTGAATATCTAACCGACCATTCTGAACACCCACAAAATCAGCCTGAGACGTAAGAAGACATATCTGGATCTTTACAAACAGAACTTCTCCGGTGGTTGGTCTTGAGGTATGGAGTGGGGAGCCGAGACTCTTCGAGCAGATATCAGAAGATAAACAGAAGGGGGAGGGAGCCTCCACGAACTCCATGAAAAGCCTCCCATGCTGGGGACAGCCGCAGACCGGTAGTGGCGGGGAAGGGTCTTTAGGACACCACTCCCAGACTGAAACCTGGAGCTCGGGAGGACATGTGCAAACCAGGGGTGGCTGGGGGTTTTAGAAGCACAAAGGGCAGAGACGTGCCCGGCTCTGGGAGCGAGGACTGGGAGAACAGCTGTGGGGCACACAACCCAGGACACTGTGGGTTTTTAGCAAAGACAGAAATGGAGTCAATGTGGCCTGGAAAGCTCAATGAAGAGCAGACTATGATCTCTCTGTTCTGAGACAGGTTTGGATATGGTCACTTCTGCTCTGACTCTCAGAAGAGATGCAGAAAGACACCAAGAAAAGCTGCCAGGGAACAAAAGCCTCAAAAAACCAGTTCTCTCTGAGCCCATCCTCCGCCCCCCACAGGGGGCAGGGCAACTCTACCCAAATACAATTGCCTGAGTATCAGCGTGGCAGGCCCCTCCCCCAGAAGGCAGGTGGAAGAACAAGAAGCCCACATCCCTAAGGTTCCTATAAAACACGTACATCTTGCTTGAATCCTGGTCAATGATTTGGACTCTGTACATTCCCACAGCGACACCTCATCAGAATGACAAAGAGGAGGAATCCCTAACAAAGGAAAGAAACAGAGACTGTAGCCTTTGCCAGAGAACTAATGGATATGGATATAACCAAGATGTCAGAAATGGATTTCAGAGTAACAATTATCAAGATGATATATAGGCTTGAGAAAAATATTAACAAAAATATAGAATCCCTGAGGACTGAAATGAGAACTAATCTGGCAGAACTTAAAAATGCTATGAATGAAATGCAGTCTAAACTGGATGCTCTGACCACCAGGGTAAACGAGGCAGAAGAACGAATTAGTGAGTTAGGGGATAAGATGATAGAAAAGAAGGAAAAAGAGGTGGCATGGGATAAATGAATCCAATTTCAAGAAACTAAGCTGAGGAAGATTACGGACTCAATGAAATATTCCAGTGTCAGAATTATCGGGATCCCCAAGGGGGTGGAGGAAAAAAGAGGTCTAGAAGATATATTTGAGCAAATCGTAGCTGAGGACTTCCCTAATCTGGGGAAGGAAACAAGCATTCATGTCCAAGAGGCAGAGAGGACCCCTTCCAAGAACAATGAAAACAGATGGACACGACGACATATAATAGTATAATTTGCAAATCTTAGATCCAAGGAAGCAATCTTGAAAGCGGCGAGGGGGAAGAGATTTCTTATTTACAGAGGGAGGAACATCAGAATAATGTCAGACCTGTCCACAGAGACCTGGCAAGCCAGAAAGGGCTGGTAAAACATATTCAGAGTAGTAAATGAGAAGAACATGCAGCCAAGATACTGTATCCAGCAAGACCGTCATTCAGAATGGATGGAGAGACAAGGAGCTTCCAAGACGGGCAAAAACTGAAAGAATATGCGACTATCAAGCAGGCCCTGCAAGAAATATTAAGGGGGGTTCTATAAAAGAAGAAAGACTCCAAGAGTGATACAGAACAGAAATTGAAGGGATGGAGAACCATTTTTCATGCCAGCGGACCTCAAAAGAAAGCTGGGGTAGCAATTCTCATATCAGACAAGTTGGATTTTAAGCTAAAGACTGTACTTAGATACACAGAAGGACACTATATTATTCTTAAAGGCTATATCCAACAAGAGGACCTAACAATTATAAATATCTATGCCCCCAACAGGGGAGCAGCCAACTACATAAGCCAACTGTTAACCAAAGTAAAGAAACATATAGATAATAATACGTTAATAGTAGGGGACCTCGACACTCTGCTCTCAGTAATAGATCATCTAAGCAGAAAATCAACAAAGAAACGAGAGCCTTGAGTGACACACTGAACCAGATGGACCTCATAGATATATACAGGACATTCCACCCTAAAACAACAGAATACTCATTCTTTTCAAACACACATGGAACTTTCTCCAGAATAGACTATATACTGGGTCACAAAACAGGTCTCAACCGATACCAAAAGACTGAGATTATTCCCTGCATATTCTCAAACCCCAAAGCTTTGAAACTGAAACTCAATCACAGAAAAAAAATTTGGAAGAAATTCAAACACTTGGAAGCTAAGGACCATCCTGCTTATGAATGTTGGGGTAAACCAGGAAATTAAAGAAGAACTTAAGCAATTTATGAAAACCAGTGAGAATGAAAACACATTAGTCCAAAACCTGTGGAATACTGCAAAGGTGGTCCTGTGGGGGAAATACATAGCCATCCAAGACTCACTCAAAAGATTAGAAAAATCTAAAATACAGGGGCGTCTGGGTAGCACAGTCGTTGGGCGTCTGCCTTCGGCTCAGGGCGTGATCCCAGCGTTCCGGGATCGAGTCCCACATTGGGCTCCTCGGCTGGGAGCCTGCTTCTTCCTCTCCCTCTCCCCTGCTGGGTTCCCTTTCTCGCTGGCTGTCTCTCTCTGTCACATAAATAAATAAAATCTTTAAAAATAAAATCTAAAATACAGACCCTATATTCACACCTTAAACAATTGGAGATGGAACAGAAGAACAGGCCTAAGCCATGCACAAAAAGAGAATTAAGGTTAGAGCAGAGATCAATGAATTAGAAACCAGAAATACTGTAGAGCAGATCAATGAAACTAGAAGCTTGTTCTTTGAAAGAATTAATAAGATGCATAAACCACTGGCCAGACTTATCCAAAAGAAGAGAAAGGACCCAAATTAATAAAATTATGAATGAAAGGGGAGAGATCAGGACTAACACCAAGGAAATAGAAACAATCATTAGAAACTATTAATCAACAACTATATGCCAATAAATTAAGCAACCTGGAAGAAATGGATGCCTTCCTGGAAACCTATAAACTACCAAGACTGAAACAGGAAGAGATTGACATCCTAAATAGGCCAATATCCAGTAATGAGATTGAAGCAGTGATCAAAAACCTCCCAAAAAACAAGAGTCTAGGGCCTGATGGGTTCCCAGGGGAATTCTACCAAACATTCAAAGAAGAAATAATACCTATTATCCTGAAGCTGTTTCAAAAAATAGAAACAGAAGGAAAATTTCCAAATTTGTTCATAGGCCAGCATTACCTTGATCCCCAAACCAGGCAAAGACCCCATTAAAAAGGAGAATTACAGACCGATATCCCTGATGAATATGGACGCCAAAATTCTCAACAAGATCCTAGCTAATAGGATCCAACAGTACATTAAAAGGATTATCCATCACGATCAGGTGGGATTCATCCCTGGGATGCAAGGGTGGTTCAACATTCGCAGATGAATCAGTGTGATCGAACACATTAATAAAAGAAGAGACAAGAATCATGTCGTCCTCTCAATTGATGCAGAAAAAACATTTGACAAGATACAGCATCCTTTCGTGATTAAAACCCTTCAGAGTGTAGGGATAGAGGGTACATTCCTCAATTTCATAAAAACCGTCTATGAAAAGACCATAGTGAATATCATTCTCAATGGGGAAAAGATGAGAGCCTTTCCCTTAAGATCAGGAACATAACAAGGATGCCCACTCTCGTCATTATTGTTCAACATAGTACTAGAAGTCCTAGCAACAGCACAGACAACAAAAAGAAATAAAAGGTATTCAGATTGGCAAAGAAGAAGTCAAACTGTCTCTCTTCACAGATGACATGATACTTTATGTGGAAAACCCAAAGGAGTCCAACCCCAAATTACTAGAACTCATACAGCAATTCAGTAATGTGGTGGGATACAAAATCAATGCACAGAAATCAGTTGCATTTCTATACACTAACAGACTGAAGAAAGAGAAATTAGGGAATCGATTCCATTTACAATAGCACTAAAAACCGTAAGATATCTCAGAATAAACCTAACCAAAGACGTAAAAGATCTCTACTCTAGAAACTACAGAACAGTGATGAAAGACATTGAAGAAGACACAAAAAGATGGAAAAACATTCCATGCTCATGGATCGGAAGAACAAACGTAGTTAAAATGTCTGTGCTACCTAGAGCAATCTATACTTTCAATGCCATCCTGATAAAAATACTAGTGCCATTTTTCAAAATGCTGGAACAAGCAATCCTAAAATTCGTGTGGACCAAAAAAGACCCCAAATTACCAAGGAAATGTTGAAAAGGAAAAACAAAGGTGGGGGCATCACATTGCCTGATTTCAAGCTACACAAAGCTGTGATCATCAAGGCAGCATGGTACTGGCACAAAAACAGACACACAGATCAATGGAACAAAATAGAGACTCCAGAAATGGACCCTCAACTCTATGGTCAACTAATCTTTGACAAAACAGGAAAAAACATCCAACGGAAAAAAGACAGTCTCCTTCAATAAATGGTGCTGGGAAAATTGGACAGCTATATACAGAAGAATGAAACTCGACCATTCTCTCACACCATACACAAAGTTAAACTCTACATGGATGAAAGGCCTTGATGTGAGACAGGAGTCCATCAAAATCATAGAGGAGAACATAGGCAGTACCCTCTTCGACATCAGCCACAGGAACCTCTTTCATGACACATCTCCAAATGCAAAAGAAACAAAAGCAAAAATGAACTTTTGGGACTTCATCAAGATAAGAAGGTTCTGCACAGCAAAAGAAACAGTCAACAAAACAAAGAGGCAACCCACAGAATGGGAGAAGATATTTGCAAATGACACGTCAGATAAAGGACTGGTATCCAAGATCTGTAAAGAACTTCTCAAACTCAACACCCAAAAAACAACCAAATCAAAAAATGGGCAGAAGATATGAACAGACACTTTTCTAATGAAGACACACAAATGGCTAACAGACACATGAAAAAATGTTCAACATCATTAGCTATCAGGGAAATTCAAAGCCACATTCAGATACCACCTTACACCAGTTAGAATGGAAAAATTGACAAGGCAAAAAACAAATGTTGGAGAGGACATGGAGAAAGGTGAACCCTCTTCCACTGTTGGTGGGAATGCAAGTTGGTACAGCCACTTTGGAAAACAGTGTGGAGGTCCCTCAACAAGTTAAAAATAGAGCTACCCTATGACCCAGCAATTGCACTACTGGGTATTTACTCCATAGATACAGAAGTAGTGAAAAGATGGGGCACATGCACCCCAATGTTCATAGCAGCAATGTGCACAGTAGCCAAACTGGAAGGAGCTGAGATGCCCTTCAGCAGACGAATGGATAAAGAAGATGTGGTCCATATATACAATGGAATATTACTAAGCCATCAGAAAGGATGATGATACAACATTTGCATCAACATGGATGGAACTGGAGGAGATTATGCTAAGTGAAATAAGTCAAGCAGAGAAAGACAATTATCATATGGTTTCAGTTATTTGTGGAACATAAGGAATAGCAGGGAGATCGTTAGGAGAAGGAAGGGGAAAATGAAGGGGGGTAACAGAGGGGGAGACGAACCATGAGAGACTATGGACTCTGGGAAACAAACTGATGGTTTTAGAGGGGAAAGCGGTGAGGGGATAGGCCAGCCTGGTGAAGGGTATTAAGAGGGCATGTATTGCATGGAGCACTGGGTGTTATATGCAAACACTGCATCAAAAGCTAATGATGTACAGTATGGTGACTAACATATCATAAATTAAAAAAACTAATGATATAGTACATGTTGAGTAATTGAATTTAAGTTAAAAAAATAAATAAAAATAAAATTGTTACAAGTAAAAAAAAAAGAAAAACTAATGATGTAATATGTGTTGACTAATTGAATTTAAGTTTAAAAAAACAAAAATAAATAAAAAGATTGTTACAAGAAGAAAGAAACTAATGATGTAGTATATGTTGACTAATTGAATTTAAGTTAAAAAAGAAAAAGAAAAAATTGTTACAAGTAAAAAAAAAAAAATCCTTGTATAACTTCTGACTTTCCAAAAACATTGCTAACAGCCTACTGTTGTCTTGAAGCTTTACCAATAATATAGTCAAGTAATACCTTTTTTGTGTTATATGTATTATATACTGTGTTCTTAAACTAGAGAAAAGAAAATGTGAAGAAAATCATAAGGAAGAGAAAATACATTTATAGTACTATACTGTAAAAAATCCATGATATGTGGACCCACACAATTCAAACCTGGTTGGTCAATGGTCATATGTGCCACAACTTTTTTATTCATTCATCCATCAGTGGGTTTTTTCTGTGTCTTGGCTATTATAAATAATGCTGCTAGGAACGTGAGGGTGCAGATATCTCTTCAATATAGTGATTTCATTTCCTTTGGATATATACCCCGAAGTTATAGTGCTGGATCATGTGGTAGTTCTGCTTTTTATTTATTTTATTTTATTTATATATATTTATTTTATTTTTTTTAGATCCTCCATACCGTTTTCCATAGTGGCTGTACCATTGTATAAGTTCCACCAACAGAGTACACATCCATGCAATCATTTGTTATCATTCGTCTTTTTAATGATGGCCATTTTAATGGGCATGAAGTGATACTCGTTTTGATTTGAATTTCCATAATGACTGGCGATGTTGAACATCTTTTCATGTGTCTGTTAACCTTTTGTATATCTTCTTTGGAGAAATAGCTATTCAAGTCCTTTGCCTATTTTTTAATTGGGTTATTTGTATTTTTGCTATTGAGTTTTATGACTTCTTTATATATTTTGGATATTAACCCCTTATCAGATACATGGTTTGCCAATGTTTCTTCTCATTCCATAGGTTGTCTTTTCACTTTGTTGATGGTTTCTTTTGCTGTGCAGAAGCTTTTTAGTCTGATGCAATCCCGCTTGTTTTTTATTTTGTGGCTTGTGCTTTAGATGTCACATCCAAAAAATCATTAACTAGACCCATGTCAAGAAGCTTGGTTCCTATGTTTTCTTCTAGGAGTTTCATGGTTTCAGGTCTTACATTTAAGTATTTAATTCATTTTGAGTTAACTTTCGTGAGTGGTATAAGATAGGGGTCCAGTTTCATTCTTTTACAGTGAATATCCAGTTATCTTAATATAATTTATTGGAGACTGTCTTTTCCTTTGTCAAATATAGATACCACATGTGCTTGGGTTTATTTCTGGGCTTTCAGTTCTGTTCCATTGGTCTTTTTGTCTGTTTTTATGCCAATATTATACTGTTTCAATGACTATAGTTTTATAGTATAGCTTGAAATCTTTTGGTAGTATTGAAATTTTAACTATTCTTACAATCCATGAACACAGATACCTTTCCATTTTATTTGTGTCTTCTTTGGTTTCTTTTATCATTGTCTTTAGTTTTCAGCACAGAGATCTTTCACCTCCTTAGTTGAATTTATTCAGTATTTTGTTGTTTTTAATGGTATTTTAAATGGGACTGATTTCTTTCTTTTTTCAGAAATTTTGTTGTTAGCGCATAGAAACACTACTGATTTTTGTAGGTTAATCTTGCTTCCTGCAATTTTATGAATTCATTGATTAGATCAGACAGTTTTTCGGTTGAGTCTTTAGAATTTTCCATATATAAAATCATGTCATCTTCAAATAGAGACAATTTTACTTCTTCCTTTCCAATTCTGATGCCTTATATTTCTTTTTCTTACCTGATAGCTCTAGCTAAAACTTCCAGTATTATGTTAAATAGGAGTTGTGAGAGTGGGCATCCTTGTCTTATTCCTGATCTTAGGAAAAAAATGTTTCTTTTTTCACCATTGAGTATGATGTTAGCTGTCTGCTTGTCATATGTGGCCTTTATTATGTTGATATATATTCCTTTTATGCCTAATTTGTTAAAGAGTTTTTATGAATGGTTGTTGAATTTTATCAAATGGTTTTTCTACATCTGTTGAGATGATTATAGTCTTCTCTTTCATTCTATTAAAGTGATATGTATCATGTTAATTGATTTGCATACGTTGAACCATCCTTGTATCCCAAAGATAAATCCCACTTTGATCATGGTGAATGATTCTTTTAACATGCTGTGGAATTGGATTTGTTAGTATTTTATTGAGAATTTTTTCATCCATGTTCATCAGGGATATTGGTCTGTAGTTTTCTTTTCTAGTACCGTACTCTTCAGGTTTTGGTATCAGTTTAATGCTGACCTCTTAAAATGAGTTTGGGAGGGTTCCTATATCTTTGATTTTTTGGGGGAAGAGTTTGAGGAAAATTACTGTTTTTTTAAAAAAATATTTTGCAGAATTCACCAGTGAAGGTATCTAGTCCTGAGCTTTTCTTTATTGGGAGATATTTGATTACTGATTCAATCTCCTTACTAGTAATTGGCCTATTCATAATTTTTGTTTCTTTCTGATTCTGTCTCAGTAAGTTACATGTTTCTAAGAATTTTTACCCTTCTTCTGGCTTACCAGTTGTTGACATATAATTGATCATAGTAGCCTCTTATGATGCTTTGAATTTCTTTGGTATCAGTTGTAATATCTCCTTTTTCATTTATCATTTTGTGGATTTTATCTTTGGTTACTCTAGCTAAGCATTTGTCAGTTTTATTTTTTCAAAGAACCAACTCTTAGTTTCATTAATTTTTTCTATTGTTTTTCTGTTCAGTATTCACTTATATAGGCATTAATCTTTATTATTTCCTCTTTCCTGCTAACTTTGGGCTCAGTTTGTTCTTTTTCTAGTTCCTTAAGGTAGCGAGGTAGGCTGTTTGTTTGTTAATGTAGACATTTGTTCTTAAGAAGTTCACTCTTAGAACTGCTCTTGCTGCATCCCATAAGTTCTGGTATGTTGTTTTTTCATTTTCATTTGTTCTAAGAAACTGCAAATAGAAACAGTTTTACTCCTTCCCTCTTTCTTATGACCCCTTTAGTTTCTTCTTTGATCCATTGCTTGTTCAGGAGAGTTTTGTTTAATTTTGATGTGTTCATGAATTTTCTAGTTTTCCTCTTGTTGCTGACTTCTATCTAGTTTTGTGCCGTTATGGTCAGAGAAGATACTTGGTATGATTTCAGTCTTCTTGAATTGCTAAGGCTTGTTTTGTGGCCTAACATATGATCAATTCTAGAAAATGTTACATATGCACTTGAGAAGAATATGTGTTCTGTGTTGGATTGATGGATAGAATGTTCTGTGTATGTTTGTTAGGTTCATTTGGTCCATAGTGTTGTTCAAATCTTCTGTTTCCTTATTGATTCTCTGTCTGGATGATCTATTCATTGGTGAGAATAGGGTATTAAAGTACTCAACTGTTACTGTATACTATACAGTTTATTACTCCTTTTAGTTCTGTTAGTTCTGCTTTATGTATGCAGGTGCTCTGATGTTGGGTGCATAAATATTTACCATTATTCTGTCTTCCTGCTGTATTGAACCCTTTATCATTATATGACCTTCTTTGTCTCTCTTCACTTTTTTTTTTATTACTTTAAAGTCTGTCTTGTCTGATATAACTGCCCCTGCTTTGCTTTGCTTTGCTTTGCTTGCTTGCTTTCTTTCTTCCTTCCTTCCTTCCTTCCTTTCTTCCTTTCTTCCTTTCTTCCTTTCTTTTTTGATACTATTTGCTTGAAATGTCATTTTCCATCCCTTCACTCTCAGTCTGTGTGTGTCTTTAAAAGCTAAAGTGAGTTTCTTGTAGGCAACATATTGTTGGATTTTTTAAAAAGATTTTATTTATTTATTTATTTATTTGAGGGAGAGAGGGGGAGAGAGAGAGAGTATGAGCAGGGAGGAGAGAGAATCTCCAGCAGACTCCACATTGAGCCTGGAGCCTGATACAGGGCTTGATCTCATGACCCTGATATCATGACCTGAGCCAAAATCAAGAGTTGGACACTTGAATGACTAAGCCACCCAGGTGGCCCATATTGTTGGATTTTTAAAAATCTACTCAGGCATTCTATGTCTTTTGACTGGACAATTTAATCCATTTACATTTAAAGTAATTATTGATAGGCAAGGAGTTACTGTTGTCATTTTGTTTTCTGTTTTTTTTTTAATAGAGCCATTGTTGCTTGTTTCTCATCCTGCTGTCTTTTTTCTGCATTTTGATGTATTTCTGTGTACATACATTTTGATTTCATCGTGTCCCTTTGTGTAATTACTGCAAGATTTTCCCTTGTGGTTACCATGAGGCTTACATTAAATATCTTAAACTTATAGCACCCTATTTTAAAGTTTTAAAAATTTAACTTCAATAGAATTCATATACTTTACACTTTTACTTCTCCCCCCCCCACATTTTAGGTTATTGCTGTTAAAGTTTACATGGTTTTTATATTGCTTAATGCAGATTATTGTACGTATGGTCATTATTTGCTATATTTGTGGGTTTGGTTTTGTTTTTTGGGTTTTGGGATTTTGTTTTGTTTTGCTACATTCATTTTTTTTTTTAACTTTCAAAGTAGAGTTGTGAGTTCTGCACCACTATTGCCATTTTGCAGAATCAATGGCTATATATTATTACCAATGAAATTTACCCTACCTTTTTGTGTTTTTTGAGGTTAATTAATATTCTTTTACTTCTGCTCAAAGAACGCTCCTTAACATTTAGTATAAAGCAGTCCCATGGTTATGAACTCCCTCAGCTTTTGTTTGCTCAGGAAAGTTTTTATCCCTCCTTTGTTTCTGAAGGACATCTTAGTTGACAGTTTTGTTTTTGTTTAATATTGTGAATATGTCATCCTGTTCTCTTCTGGCCTGAAAAGTTTCTGTTGAGAAATTACCAATAGTCTTATGGTGAGTTCTCTTCTATGTAACTTCTCTCTTTTTCGCCTGCTGCTTTTAAAATTCTTACTTTGTCTTTGACTTTTGACAATTTAATTATAATGTGTCTCAATGTCATCCTATTGAGGTTCAATCTATTTGGGGTCCTTTGGGCCTTGTGGATCCAGATTTCCATTTCTTTCCCCAGGTTTTGGAAGTTTTCAGACACTATTCCTTTAAATTTACTTTCTGTCCCTTTCTCTTATTCTTCTGGAATTCCTATAATGCAAATATTGAATATTGTTTCTTTTTATTATGTCCTAAAATCTTGTAGGCTTTCTATACTTTTTCATTTTTTTTCTTTTTGTTTTTGTGACTGGGCAATTTCCTACGTCCTATCTTCCAGGTCACTAATTTTTTCTTCTACAGAGTTGAGTATACTTTTGAAACTCTATTGAATTGTGTAGTTCAGTTATTGTATTTTTCAACTTTACAATTTCTGTTTGTGTGTTTGTGTGGTGGAGGTTTGTTTTGTTGATGGTTTCTACTTAGTTGTCAAACTTCTCATTTTGTTATGCATTGTTTTTCTAATTTTGTTTAATTTTTCTAACTTTGTCTGATTTTTCTAATTTTGTCTGTGTTTTCTTCTCATTTGCTGAACTTCTTTAAGAGGATTATTCTAAATTATCTGGCTCTTGATAGATCTCCCAGTTCTTTAGGGTCAGTTATTGGAGCTGTATTGGTTTCCTTTGGTGATGTCATATTTACCTGATCCTTGATTTTTTACATTGGTATCTGTACCTTCAAGTAATGGGTCTCCTTTTCCAATCTTTACAGGTTGACTTTGGCAGAGATAGTTCTTTACCATTTTGCTCAGTTTGGGTTTATGAGTGTGTCTGCTGGTAATGTCTTTGGGCATGTGGGGCTTGCTATTATGGTGTGTTTTGGGGAGAAGCAAATATTTGAACTCTGAGGACAGGGATGGGGTATGCGCCACTGTCTAAGAACAGGTGGACAGAACTGTTTGCTTGGTTCCCTGCCCAAGTTAGGTTATAGGATGAACTCTGTGGTTACTTGAATCTCTGGTCAGGCTTACTAGATGGTCAGGACTGAGTACTGTATTCAGAGCTATGAATTAACTTCCCCACCCTGATAGAGTAGCAGGCAGGCTCAGGGCCTACACAGTTCATTCATTGTTTGGGAGCCCAAGTCAGACCTGAATGTGTACTGAATTCCTTAAGTGAGGTCATTGGTTTTGCTCTTGCATATGGGGAAACCATGGGTTATGCTGTCTTTTCTAATGCCACTATGCATATGACTGTTGGATTGGGCTGCACAGCTTCCTGTCTGCTCTGGTTATATTCCCTGGTTGGACAGGTTGAAGGCTGTATTCAACTATAAGCAGGGCTATAAATTAAACTCCTTGTTCCGGCACAGCAGGAGAAGCAGGTCTAAAACTGGTGAAGCTCTGTTTGCTATCTTAAGCTGACCTGCACCTCAAGTTCCTTGGCTGAACAGGGCCACTGGCTTTGCTCTGCAAACTATAATTGCTTTACTTTTCCCAGGCAGGAGGTATAGAGGGCTGTTCCAGGCTAGTCTGAATTTCCCAAAAGGTCTTTCCAGTTTGGAGTTGCCAGGAAGCTACCCCCAGCTTTGGCTATGGATTAATCTCCCTGCCTTGGCTTAGCATGGGAAGCCTGAATGCCCCACACTGATTTTGCTCTGGAAGTGATCAACTCTGTCCACTTACCTGTCAGCTTGAGTCCCACTGGGCCACATAGCTTCTAATAGTTGTCACTAGCCCTTCTGATCAGATGCGACTGGAAGGCGCCCTCCACAGAGGGTAGAGCTTTGACTTAGCACCTTGCCTGGGTGTGGGCAAACTCAGCTCTAGGGCCTGCAAAACTCTTCATCTGAGGATCCAAATCTCAGGGTGAGATCTGCACCCTGCCAAGTTCCCTGATCAGAGTACACCCCAGATTTGGTTCTACAGATGAGCAAAGCTGATGGTTGGGATTACCACTTGGGTACTGCAGGTAGTGAACTCTGTCTGCCAAGATCTGTGTATTGATTTTTGCAAGCTACTTGCCCATTTTATCTGTCATGGTCAAATTCCCAGTGTCTGCACCCTGCAGATTCCCCTGCAATTCTCATCATGTGAGATCAGGGTATGGGTTCTCACAAGTGACCCCACAATGCTTGGGCTCTCGTTTCCTACTAGAGGAACTGGTGGCTCAAGGGAGACCTTTCCTGGTGGTGTTGTACTGTCCTGGAGGAGGGGCAATGTGGTCAATGTGTAACCACTCCTCTTATCCTTCTAATGTAGTCCCTTTTGGTCTCTGTGTACTTCAGCCTCTACCTCTGTGTTCTAGGATTCTCTCAGTGGCATCTCTTTCTTGAATAGATACTAGTTCTTCCTGTAAGAGGGAGTATAGTTAGGAACAACTTACATTGCCATCTTCGTGATGTCACTCTCCTGCCCTACTGTTTTTAGCTAGCAAGGTTAGCTTCTCCCTGTGGAGATTACTGTCTGACCTATGAACCTCCCAGAAGAGGGCTCTCTTTTTGATACATGAGTCATCACAGTGACTCAGTGACTTACTGGTCACTCGCATGTAATAATTGCAATGAGCACTGCTAAGAGTTGAGAGGAACTTCTCCCTGCCAGGGTATGAAGTAGCTTTGACAGCAGATGTGTCAGCTTGAAGCCCAAGCGCTATGCACTTTCTACCTGGTGCCATCATGTAGTGCTCTGGACTCAGGCATGCATGCAGAATGTCCCATCACATCCAGTTACTTCTTGACAGAGGGAGAAGCTGCCCAGGGAATTTGGGAGAAAAAAGTCATGTACTTTAAAATGGTTTCTTTGGGGAGCTATACTCTATCTGGCAGCATCATGATCTGAACAATTCCTAGCCTTTTTATGTTGGTGGTGGTGACTGACCCATGGGATCCTGCTATGTGGATCAGCTGCTGTTAAAATATGTGATCTTTTAGAAGTGACTCAGGAGGAAAAGTGTCAAGTAAAAGTTAATCATTTCATCCTGGTGAAAACAAAAAAAAATAGAATTTGAGTTGTTAAATTGTAGAATGAGTCCATAATTTTTATTTTGTTAGAAATTACAATTATGATAAGATATATCCCTGCATCTGCATAGAGACAGGTTTGTCACTATTAGCACCTACCTCTGGTTGGCGTTGGTAAAGGCAGAAAGTGAGGAGCAGTTGGTGACATATGTGAGCACATATGAACGGTACGGGGCATTTTCCCTAAATTATCTCATTTACCTGATGGTGCAGTTAAGGAAAGTCAGAGAGTAAGGAAACTATTCAAGGTCACTGAGCAGGACCTGGTGGCCATAGTTCAAATCCATGTATAATTGGTTGCAAAATGTATACCACATTGCCTCCAGGCATGGGTTTTTTTTTTTTTGAGAGAGAACAGATGTGGTTTCTTTGATAAATTCGTCTCACCCAGGTGTTTTCCCTTGCTAGAGACATCATCCTTTTATGCCTACCCCAGATTCCAGCCTTCTATCCCTCAATACTATCTCCAAGTTACAACACACACACACATCAGAAAACAAACTGAAAAGAGGGTTCACTTCACCGTGCAACAGCCAGCCAGCCCTATTTCATTCTTTGCTTTGTATTCTTTCTTGAATGCCTATTAGGTTATTTGTCAGTGATGTTTTTATACTTTTAAAATTTCTGACCATACTTATCACAAAGACAGATTATATAAGGTTCTGAACAGTGAAGATAGCAACTGTATAAATGTAGGGATTTGTTCCTTATTTTTCCTAGCAATTTAAAATTGACTAAATGCCAAGAATGAGCCAAATGTCAAGCCATTGTGAAAGACAGGAACATATAAAGGTTGTCTTGGGAGCAGGTTTCCTTGGTACCAACCTGAAGTAGCTTCTTGCATTACACCAAGCTTGGGGAAAAGAGCCTTGAATTCACATGGGAATGTTCTGTTGTCTCTAAGAGAACTTATAATCACTTGCTTGAACAAACAAAATTTACAATAAGAGGGCTTACGGTCATGCATGGATAGTGTTTTATTATGGGAAGCTGTGTTGTAAAGCTGTAAATGTTAGAACTTAATAGTTTTAGGTGGTAATTGGAATTGGAGTATATATCTATGTCATGGTCATATTCCGTGGGACTATAGGTACCCAGCTAGAAGACTAGATTACTTTTAGCCTAGATTGTCATCCACAAAGCACATAAATGAACTAGAACCAGGAATTGGGAGTTATGAAAAAGTGGAACAGTAGGTCAGAAGATCAGTTAAGACCAATGACCATATCATAAGTCATCATTCATGGGACAAGTGTGATCCATTCTCCAGTGTAGAGTTTATCACCTGCTTAAGAACCCATAAAGAGTGATTTCCTGAAGAAACCTCTATTGTTCTTTCTTCCTTCAAAAGAAATCTGAGGAGAAAAGAGTAAAAGGGAAGAGAGATGAAATGTAAGACAAGGGAAGATCTTTATATTTGGTACAGATAGTCCAAATCAGTTTTTGTTTCTTAGTTTTATGCCACCTTTTTGTAGATAAATGAATTCTGGCAAAGCCCCAGGAGCCATTGTTCTAACCTCTGTTGATTTTCTACTAACTTTTTAGAAACTCAAGCTCTTAAACTGCTTAGAGGTTTTGGATTTCCCATCTGTGTAATAAAGGAGGTATTGTAGATGATCTGTAATGTTGTATGATTTGTGATCATAGCAAGTAAGTTTAAATGAGTTGAGTTATCATTTAATGTGCTAGTTGACATACAGTGACGGGTAAAATCAGCCAAGGACAAGTAGGTCATTAGAGTTCTGTTTGGTCTCTGCTGAGCATGCACAGCCTTCCGGATCACCAGAGATAAGGGGGAATCTTAGCGAGACTTTCCCTGGTTGTTTCCTTCCCTGGATCGCCCTATTATATTTTTGTCTGGTCTGCCATTTGTTACTTTCCAACCAGTATCAAGACCTCAGGCTACCCCTGATGTTACCTTTTCTGATTGTTTGCCACTGAGATTGCTATTGTATCCAACAGTACCCAGGCAGGTATTTTTCCATGCTCTGCTCCAAATAGTCAGCCCCCTGCAGCAGAGCAGCAGCACTGCCAGTTACCACAGAGTTCTCCATCTGCTGAGGCTGAGGGAGAATTTCCAGGTAATGGAGCTGAAGTGGAGGTGTGTGTGTGTGTGGGGGGGCAAGGGATTGGAGGAGGTCCTGGCTAAAATGTAACAGATGCACTGTTGTTACTGTGATTCAAGAGGTTTTCTTGAATAAATCCTCAATTTGTTGTATGCCTTCAGTCAGTTTCCAGATTGGTTAAATGATTGGGGGGTATTCTTTCTTTCTTTCTTTCTTTCTTTCTTTCTTTCTTTCTTTCTTTCTTTCTTTCTTTCTTTCTTTCTTTCTTTCGATGTGATTGACATGTAACATTGTATTAGTTTCAGGTGTACAACATAATGATTTGATATATGTGTATATTGTGAAATGGCTACCACAGGTTTAGTTAACATCCATAAGGATACATAGTTATTTTTTTTTCTTGTAATGAGAACTTTGAAGATTTACTCTCTTAGCTGCTTTCAAATATATAGTATGGTATTGTTAACTATAGTCACCATGCTTTGTGTTACATCCCCAGGACTTATTTATCTTACAGCTGGAAGTGTGTACCTTTCCACCACCTTGACTCATTTCGCCTATCCCCCCACTCCCTCCCATTCTTGCCTATGGGAACCACAAATCTATTCTCTGTATCTTTGAGGATTTTTTGTTTTGTTTTTGTTTTTTTAAGATTTCACACATGAGAGGTCATACAGTATTTGTCTTTCTCTGACTTATTTCACTTAGCAAAATGCCCTTAAGATCCATCCATGTTGTTGCAATTGGCAAGCTTTCCTTTTTCTTTATGGTTCAGTAATATTTTGTGTGTATACACACACACACACACACACACACACACACGGGTTTTTTTTTTAATATCTTGACTTATTTATTTATTTTACTTTTTTTAAGTAATCTCTTCACCCAACATGGGGTGCAAACTCGACCCCAAGATCAAGAGTCACATGCTCTACTGACTGAGTCAGCCAGGCATCCCCATCAGCTAGTATAAATAGTGCTGCAGTGAACGTGGGGGTGCATATATCTTTTCAGATTAGTTTTTTCATTTTCTTGAGAGAAATAGAAGGGGAATTGCTGGGTTATATGGCAGTTCTATTTTTAGTTTTTTGAACAATCTCCATACTGTTTTCTATAATGGCTGCACAAATTTACATTTCCACCAACAATGCACAAAGGTTCCCTTTTCTCCACATCTTCTTCAGCACTTTTTGTCTTTTGATAATAGCCTAACAGGTGTGAGATAATAGCTCATTGTGGTTTCAGTTTGCATTTCCCTGATGATTAGTGATGTTGAGCATTTTCCCATGTACCTGTTGGCCATTTGTATGTCACTTTTACAAAAATGTCTATTCAGATCCTCTGCCCATTTAATTAGATTTTTTTTTTTTTTGCTCTTGTGCTATAGGAGTTCTTTATGTATTTTAGGTATTAACCCCTTCTCAGATATATGGTTTGCAAATATTTTCTCCCATTTTGTGGGTCATCTTTTCATTTTGTTGACAGCTTCCTTTGCTGTGCAGAAGTTCTTTTTGTTAGATGTAGTCCCACTTTTTTTCCCCCCTAAAGATTTATTTATTTATTTTAGAGCACAAGTGGGAGAGGGAGAGAGAATCTCAAGCAGATTCCCTGCTGAGTGCAGAGCCTGACATGGGGCTTGATGTCACAACATTGAGATCAGGACCAGAGGTGCATCCAATCAAGAGTTGGATGCCTAACTGACTGTGCCACCCAGGTGCCCCATCCCACTTTTTTTTTTTTAATGCTTCTGTTGCCTTTGCCTTTGGTGTCAAATCCAAAAAAAAGGAAAAGAATAGGAAAAAGAAAAAGAAAGAAAGAAAAAAAGAAAAGAAAAATTGCCAAGGCTGATGTCTGTGGAACTTTATATTGTCTTCTACAAGTTTTGTGATTTCAGATCTTAACATTTCTCTAATCCATTTTGCATTTGGAGTTGATTTTTATGTATGGTGCAAGATGTGGTCCATTTTCATTCTTTTGCATGTGGCTCACCAGTTTTTCCGATACCACTGATTAAAGAGACTGTTCTGTCCCCATTGTACATTCTTGGCTCCTTTGTCATGAATTAATTGACCATATAGGCATAGGGTTTTTTGGGGGGTGGGGGCCATCTATTCTATTCCATTTTTGCGTGTGTGTGTGTGTGTGTGTGTGTTTATGCCAATACCATATTGTTCTGATTACTGTAGGTTTATAATATAGTTTGAAGTCAGGAGTGTGATGCCTCCAGCTTTGTTGTTCTTTCTCAAGATTGCTTTGGGGGTTTTTTATGCTTCCATACAGATTTTAGTATGTGTGTTCTATTTCTGTGACAAATGCCATTAGAATTTTGATAGGGATTACATTGAATCTATACGTTACTTTGGGTAGTATGGACATTTTAACAATATTAATTGTTCTGGTCCATGAGCTTGAACTATCTTTCCATTTATTTGTTTTCAGTGTCTTATAGTTTTCAGTGTACACATTTTTCACCTTGGTTAAATTTATTCCTAGGTATTTTCTTCTTTTTGATGCAATTGTAAATAGGACTGTTTTCTAATTTCTCTTTCTGATAGTATAAAAATGCATCTTATTTTTATATATTGGTTTTGTATCTTGAAGCTTTACTGAATTTGTTAGCTCTAACAGTTCTTTGGTAGGGTTTTTAAGGTTTTCTATATATAAAATGTCATTTGTAAATGGAGAAAGTTTTACTTCTTCATTCCAAACTTAAATGCATTAATTTCTTTTTCTTGCCTAATTGTTCTGGCTAGGACTTCCAGCACTATGTTGGATAAAAGCAAATGTGTGCATTCTTGTCTTGTTCCTGATCTTAGAGGAAAAACTCTTAGCTTTTCATCATTGAGCTTGCTATTAACTATGGGTTTGTCATATATAGCCTTTTTTATGTGGATACATTCTCTCTATACCCACTTGGTTGAGAGTTTTTATCATGAATGAATGTTGAATTTGGGAATACTTATTCTACAATTTTTGAGATGATGTGATTTCTTTTTTCTTTTTTTTTTCTTTCTTTCTTTCTTTTTGTTGTTGTTGTTGTTGTTGTTAATCTGGTATGTCACATTGATTGATTTGCAGATGTTGAGCCATCTTTGCATCCCTGGAATAAATCCCACTAGTTCATAATGTATGGTTCCTTAAATATGTTGTTGAATTCAATTTGCTAATACTTAGTTGAGTATTTTCGCATTGATATTCATCAGAGATATTGACCTGTAATTTCTTAAAGTTTTCTTGTCTGGTTTTGGTATCAGAGTAATGGTGGCCTCCTAAAATGAGTTAGGATGTATTCCCTCCTCTTCTTTTTTTTTTTTTTTTTTTGGAAGAATTTGAGAAGGATCGTATTAATTCTTTTTATAAATGTTTGGTACAACTCACCAGTAAAACCATCTGGTCTGACTTTTGTTTTTTGGGAGATTTCCAGTTAATGATTCACTCTCCTTATTAGGAATTGGTCTATTCATATCTTCTACTACTTTATGATTCAGTATTGGTACATTGTATGTTTCTAGGAATTTATCCATTTCTTCTATGTTGTCTAATTTGTTGGTTTATAATTGTTTATAATAGTCTCTTATCCTTTGTATTTCTCTGGTGTCCATTGTAACATGTCCACTTTGATTTCTGATTTTATTTGAGTCCCCTTTTTATGTTGGTGAGTCTAGCTAAAGATTTGTCTAATTTGTTTATGTTTTCTAAAACCAGTTCTTGATTTCATTGATCTGTTCTATTGTCTTTTTAGTCGGTTTCATTTAGTTACACTCTGATCTTTGTTTCAATGAACTTAATTGTTTTCAACAAATTTTCTAGGTTTGTCACTGCTTTTTGGGGAAAAGATTTGCTAAGCTCCTCATTCAGCCATTCCAGAAATCCTGTCTCTTCATGTATTTATAAAGTATTCTCCAAAACCTGTTTTACAATTTTAAGGCTTCAAATTCATGCACGTACACTCTACTTAAACACATACAAGTCTCTTCATTATCTCCTGTGATCCCTGCAGGTGCAGTTCACCATGACTTGGCCTTAAACCATACTGATTTGTTGCAAGCAATCAGCTATTTATATTACTTCATGATTTGTTGGTAACTGGAAAGATCATATCAATAGGCATTATACTGCAAATGGTAGAATATCTGTGAGTTTTGTAATTCAGAGGCTAGGTTGATTAGAAAGAATATTATTAGCTGAGCAGTTTTGTACTTAAATAACTGATAAGTTCACAAGTTGTTTGCTTTTGAGAGGAAAGTCTGAGCAGGATACAGTTAAGGGGTGGTAAAAATCTTTTTAAAATATCCTCACAAAGCAGAACTAAGTACAGAATTGATTGCTGTGATCTCAGTTTATTCCTTTCATTTATCCCCTTCCATTTTCTGCCCATAAGAAGTCTTCAGACATAATCACATTTGAGTGATGGAAAAACACATCACAGTACCAGAAGACAGAAAATTCAAATGGAATCTGGTACTGAGAATGGGATATCAACTTGTCATAATTAATTATTTCATCTTCTACAACCATTTTATATTGTGCTACTAAAATTTTTAAAATATTTGTATATGCCTCTCCCTCCCTCCCCAAAAAATATTTTGCTTGTGTCATTTTGAGTTCTACATCTAGTAAAATTGGCTGTGCCTGCCATAGTAGATTAGGGGAAAGGCACTGACTATAGGGGTTCACTCAAAAGGTCCAGCATACCCAGTCACAATGGTGCTGCTCAAATGAAGTTTAAAATTATATCATCTAAAGGGGAAGAGTTGATATACAAGTGAACATAAGGCCAGATAGTCTAAGCTGTTGAGGGAAGCAGGCCGCAGACCTCTCTAATGGTCAAGCTAGTTCCAAAGCTATGGTACCAGCAGTGCCATTGTGGTTGAAACAGGCCCACAGGCAGTGACTGGGGTACTGGGAGTAGAGCCTACCCCCTTGACAGCTGAGTCAGAGGTAGAAGGTGAGGACCTGAATTACAGGTTGAGCTGGAACCCACTTAGGAATCTAGAACTAAAGCTCATTCCTGGGAACTGGACAAATCTGGCAGTTTGGTAAGAGAAAACTGCAGCAAGGTATCTGTGGGTCCCCTCGGGGTACCTTAGGTACACATGAGCAAGAGTAACAAAAACAACTTCAGACCCTACCTGCCCATGGGATGGCCTGCTGTTATCCAGATAAGAAACCTGGGCTGAGCATGCTGTCTAAAGGTCTTTTGGAGCCTATAGTTGGGCTGAGGTGGGAGGCAGGGACTAATCTATATGGTCACCTTCTCAATGCCAAGGAGATATTATTGTCTTTATTCATAGTAAATCGATCAATCAGTACTGCTGCTATTGAGGATGACACAAATATCAGAAGGCCCAAATAATATGGAGAAAATACCCCTCTTCTTTTCATGATTATTATTACTGATTTTAAAAAAAGGTGAGACGCCCTAGGTTAGTGGATATGACCCTGGAATGGAAGTTGAGAGTTAGTGCTTGGCTTACTGAGATAGTGTAGTAAAAAATCATGAAATTGGAATGAATCTTATTTTTCTGCTGTCCTGGATACTGTTGGTTTGGTTTCTCAACCTTAGTACAATGAATATTTTGAGTTAGCTAATTCTTCATTATGGGGGAGGGTAGATTGTCCTGTGGATTGTAGGATGTTTAGCAGCATCTCTGGTCTCTATCTGCTAGATGCCAGTAGCACCTCACTTCCTCAGTTGTACAACCAAAATTGTCCCCATCAGGAAAAAAAAAAGTCTCTAGACGTTGCTAAATGCCTCCTGGAGGCAAAATCATCCATCTGAGAGCCACAACTAAAGGATACAAAAGCACCTTGTGGAAGGGGCACCTGGGTGGCTCAGTTGGTTAAGCATCTGACTCTTGGTTTCAGCTCAAGTCATGATCTCATGGGTTGTGATCTCATGGGTTGTGGGATTGAGCCCCACATCTAGCTCTGTGCTCAGCCGAGAGTCTGCTTGAGATTCTTTCCCTCTGTCTGTCCCCCCACTTGTGCTCTTTTTCTCTTAGTTATTATTGTGGTGATTTTAACATATGTTGACAAATTCTTTGAGATTTCTTCCTCCAGTAAGTGAAGCTTAATACCTTTCCCCTTGAGTGTGGGTTGGACTTAGTGACTCACTTCTAACGAACAGTGAATGGAAAGGGAACATTAGTGACTTTACAGTAGAGAAACTTGACAGATACCACCTTAACCATGTGATCAGGATAAACACCATCAGTAGTAAATCATGTTGCTACTATGTATACCCTGGTATGATAGAATGAGAAGAATACTTTGCCTCTGTGGTATTCTTCCCCCAAATGCACAACCCCAAATTAAGGGGAATTCTATAAAATGCTTGACCATTACTCTTCAAAAGTACCAAGGTCATGAAAGAGTAAAGATAAGGAAAGATGGAGAAACCATAATAGATTGAAAAAGACTGAGGAGACATGATAATTAAATGTCATGTGGGATCCTGGACTAAAGCTAGGAACAGAAAAAAGGATGAAGGGAAGTAAAAGTTCTTTATCCTCTTAGGTTCTCTGACAGGGCGTAAGAGTTACCGTGACATAAGACTATTAACAGGAGAAAAACATATGAGTTTTGTTAAATTTTTACATGTACATGGGGGCCTTCACAAGAGTATGAAGAAGTGACCAGAGCGGAATATACCGTTTGGACAAATGACAGATTTGTGAAGAAATGACGGGGGGTTGGGTTGGAGGCAGTAAGTTGTGGAGAAATGACTAGGGGAGATAAGAAATGGGAGAGAAACTAGTGGAAGATAAGGGTTATTTTAGTAAGTTTGAATAGATCCATTTCAGCATCATTTGCCAGTGTCTGGTGATAAGGATGTCCTCCTCTTTGTGGTACAAGGAGGGTACCTTTCTTATGGAAAATTTTATGGCCTGTGTTTAGGTAAAGAGGGAGGTCAGTCCTTCCTAAATCTGTTTCTCAAGCAACTAACTGTACCTCAAAATAATCGATATACCAAAGGGGCGTATTTTGGGGTGGCACATCCTGAATGCCTTCAGGGATATTAGTGTGGGGAGAAAAATGGGGAAATTGAAATGAAGTTGTAGTTAATAATATTGTCCCAATATTAATTTCATAGTTCAATACCATGATTATATAAGCTGTTAACATTAGGGGAAACTGGGTGAACGATATATAGGAACTCGGTACTATCTTTACAACTCTTTTATAAATCTAAAATAATTTCAAAATAAAAAGTTGAAAGTTTTTCTCTTACATTTTTCTCATTTTGCATGTCTTCAGCACTTGAGTTAATAGACACCAGGGCCACAATCCACTTACTTAGGAATCTACTTAGGAATTACTTAGGAATTTTACTCTTATAAATATGTGTTTTTCCAGCTATTATAGAAGCACTACAGAAAAATTAACTTTGTAACTTCCTTGGCTCCAAATGTAATTCTCTTAAAATATTCTTTAATGAATGGATAAATAAATGAGCAGAAACTGATTGAGCAAACTGGAAAATTATTGAAATATACCCAGTAAATATCCAGTGCATGCAGGTTTAGAAGTTGGTTAGGATTTGTTTGTTTTGTTTTTTAAGGTTTTTCTTGACCACACCTTTCTCTGAGGGTGAGTTAAGTTCTTTCTTAGGTGCTTTTTAAGCAAATGGGGCACCATTTTTCTCAACTATGTTCATATAATAAATTGTAGAACAATGTCCTCAAAGACTGGGTATTAGAAAGATGTGGGTCATAGTTTACATGTACTGTTCACTACAGATAAAAATAGGGTCTAACATTTGCCTCTGTTTTATTAATTTTAAAAATAGGGTCTTTTCAGAGGATACAAAAATGCAGATTCAAAGGAGTACATGCACCCTAATGTTTAGCAGCATTATCAACAATAGCCTATATATGTATGGAATGGAATAGTACTCAGCCATCAAAAAGAATGAAACCTTGTCATTTGAAAATACAAAAATACAGATTTAAAGGTGTACATGCACCCTGATGTTTATAGCAGCATTATCAACAATAGCCTATATATGTATGCAGTGGAATAGTACTCAGCCATCAAAAAGAGTGAAATCTTGCCATTTACAATGATGTGGATCGTGCTAGAGTATATTATGCTAAGCAAAATAAGTCAGAGAAAGACAAATACTATGATTCCATTCATATGTGGAATTTAAGAAACAAAACAGATGAACATATGGGAAGGGAAAAAAAGAGGAAAACAAACTATAAGAGACTCTTAATGATAGAGAACGAACTGAGGGTTGATGGTGGGAGGTGGGTGGGGAATGGACCAAATGTGTGATGGGTATTAAGGATGGATCACTAAATAGAAATAGATAGATAGATAGATAAAATTTATTTAACCTTAAAAGGTTAAGGTTAGCAGATGCCATTGCATGGCCTATTTGAATTCCTAGCCAAGTGTTTCCTCAGGTTATAAAGCTCAACCTCATATACTGTAATTAAATTATGCTGGTGGGATATACATTACCCAAAAAGTTTTTTTTGCTACTACTTTAGGTTTCAGGGAATCTTTAAAAGTATAATCAAAATCTGTTTAATAGTTACTTTTCTTGGAAGAGTTGGGAAATGCATAGGATTACTTTGGAGACAGTGAGCCGGGTTTTGTTGAGGCAGTAGTATTGTCCTTTTGTTTCTAGGGGCATTATTTTTTTTAAATATTGTCTTCCATGATGATCCTGCTTGTTTCATATAATTCTGTTTTTAATTAGATGATTCTAACACTGGAAAAAGTCCTGAGGTTTCATTTCAAAGTTTTCTCTGCATTCAGAGTATTTCTTATACCTCCAGCTTTATATTTTCTTACTCAAGATTGCTTTGGCTATTTGGGATCTTTTATGGTTCCATACAAATTTTAGTATTGTTCTAGTTTTGTGAAAAATACTATTGTTATTTTGATAGGGACTGAATTGAATCTGTAGATTGCTTTGGGTAGTATAGACATTTTTAACGATATTTATTCTTTCAATCCATGAGCATGGAATACCTTTCTATTTGTGTCAACTTCGATTTCTTTCATCAGTGTTTTATAGTTTTCAGAATATAGATCTTTCACCTCTCTGGGTAGGTTTATTCCTAGGTTTTTTATTAGCTTTGATGCAATTGTAAATGGTTCTGTTTTCTTAATTTCTCTTTCTGCTACTCTGTTATTAGTGTTATAGATATGCTACCAATTTCTGGGTATTAATTTTGTATCCTGCAAATTTACTGAGTTTCTTACTTCTAATAGTTTTTTGGTGGAGGCTTTAGGATTATTTTTTTTTTAAGATTTTATTCATTTGAGAGAGTGAGTGAGAGCATGAGCAGGGGGAGGGGCAGAAGGAGAAGCAGACTCCCCTACTGAGCACGGAGCCGGACGCAGGGCTTGATCCCAGGACCCTGGAATCATGACCCGAGCAGAAGGCAGATGCTTAACCAACTGAGCCATCTAGGTGCCCCTAGGATTTTTTATGTACACTGTCATGTCGTCTACAAATAGTGACAGTTTAACTTCCTCTTTACCACTATGGATGCCTCTTATTTCTCTTTTTTGTCTGATTACTGTTACTAGGACTTCCAGTACTATGCTGAATAAAAGTAGTAAGAGTGGACATCTTGTCTCATTCCAGACCTTAGAGGAAAAGCTCTCAGTTTTTCACCATTGAGTAGAATGTTAGCTGTGGGTTTTTCATATATGGCCTTTATTTTGTTGAGATATGTTCAATCTAACCCCACTTTGTTTGTAGTTTTTGTCATAAATGGATGTTGAATTTCCTCAGGTGCTTTTTTCTGCATCTGTTGAGGTAACCTATGATTTTTAACCTTCATTTTGTTGATGTGGTGTATCATATTGATTGATTAGTGAATATTGAACCATTCTTGCATCTCTGGAATAAATCCCACTTGTTTGTGATGAATAATCTTTTTAATATATTGTCATATATATCATACTGCTAGTATTTTGTTGAGGATTTTTTTGGATCTATGTTCATCAGGTTATTTCTTTTCTTGTGTTATTTTTGTCTGATTTTGGTATCAGGGTAATGGTGGTCTTATAGAATGTATTTGGAATGTTTACTTTCTCTCTCTCTCTCTCTCTCTTTTTTTTTTTTTGAATAGTTAGCGGAGAATTGGTATTAACTCTTATCTAAATGTTTTGTAGATTTTACCTATGGATCCATCTGATCCTTGGGGGCACCCTGATTGGGTTGGGGCTGGAGGTACAGGCAGTGAAGAGTTCAAGGCAGAACAAAGGAGATAGAAGTTTATTGAATACAGTGCAAGGAAGCAGCAGGCAGAACCACAAAGGAGAGACTATCTGCCATGAGGTGGTGGTGAGGGGCTGTAGTTGCAGGGTGGAGTGAGGGGGTATGAGGACATTTGGAATTTTCCCTTTTTTGGTAACTATGCCTGGTAGTAAGTATCCCATTGGTTAGTGAAGGCCTATGGCTAAGTGAGCCAGTTTGTGTCAGCTCAGTGGTTGCTGTGGGATCTTTTGCCTTGCTGAAGTTTCCATTGTTCAAGACTGTTGCCTAAAAGCAGCCTCTATTGTCCTGGACTTTTTTTTTTTTTTTGGTAGTTTTTTTGATCACTAATTTGGTTAGTCTGTTCAAATTTTCTATTTCTTCCTGATTCAGTTTTGGAAGATTGTATGTTTCTAGGCATTTATCCATTTCCTCTATGTTGTCTAATTTGCTGGCATATACTTTTTCATAGTATTCTCTTTGTATTTCTCTGGTGTCAGTTTTTACTTTTCCTCTCTCATTTCTGATTTTATTTGGGTCCTTTCTCTTTTTTTCTTGGTGAATCTGGCTAAGGGTTTATCAATTTTGTTGATCTTTTCAAAGAACCAGGTTTCATTAACTTTTTTCCTTTTTTTTACTCTGTATGTTATTTATTTCTGCTCTGATCTTCAACTCACCATGGGTTTTGTTATTTTTCTAGTTCCTTTAGGTGTAAGGTTAGATTATTTATTTCAGCTTGATTCTGCTGCTTCTTCAACTTATCTATTACATCACCATTTCTTCCAGGAAGTCTTTCTTGAGCCCCTTCTGGATCTGGGTAAGTGTACTTTGCAAAGTGCTCCTTTAACGTTTGCTGCATTGTATGTAGCTGCTAATTTTCTGTTGCCTTCTTGAGACTCTAAGACTGAAGGCAGGGAACATGTTTATCTTGTCCACATCCCTAACACCTAATGCAGTTCTGGCACCAAGATGCTCGATAAATACTTGTTGAATGAACGAATGATGAATGAATGATCAAATGAGTAATATCATAGCTGAACTAGATTACTGATGAGACTTTCCAATGTCTACTGCAGAAATATTGGGAAAACCAAATGGAAGTCAACTTAGAATACACCTATGAAGCATAAAGGTTCTTTGTTGGGTCATTTTATCATGTATTCTAAGAACAGTCTAATAGAAATTTAGCAGGTGGGGAGATGATTGGCATTAAGCCAGGATTTTAAACAGTAGAAATAAATAACACTAACAAAGAGCCTTTTGTACTACAACAAAACTAGTCTTACAGTTTGAGCTAATTTAATGATGTTATTTGAGTGACAGATCTATCTTTTGTGTTTATGTTTGAATAGCAGTAGAGCAATTATGTAGCAGTTCCTCAGTATTTTAAATCGCAGATTGTCACTAAATTTTGCAGTATCTTCTCACTTTAAATTAAGTAGAGGTTAGGTTAACAATTCTACAGCTTCTCTCTATTTTGGGTGCCTCACAAATCAGTTGCCTCTCTTACAGCTAGTGGCAAAGTAGAACAAGGGGATAAGTAGGAGAATGGGGAGTTGGATGTCATGGTAGATGCCAACCAGAGTAGACTAGATGCTGTTATATGCATCTACAGTTGATGTGCACAGATAGAGTGATAATGGGTTTATTTGGTTGTTAGAGACTTACATTAACCAAAACAGCATCTGACTTCACCACGGGCAAGTTTTCTCAGCTGAGTGAATACTTTCAAGATGCCAGTAGAGCATTCATTTTAATCTCTCTCAAGTCATACTTTAGATATAAGAGACAGAAGAAGGTACTTGTTCTCCATTCACAGTGCCTTTGAAGAACAGCATTGGTTGCTAAGGAACCGCAATAGCATATTTTTGTGCGAACAGTTGGTCGGCTGGGAATTCACATTACTGTTTCAGTCAGACTCTTTTCCCAGAAGGAGGCAATCTCTCTCTCTTTCTCTCCCCCCCACCCAGGGTATGGCAATATGCTGACTTTGGTTCACTTTATCTATTTTGGTCAAGAGGTATCTCAGGTGAACCTTCATAGGGGCAGAAGAGAAGGCTAGGATGGCATATCTACTCTGCATCGAATACTGATTTGATTGTGAAAAGAAAAAAAAAATTTAAATCCACCTTTACAATTGTTCTGGAAATTGCCACCATCTATTTGGTTAGTGTCTTTGTCACAAGGCTCCTCTATGTCTCCCCTGGGCTACAAGGGTCATGATTTCTATTTCACAGACAAAGAAACTCGGTGGCTTACTTTGGAGGAATAAGAATTAAACTCTCAGCACCTAGAGGGCCTGGAAACTTACAGGAATTTCCAGACTCTCATTACCTGGAAAAACACTTTTAGGCTGTTTTCTGAAACTCCCTTATCTAAGCCTTTTAAAAGAGAACCAGTTCAAAATATTTCACTATAAAGAACATTGGAACACAACAAGCATTTCTGTTAGCTTTTAAAATTCCTGCGGTGTAGCAGTTAAGGACAACTTAATTAAAAAGCAACTGACAATATCATTAAGTTGGTGAGCAAAATAGAACTATTTTCAGACTGGAGTCCTACCTTCAGTCTGCAGAGAGCTTTGATTTAATATTTGGGCTTGTTTCCTTTTGTACTCAGTACAGAATTTAACAGTGATGACCGTTGGTTGTTTTCTATCTACTTAAAAAGATGGATTTTCAGAAGAAATGAAAACTGATGAAAGTAAATCAATTCTGATTTGTGTGCATTCAGGTATACAGCTTCTTTTTGTGTCAAACACCTATCTAAACAAGGTATTCCTAGGAAAAAAATTATAGTCAGGAGACCAGATCCTATCTTGGCTCTGTCATAAACAATTGATCCTGGGCAAATCTCTTAAATTTCTCGGGAGCAGGTGGATTCCAAAGTCCCTTCAGCCCTAAATTTCATTTTATGTTAATATCTGAGCTCAAATCACTAAAGTGGAAGCATTTGGAAAAATTCAAGCAAAATAATAACTAAAATTTAGTGAGTGTCTACCATGTATTAAGCATGTTCTAAGTGTTTTTTTTTTTTTGCATTGTCTTATTTAATTCCTACAATAACCCTATGAATGTAGGTGCCATTATTATTTCACTTTTACCAATGAGAAAATTGAGGAAAGTTAAGTAGCATGTCCTGGACAAGTTCAGTCTGTGGTTATATTTAGGCAAATCAGACAAACTATTGGAGAACTGCTTTTACCATAATCACCTCAGCTTTTTATTCAGGCTTGAGTGCTAATCAAGTGCTTAGTTTTTGAATCTTCCAAGCTTGCCCTATATGCAGGAGCACTGAATTCCAGTGTTTTCAGAAGGAATTATGCCTATGGAGATCCAGAGAAATGACATTATGATGGCAAAATAACTTTTAGTAATTAACAAAGAGGAATTTTAAGGGTCAAAAAAAGGCAAATAGAAGTCTGTATAAATCTGTGGAGGCTGTTGTAAAAATGGCGCATTGTCAGTAGTGTGTGGTGTGATTTGATGTGATGAAAAAGGAAAGCACATGCAAGTCAAATGTCACACCTATGAAACATACCTGTAAAGACAGGTGGCATCTGCAGGACTTCTTCAAATGGAGCAGCCTTAAATTCTCCCTAACAGGAAAGTAGTCAGTCAGTTTACCTAGTTGGTATCTTTCTCCTCAGCTCCTCAAAGTCTGGGTGTTCAGAAAATAGTGATTCTGTAGGTGTTTTACAAGTCAACCAACACACTTACAAACGTATTGCCTTTTATGAATCTCAAGTGGCTAAGATGCTGTGGAGAATGCAAAGAACTTTTTATGACAATATGTCCTCAAATACATAGTTACAGTACATGTACAATATACATGAAGACTTGAGCAATGTGAGATAATGTATTTAATGAACAGTACAGATAAATAGCCAATTGGAATGGTGCAAAGATTGTACCTCAATAGCTTTCTAACATAAAGGTTAGGATTTGAAGTTCCAGAAACTGTTTGACTTACTGTTTATGTGATTTAAGCAAGTTATTTCATCTCTCTGAGCTTTGTTACTTCATTTATAAAATAGGATGCCAGTAGAACCCAAGCTATAAGGGGAGAATAGAAATCACATGAGCTAATTAGTGTGAAAGAACTTTGCAAAGTTTTTAGATGATATTGTCATTTGAGATAGCATTTACTGCTGTTCATAAGAAATGTCTGGCTAGGTGCCTTCTAACCATATGTTAGAATTGTACTGCCTTCCCCCCTTTAGTTAGGTATGGCCATGTAATTTACTCTGGCCAATGAAACGTGAGTCCAAATGGACATTTGTCCCTTTCACTTTAACAGCATACGTGTGATTCACTGCTTTCCCCTTTGTTGTTATGCCACTGTGACTGTGAGAGCATGGGTCTTAATCAACCTGTAGTCCCTTGAGTGGCCACAATGAGCAAGCCCACGGCTGATCAATGTTGAGCATAGAACATAAGCAAAAAATAAATTTCTGTCATTTTAAAGTAAGGGGTTGTTTGTACTGGAGCATCATCTCCTAACACACTCCAACTAAAATATGTATCATTCATATTTAATATTACTTGAGTACCTGTATATTTAGGTTCTAGTTATGCTACAGTGGTATTGTCTACTACATACTGGAGTTGTGTTTATCCTTGCTAAATCCACTTTTCCAAAAAAGATGTTGGTCTCAAACTCAAACCAGTCTTTTTATCTTTTTTTTTTTTGTCTGTATTGTGAAGTATTTAAGGTATCTACAGACCAAGAATAGAATTGGACTGTTCTGTCTACTTCTATTTTGCAATATCAGCTTAATTGAAAGGAAAAGTTTCTATTTGGACAAAATTCCTATTTGATTATAGCAATATTTGGAAGGGTGGTTGAAAAATAACAGATTAATTACCTTTGTTATATCTGTTTATTCTTTAAAAAAAAAAAAAGGTGGTCTGTAGTTATTCCGACAAAGTAATACCTGAGTCTTATTTTAAGCAAAATAAACTCTTACTGAGTTTCAGGTCCTTACTCTACTTGACGTACTTTTCTCACTTAGTGAGAAAAGATTGGGCCCATTTTAGACCATGTGATCATGAGCCTAGGCTTGAGAGCCTTGCAAGGAATGGCATTTTGAATACGAGTACTTTCCAAGATGAGGACAACAAATCCTTCTAGATAGTGCCTAAGACAGAACTACTTTAGATTGTACTTCTTTTCTGCATTAAAGAATATGGTAAGCATCCATTATCGTAATCACTGACTAACTCTGAGGATCTGAGCCATCAGTTAGAATGAGGCCAGTGTACCCCCACTGAATATACCTTTCTCTAAGCATGTGTAAGCCAGGTGAAGGAGTCCTTTCTTTGTTCTTGGATGAACGATTAGCCCATCCCTGGGCAATGAGTCTGTTGGAAGGCTAATTGGTGCCAGCACTGGAGGCAGTGACATGAGCTTTTTGAACATTTAGTCTCTTTAGATTGAACAACTAAACCCATCTTTCGGGAGCAAATCCTAACAGGCCGTATGCCAGGTATTTGAGTAGTCATTTTCAAATAGGTTTTGTCCTTTAATCCTCTTAATGATCCTGTGAGACTTGTCAACTCCCTTTAGAGAATAAAACAAAAATACAAAAACTCACTTCTGCCCTCCACATTTATCTCTGTTGTACCTCATATATCTTAGAGGTTGTTTAGATGTGAAGTAGGTTGGCCTAAGGAAACAAACTTTTAAGTTCTGGTTTTTTTTTTTAACATCACAAAAGTGACATATTTTTCATAGCTAATTTTTTAAAGTAGGCTCCATGCTCAGCATGGAGCCCAGTGTGGGATGTGAACTCACAACCCTGAGATCAAGACCTGAGTTGAGATCAAGAGTCAGATGTTTAACCAACTGAGCACCCAAGGGCCCCTACTTTTCATAGATAATTTAAAATGTTGAAGAGTCAGTAGGAAAGAAATTGCCCATAATTCAACCATGCATGACAAACTGTGGATACTTTGGCAAGCCACCCCTTCCTAAGCTCAACTGCATGCAGTGTGTGTGGAAGGAAATGAGAGAGTATTGTCCCTTTTCCAGCAATAGCTGGACAACTGAGTCTCAAGAATAAGGGGCAGGATAATTAAATCAGTAAATAGGCAGCCTTGAGAGATGCTATCACAGGGCTAGTGTCTGTGGTTACTATCTCCTGTTGACCTTTTCCACAGCTGGCTAATGTCAACCAACTACTAGTCAAAGCTTGTGAAAAGTTGGCTAACACAACAACGTAGAGTTCAGCCTATAGATATGTTTACTATACTGAAAACACCACTGGCCCTTCCCATACAGGGAGAGTGTTAACAGTCATGCTGGATCTCTTAGAGCATGTGGTGAATCACCTGGAAAAGGACAACAAAAATGCAGTCTTCCCATATACAAGGGAAGAACATTCATTTCTCCCCAGATTGCATTTATTTTCTCCCCAGATATTCACTTGTGACATCCTGCTGTTTCTGATAGATTGTCTTCTATGATTTTCTCCTATTTAATCCAGGTGGTGAGGTATTCCATATGTCACTTATCTTGCCAGTTGACAGTGATGAGCAAGAGCTCATCATTATGATATACTTTGTGATTTTCCACCTGCACATTAGTTTTTATTCTAGTTTTCTTAAGTTAGGTAAATTCCCACAGCCCATTTTCCTGGAATTTAGATACTTTAAAGCATTTATACACCTGTGCAATTCTCTCAGTTCTCCTTGCCTCCATCTATCCATGCTCTAAACGGCTATTTTCTTCCATCTGCTCAAGGCGATCTACCCCTTCAACTACCTAATAACTTTGAGAGTTCTTGTACCTTATTTGTCATAATTCTGGTGTAATTCTTTACAAGAGTAGAAACACAAGTTTACATTCAATTTTGAGAAATCCATGATGATGATGATGATGGAGATGGTGGTGATTAATACTCCCATGCCTCTAACTTGGAGCCAGGCACTGTTCCACATGAGTGAGTACTATTGTTACCTCCATTGAGGAAATTGAGTCACCGAGAGGTTAAATGACTTACCCAAGCTAATAGCAGCAGAGCTGGGATTCAGACCCAGGCAGTGTGTGGCTCTAGGGCCTCTTTCTTTTAACTGCTAGTGTGTACACTTTCATTCTGCTTCCACTTTTCACTTTTTTTCTGAATTATTCTTCAACCTGTGTGAGGTCTTTCTGTTTTGTTCCATTTTATTTGGGAAGATCCAACAAAGACAGAGAATATAACGGTTTTGCTCCTAATATCACTACAGGTATGAATGCATGTTGAAAAAAATGGGAGAGCCGGGAATCAAACCGAGAATTCCTGATTCACAGTCACCTTCTCTGTTGATAGCTGTCAAAAATTAGAGTGATCTCCTGTGGTATGCTTTGCATTGATCAGTATGTGCTTATGAAGAGGACTGGCTGCTTTCTGGCAAGCCTGAGGCAGAAGGCATCCTCCAGGGCTAGTGGGCTTTCCTTAGGGCCCACTTCATCTCAGGTGGGTCATAGCTTCAGGTTAAAGTCCTCAACCTTATGAGGGTCTAATATGCAAGGAAATCACAATGTTTGCTGGTGGAGTCAGAAGTTCCCAGAACTCCACAATTCAGGAGGAAAGTTTCTTGGAAAGTGGATCTGGTAGGGAAGAGGAGCTTGATGTGGTTTTGCAATATAGGTGAGGTTCAGTGGGGTGGAGTCTGGAACTGATGACCAAGAGAGAATTCTTGAGGCATCTTTGGTGCAAAATGGTGGTTTATTAAAACACAGGTTCAGGACCGTGGGCAGAAAGAGCTGCTGCACCAGAATTGGGAGAGGGGGCTGATTATATATTATGGGGTTGGGGGAGGTAAGGAAAAAGGGAGGTTGAGAACGTACTTTCATATGTTAGAGAAGACTCACAGGATACCCAAGGTCTTGCCATTGTCAAGTTAAAGTTGTTTTTCCCTCTAGCAAGGCATTCATGAGAAGATAGTTGGGAACTTTCCAGAGGAACATTATACTCTGCCTGCTTCAAGTATCTGTCAATGGCCTGCAGGTTATAAGGACATTTAATTGTATCTACTTTTCCTTCTGGAAGCTAGGTTATTGATAGAAATGCTTTATTCTTGTAGATTGCTAAGACATTTGTAAACTGAGGGAGACTCATGTCTTGTAGGATTGTGATCTCTATAAATTAACTATTTGTTTTTCCTTTTGTTAGCTTTAGGGCAGCCAAGAGTGCCTGAGGAATGTCACATATATCCCATGGGGGTGCGGGGTTGTGGGGTGTCAGATTCCACTTTGTCTTCAGCCAGCCTTCTGTTCCCTCATCAAGCTGACACCATTCAGTGGAATCAAATGAGGAAACAACTCTGTTTGCTTTGTTAGTGGGTCTGGATGTGAAATTGTGAGAATGTGTGTGGTTCCAATTCATAAGCCATCCTACACTGAAGAGTTGGATTTGGACCTAAAACAATACTCCATTTTTATTCTAGGTTTTTTCTGCAGTTTTACTGAACAAGAAAACATTTTCCTTAGTGGTTTAGTGTCTTTTCACTTCATCTTCCAAATACCTGGCACTGAATTGAATTTAGGGAGCACTCTGGTCTGGCTCCCTTGTTATATAAATCAGGAAACAAATGTCTAGAGCACTTAAGAGATTTTCTCAAGTTTTCACAAGTAATTATAAGAGTACAGCCCTGATCTTTGGCCTGCCAGCCCATGTTCTCGTCCACTTTATTTCCATTTTTGCTTATTGCAGGAAGCAACAAATATTAGTTGGAGTGCTTGGAGGTTGATAGATGTCATTTGTGAGAATTTTTTAAACTCAGAGTTCACATTAAGTTTAACTGTGAGCAAAAGCAGATTTTAAGGTAGGCCTCAGAATTTACCCAACCCCTTTCCCTTCATTTCTCCACATCCATTTAAACAGGTATAATATCTGGAATCCCAAATTGAAAGAAAGCTTTTTCTAGCATGATTGACACACTTACTGTTGGCTTAAGGAAATGGGGGAGGGAATGAAAAGAAAGAGGGTAGTGGAGGAAGAAGGGAGGTAGGGAGAGAAAGAAAAGACACAAACTCTTACTCCCAGCTTTGTGACTTGGAGAACATGGTAACTTTTCTCAACACCTAATTAACATAGTAGGTATGGACTACCTCAGTAATTAACTTCTGTTCACTTTTAGTTGGTGCCACTCATTTAACATTTAAATGCCAGCCTCAGTGGGAAGCTGAGGTTTTTGTGAAAACTGAAGCAGTGAAAGGGGAAGTTACCTAAAAGGTGCACCATGGCCTTACCTTTAGATTTTAGGTCTTTGTCATAGGAAGAGAAATTTCAGGAAGGTGGGAAAAGGGCTTCCACTGGATGCTCTGTTTTTCCATCAAGACCCAAACAAGGCCTAGTTTCCCTTTTGAGTTTCTCGAAGTCCCTGAGCCCCCTAGGACTCCAAAGAGTTTGAACACTGCAGTTCCAGGTACAGGTTAAAAATTTTAGCCCTGGACCCTGCAACCAGGTCCCTTTAATTAGAGTGTGGCTGGGCTGGCTTCTTTAGGCTGCCACTTTTGAATGCTTTCCACTAATAGAAAAACTGATGGAGCTTCTCCCAGGGTGAATCTGATCAGTTGACCACACCTTGCTGTCACTGCTAACCTGGCCATACCTTCAAATCTCTGTTGACTTTGAGGACTTGTTGGCCTATTCTTTGCAAGTCACTCAACCCAGCCATCCTGCCCACTTCGTAAGTATCTGGGTCAGCCATGCCAAACCCTAGTCTTTGTGTAGTTTTATATACCTCTGTGGGGGACTGTTTGAGGATTTAATGAACTATATGCATGCAAAGGATTGGTATCTGACATTAAGTCTACTTACTATCACCCGAACCTCTGTAATGGCTTCCTGACTGACCTTCCTGCTTTCACCCTGTCCCCCTATAAGCTATTTTTTTTTTTAAGATTTACTTATTCTAGAGAGAGAGCAAGAGAGAGTGCATGAGTTGGTGGGGGGAGGGGCAGAGGGCGAAGGAGAGAAGCAGACTCCCTGCTAAGCAAGGAGCCCAACTTGGGGTTAGATCTCAGGATGCTGAGATATGACCTGAGCTGAAATCAAGAGTTGGACGCTCAATGAACTGAGCCACCCAGGCACCCCCTGAAAGCTATTTTCTCTGTAAAAGCCAATATGATCTTTTAAAGATGAAAATTATATCGTACCGCTTCCTTGCTTAAAACCCTCTAGTGACTTCTGAATTTTGTCACACTGAATAAAACCCAAGCTGCTCACCCATGCCTGCATAGCCCTGTATGATCTCGCCCCTGCCTCCATCTTGAATGTCATTCTGTATAATTTTGCCCTTTCCATTCAACTGCACAGATCTTTTTCTTTTCTTTTCTTTTTTTAATACTTCCAAGTACCTGCTGACATTGGCATGTGTGTACAAGCTATTTCTGCTTCCTAGAATGCTCATCCACTGGTCCTCACATGATAGCTTCTTCACACCATCAGATTCCAGCTGAACATCTTAAGAGGCATTCTTTAATTGTTCAAGCTAAAGTAGCTACCTATCACTCTTCATGTCTCATTTGTTTATTCATTTTCTCTCTACTCCCACTAGAAAATAAGCTTCATGAAGTCACAGGGACCTTTCATGGCCTTTTTGTTGGTTTTTGTTTTTATTTTTGTTTCCCCCATGCATGCAATGGTACCTAGAACACTGTAGGTGTTCAGTTAATATTTATTGAATAAATGAATGACACGTGGTAAGTGTTCAATAAATGTTAGCTATTATTAATTATATTAGAGAAAAACAAAAAAGTGAAACCTTAATATAATTGGAGTTCCATTTAGTCCTCATTCCATGCAGTGATATATTTAGAGAAACAACTGGGACTGAAAGCAACAAAAATCTTTACTCCCACAAGAAAATATCAAAGGTGGGAGGGTATATTTTTCATTTATTTCAACACTTGGTAAAATCCTGTCTTGCTATCTCTGTTGCTTACAGTACTCAACACTCATGGCAGTTACTCCACCAGTATTATCTTCCTGTCTTCCTGCCAACTCCCAACCAAAGAACTATCCTCAAACAACTGTAACCTGGCTGGAGCCATTTTCTGAATCACCATAACAAAAGCCTGGAGTGAAGCAAGCACACTTGGAACCTGGTGGTGTGGGTGGTGGAGGCAAGACTGGGCATATTCATAGGTTAACAATTTTGTACCTGGTACTCAATATGGCAAAAAGTAGGAAACTGAATAAAGATTTTAATGAATTCTAAACTAAATGATATTTAAAAAAGACTATGAAATAGCTCTACTTAGGGATCACTGAATCCCACAAACTTTTTACTCAGAACCAAATACACAAAAGATAAGTCTCTCCATTTTTAGTATCCTGCTACAAAGCTTTGGACCCAGGATAGGAGGAGATGTCTATTATCACAAAGTTCCTCTTCACTTAGAACCTTATGGACTCTGATTAGATGATGTTAACTTGCTTTATTATCTTGTTTTTAACTATTGTGGATTAGAAACCAAACCTAAAAGCGAAGGGGAACTGTTACAGGCAAGAATAGAACTTGATATCAGACTGCTTGATATAAGCAGACCAAGATGAAGAATGATCTTACCATATAGTCATAACAGTGACTCTGATTCCCGAAGTGAGGGTCAGTCATATTTAGTTCCTTAGTGGGTTCTGACTTCTAGAGCCATCAGTGCTCTCTGAAGGCTCCCTTAGGTCCAGCACACATTTGTAAGACAGACCCTTAGAATCATAAGATGTGGTCTGAAGGAAGTAGGACTTTACTCTGCAAAATTGCCAGGTCTGCCAAAGCAGCTTTCTGAGCTCTTGGCTTCCTTAGCACAGTGCTCCAACCAGCTGACCTCAACTGACTCATCAGATTATAAGAGAAATTGGGAATAGAAATTAGTTCCCTGGGGGATCCTGGCTGTATAATAGCTATCATTTGTATGCAGTTAAATGATTTGCAGAGTAGCACAGCTCAGAGCTCCCAGCTGCATTTTGTCTATTTCTGGAAGCGTATGAAACAGTTGGCTGGGAATGTGGTTTCCAAAAGGTAATGTGAGCATTATAATAACATCTGGGGCTAAGTTTTTCTCCCACTTCACCTGACCAAAATCTAGATTTTGGTCAGAAGTCCATTCTGCATCAAAGGAACTTGGGTTTAATGGCTATTGTCTGCTTCCCAATGCTTGCCTGTCAGTTCTCTTGTTTCTACCTGCCAGTCTTGAGCCTCTCAGCTTCCATCCCCCTAGAGAGTGCCAAGAGACATAAATATTCATGAGGGAAAGAGAGATTCAGAAGGCTGAGGTCAGGGGAACCCTGTTTCTCAAATGGGCTACTGGCTTCTTACCTTGCTTTACTTTTCCTCTCTCCCATCCTCTTAGAGCAAATTGTCATATAAAGTGGCCATTATCTATCTCCTCCATCCAGTAGGGAAACGGCAATGTGATAGGCAAGAGCCAGGAGAGGTGTGGGAACCACACATGATCCCCTGGGATGGCACAGTGTTTCTCAATCCAGCTTATACTAATGATGGCTAAATTGTCCCCAAATTCCTCCTATACTCCAGGAATTAAAGAGAGTAGAATAAGAAGAGCAGAGAATTATAGGTGGTAATGGCTGTCATGGTCAACGGTGGAGGGATGAGGGAAGGAGAGGCTGTTGCTATTTGCCCTAGCAAGGCCATCAACAGCTCTGCCCTAGGGAAAGTCATTTACAAGCTCACACCACTGCTTCCTCTGATCCCCCAAAACCTTTCTGCACCAGAAACCGGATTAAAAGGAATGAGAGTTGCAGCCTAGAAGACTGTGAGAGAGGAAGCATATTTTAGCCCTTTGCTTCCCTAAACAGTGGGAGGGTAATGCTCAGTGGCCTGGATCTAAAGGTCTGGAGAATTTTGACACTGGGTAGGCCATCCTTCTCTACTCTCACCTTTCACTTCCCTCTGAGTCCCATCAACACTGGCTGCCAGGTTTCCAAAGCTCAGGCTTCTGGCAAAGCCCCAGTCTGTCCCACACCAGGGACTTGTTCTCTGACAGCTATGTGTTTCAGCCTCAAGTTCTGATTTTTAGTTTTGTCACTATTCTAAGCAAGGATTTTGCCTGTTACTGGTTACCCTTACCTAGGTTTCATTTTGTGACTTCCCATCAGAGATGTTTAGTTTGATTATCTCTTTATAGTGCTCCTTTCCTTTTCTCTGCATTAGAGTTGGTCTCTTAAATCACCCTAATTTATAGAACAACCATGAAAACCATCTTTATGTGCCTGCCTTTGCATGAACTGTATTTAGTGCCTTTATCTAACTATGTGGCAAGGATAATTTTATTAATCTCAGCAGACAAAACCAAGTGTCAAGTCATAGCAAGGGTGATACGAGCAAGGATTTCTCCCTGATTTGACCTAACACCATGAAGAGTTTCTTGGCTCCTTTAGGTAATGGAATACACCAGTGATTCAACACCATCCTTAACCCAGCCAGTCTCATGAGGCATGTATGGAAAGCCTGATACCTTGAACAATTGGCAGTCCCCGAACAGTGAAGACCCAGTAGTCTGTGAGAATGAAGAGCTTGTGTTGGAGCTTAAGAGGCCAGCAGGAGGCTGTGTGATATAATAGAAGGAACACCGAACTTGTATTGATAGTCCTGGGCTTAGGAGCATCCTTACTCTGCCAGCTTGCCACATGATGTAGTCAAGACTTTTAACCTGATATTCTTCAGGTGTTAATGACTGCTGCATATCAGGCACCATGATTGGCATTGCTGATAGAGTTGGGAATGTGACAGGGTTTTGCAGCTAAGTGTGACAACCCTAGATATATTACGGGGTTCTTATGAGAGTCATTTCTTTAGTTAACCTTAATTGTTCACAATATAAGTATTATTTCTATGAAAAATAACATTAATAACAAATATGTAGATCTTCACAGCAGGTTTAGGTCCTGATAAGCCCATCGTAAGTTGAAAATACATTTAATAAACCTAAGCTACCAAACTTCATAGTTTAGCCTAGCTTACCTTAAACATGCTCAAAGCACATAGCCTATAGTTGGGCAAAATTATCTAGCTTAAAGCCTATTTCATGATAAAGTGTTGAATATCTCATGTAATGTATTGAATACTGAAAGTGAAAAACAAATTGGTTATATGAGTACAGAATGGTTGTAAGTGCATTGGTTATTTATCCTAGTGATTACATGGCTGTCTGGAAGCTGCAGCTCACTGTCCAGCATCACAAGAGTACAGTATAGCATACTGTTAGTCTGGGAAAAGTTCAAAATTCAAAATTTGAAGTTATGATTTCTACTAAATGTAACACTTTCATACCATTATAAAATTAAAAAATCTTGAGTTAAACCCTCCTAAGTCAGGGACCATTTGTATTTTAAAGTCTACTTGGGAGATGGTTAATGTTTCCAGCCAGGGTACCATATTGAAAAAAGTACAGAGCAATGTAGATGGGGAATGCACATTATCCTGTGGGAAAAGATTTTTTACTCATTTATACTCATAAAATAGCAAAATGAAAAACATTACTGCCATTGATATGAGAGATATAAGGTGCTTATTAAAAAATAAATTTCATGAAACTCACTTGTTTCTTTTAAAAGCCATTTTTCTGTGATCTTACTGAATACCTGGGAAGACTGCAGACTTATGATAAAGAACCTCTGTTTATGTAGCATATTTTCATATCACTTCTAGAAGGGTCAAAAGCAGCAGAGCAGAGTGGCCTGAAGGGTTGAGTTGAGGACAATCTTTAGATCACCCTTCCAGAGATGAAGGGGCTTTGTGAGAGCTTCTTTGCTTGTTTGGAGCCCAAGACACAGCCCTTGGGATCCTCCTGAGAGAATAAATACCAAAAGTAGATTAGGTCTGGGCACTCTTAGATGCAGTACACATTGAATGATTCAAAGTAACCGAGAAGAGCATTTTAAAATCATTAATTATAAAGAGAGTTTACAAATTGATAAAAAGACATTATCCCATTAAAAACTCTTCATGATGTATTGGTAAGTGAAAAAAAGACTATTAAGTTTCTTGTATATGTAATCTTTTTGGAAGAGAAATATTTGCAGGTGTATAGAGAATATTAACTGGTTATCATTGAATGATATGATTCTGGGCTTATCTTTAAACTTCTTTGTATTTTTCAAGTTTTCTGTAGTAAGCATGTACTTCTTTTAGCCCCAGAAAAAGTGATTATAAACAAAATCCTAAAATATTATCTATGCAGGAAAGGGACTATGTGCTGTTGACTATTTTATCCCAGTGTTTGGAATATATGTTAAAATCACCTAGAGAGAGCTTGTAGAACTACAGCTTTGTGAGTCTCACCCCTGGAGATGCTGACTCATTTGGACTGGAGGAGACATGGCTGCCAAGGAAAGTGGAAGCAGATTCTTGACTAAGTCACACTAAAGAGTATCAGAACCATCATTTCCCGTATAAACTCCAGGTTTATTGTAGCACAGGGCAAAATCTGTATTCCAGCTGAAACTTATCATTTAATTTCCCTCTGTCTTAGTTTCAGTAGTTGTTCTACCTGGCAAGGATGTATCTAGTTTAGTTTCCCCTTTTAGGCTCGTGGGACTTGGAAGAGACAATTATCTACTAAATACCAGATGGCTGTGTAGATTAGCCCCAGTGAGTAAAAACAGTGATTTGAACAAAAGACATGATTAGCTGATTGAATAACCACAGGCCATCTCAGTGCAGGTGTAGTAGAAACCAGGGTGGGGTCAGATACTAACACTTCTGTTTTCTTGGTTTCATTAACAGTGCACTCATTATTTCAGTACTCCTCTGATGTTAACAGTAGGGAGACGTGGAGAGAGGGATAACTTATATACCACAGCATTCATATTTTTTTATTAAAATAACGTTTTCCTTAAAATTTCATGAAAAGAGATAACTTAATGTTATTTCTCCATCTACTTGTAGAGAACTAATAGTAGTGTGTGCTTCCTGGGAGATATCTTCAAGAATTCCAAACTAAGCATTTGGCCCATTTATGACTATGATAGAAAAACTAATATTCACACTGTCCACCTGTGCCTACACAAAACTATGTTATATAAAAGGCAGGGCTACCCAAATGCTTTAGACTACCATTCCATTTTCTGCTTAGTTAAAAAAACAAACAAATTGAAAGATTCTAAGATGCTGCCTGTTGAATACCCTGCTATAGACTCCAGGATCTCCGAGCTCCCAATTAACTAAGGTATAAATGGGGAGAGGAAGGATCACAGGTAATTTAAAGTATAGTTAAACCAAAACTAGTCAAAATGTAGTACCAACATTTTAATTGTAAATATACTTAGTTTAAAATGTATCCAATATTCAGATACACATTAACATTCTAAAATGTCATCAAAACATAGATAATTTAGGTATTGTTGGTATGCATGCAGCTGAATATCATTTTGCTTCCTCATAAGGAAATGGTCAAAATATTAAAATCAGAGTTTTTAAAAGATCAAAGTCTGGTTTTTTTGTGGAGAAAGATATCCCCAAAACATGATAGACATATCTATTCATTAATATGTATTTCCAATAGTAGACACATTCTAAAACATAGTTATTTGTGCAGAATTTTGGGGATTTTGTTTTTGGACAAATTCATTATGCATACCTTTTGGGTATGGTTAATCTTCATACTTATTTGTCCACTTTTAAATATTCAACAGTTAAACCTCATATCACCCTGGCCCATGTTCCTATCATTTAGGTAAGTGATGGAAGATGAGGCAACTAAAAGCAGTGGGTGTTATTAGCAAGAGACAGCTCTGTGAGGTGAGCTGGTCATCAGTTGATTCTTTTTCATTATCTCACTCATTTGTAAGCCTGAGGTCATTGTTTCAAGCTTTCTCCTGACATCTAGATAACTCACCACCAGATAGATGGTGATGATGGTAGCTGGCTTTCCATTATAATCTATGCCTCCATTATTGTCATTTGTCCACACTTGCTAGATACATGAGAGAAGATAGCAAAGCTATAGAATAAACAGATAAATGTAATATGATTTTAGAAAGTAACAGTTTTGGGGCGCCTGGGTGGCACAGCGGTTAAGTGTCTGCCTTTGGCTCAGGGCGTGATCCCGGCGTTATGGGATCGAGCCACATCAGGCTCCTCTGCTTATGAGCCTGCTTCTTCCTCTCCCACTCCCTCTGCTTGTGTTCCCTCTCTCGCTGGCTGTCTCTATCTCTGTCAAAGAAATAAATTTAAAAAAAATTAAAAAAAAAAAGAAAGTAACAGTTTTACTTGAGGATGTTGAGGGCAAAATAATGTAAACAAGTTTTATTGATGATAAGTTTAAAAATGTTTTATATTAAAGTGATATATACATATTACAGAATATAAAGCAAAATGTGCATGCTTTTTAAAGATGAAATGGGAGACTTCAAGAAAATTTCCTGATTAGACCACTTTCCACTATACTCAAGACTCCAAAATGGGAGATTGGGGAGGAGGTAGAGTGGTATAATTAGTTCAGTCTCCTCTCCTATTAGGTGTTCTGGGAAAAGATTGAGAAGCACTGCAAGGGGGCATGAAGAAAAATAGCATAACATTTAGTTAAATAGATGCCCATTTAGTTACAGTTAGGATGGGACTCCACTGAGTTACACTTTTTCTGAAAAAGCCTAACTCTTAAATGAGCCAAGCATAAATCGCTAATTATCCTGTTTATGAGGATTTGAGATTTAGAGAATAAAGAAATACAAATGGCTAAATTATGACAATTTCCTGTTAGAGAACCATTACTTTCCTCATTTACTTACTATAATGTCTCAGTTACCACTTTGGTGTCAAAAGTTCCCATGACTTAGGCGTACCTGCCATCTTGCTGCTAAAGATTCTCCATACACTTTGATGATGATGATGACAATGATAATGATAGTCAAGACCTACATTGTGTTTATTGTGTACCAGGTGCTGCTCTAAGTGCTTTGCATTTAGTCTTCACTACAACCCTATGAGATAAAATTATTCCTGTTTTTTCCATTGTACAGATGAGGAAGCTGAGGCACAGAGAGTTCAGTAATTTTCCCAGGACATGTTGCCTAGGGATGGTAGAACCAAGATTGGACCCTGGGCAATCTGGTTCCAGAGTCCTACTTTTAAACATCAGCTTTCCTGCTTCTCATCACAGAAATTATTTAACACGTAGTGTTTACAAGGGTAGAATTCATGAAGTTGTTGAAAGTGATGTTAAAGAACTGCTTGTGTTACATGAGCAGCACTAACAAATGAGGATCTGGTAGAATTAGATAACCAGGACACAGTAGGTGCTTCCAGAAAGAATCATTTTGCTAACAAAGGAAATAAAATGAAGCCCTGAAATAGATTTTTTAAAAATCACTTTCATTATGATGCTCGCTTCAGCACATATACTAAAATTGCAATGATACAAAGAGGATTAGGATGGCCTCTGTGCAAGGATGATACACAAATTCATAAAATTACTTTCATTATGATTGTGCTATGAATGTCCTGTATGAAGTAAAGGATGTTGTATGGTAGATATATTGGGCAGTTCTGTCGAGAAACACATATAGACACACTCCAGAAAGCACTCCATTTATTCTTTATTCAGAGAACTAGTGACCTTTTCCCAGTTGTTTTCAGATAAAGACAGTTTGTAGTAAGGGTATGCTTAAAAGTTAACTTCAGTCTAGTTATTGACACAGGAAGCTAGATAACCATAAGAAGTTGATGGTGCCAAGTGTCAGTAAAGGTAGAGAGGAGTCCCATCTGTGATCAGTTGTCCTATCCCAGAAAAGAAGAGCCTGAGTGGTTTTACCTATGCCCTGTCACTCTAGATTTCTTCATTTTTCTTAATCATAAGAGAAGAGAAAATCATTCAGGGGCTACATTGCTCCTTATGATTGCTCTGACCTTGGAAACCGTGTGTGTGTGTGTGTGTGTGTGTTTAATTTCACTCTAGTTGACAGCTTCCTTCCTTAGGTCTGTGTTTTTTGAGGGCAAAATCTGCTTGCTTTTTTTTTTTTTTTTAAGATTTTATTTATTTATTTGACAGAGAGAGACAGCCAGCGAAAGAGGGAACACAATCGGGGAGTGGGAGAGGAAGAAGCAGGCTCCTAGCGGAGGAGCCTGATGTGGGGCTCGATCCCAGAACGCTGGGATTACGCCCTGAGCCGAAGGCAGACGCTAAATGACTGTGCCATCCAGGCGCCCCCAAAATCTGCTTTCTTTCTTAATACCAAATGCTTAGGGTCACTTCATCACGAAAGTTGCCCTTCCCACAGTTTACACTCAGAGATTATCTTCTTATGAAAGACCCCATTGCAAAAAGAGAAACACTTTTAGGCACACTTAAGTGGAATGTATGAAAGATTTTCCAGGAGTGATTTTGCTACAAGAAAATTAAGCTTTGAGCAGACCAAATCCAGAAGCATGAACTTCAGTCAAACAAAGGAGGGGAGATTATTCATTATTACCATATTAATCTTGGACTTTGATCATTGGAATACAGATTTAACCAGCTAACCAACATAAAAGCAGTCTGAGTCCACTCTTAGGAAGTTCTCTTATCAAGTAGTTTGATAGTGACCAAAATTAAATTTCAGCTTTTATGCTTTGGGCCCTGAAGATAAGAAGATGGTTAATATTGAAACAGAATTTAAATATTCAGAAGTCTTTTTGCCTAGAGCATTGAGTCAAAGATATTGTAAGCCACAATGAACCTGTGGCAATAGCCTTTGTTTCTGAACCCCAAATCTTCTTTGCCTAGTACTCCACCTAGTAGATCACATCCTATCTAGGCAACCCAACTTTGGCTTGTTGTGCCACCAGGCTGCCACTTATCTCTCAAATGTGTCAAGGTCTGATAGTTTCTGTATGCAATTTTCCGCCAGCTTTTCATTCCAATTTTAATGGAAGCAGAATCCTTCCCTCCCACTGTAGGTCAGTTAACCAGATTGCATTGACAGCAGGGAAGATAAACTTTTCCCTTCAGGACTGCAGAATATAAAAGATTAAAATTTGCTTTTCTCCAGGAAAATTCATAGGTTTGAGTCTCCCCAGAGAGTTCTCTGATCTTAGATGCCAGTGGGCTCTTGAAGAAGACCTGCTGGGGATCATCCTTTAGAGAGAACAGTCTGAAATTCCAGTGTAGTTTTGTCAATGGCCACATCAATGCACTAGCAAACCATGAGAAGGAAATCCTAGGAATACCAGGGTCATTAGGTAGTGGCAAACTATTGTCATGTTGCAGTTGTGGTGTTTTGTTTTTTTTTTTTAAGATTTATTTTAGAGAGGGTATGAGTAAGGAGGGAGAGAGGAAGAGGGAGAGAAAGAATCCCAAGCAGACTCCCCACTGAGCATGGAGCCCAGTGCGTGGCTCCATCTCAGAACCCTGAGATCATGAAATCAAGAGTCAGATGTTAAACCAACTGAGCCAACCAGGCATCCCTCATGTTGCAGTTCTCTTTGCTCTGCTGGTTTGAAGGTTCACAGTAAGGCATTTTCTTCCCATGTTAAGATAGTCTTGTAGCCTTAAACACTGCCTAAGGTGTTTATTTCTGCTTCATCAAGCAAATCATTGTTCCCTTATGCAGCAGCATAGAGCCTGGCTAGAGGTGTGCTGAGTAAAGCTGTCCTTTCAGTGAAGCCTTCTGAAATCCAGGCATGGTACTCATTGTGTAATAGCACCCAGACCAAATATGTCTGTAGGAGGTGACCTCAGTTTTGTCCTTTCTTGAACCAGCATCTTCACTGTACTGTCCAGTCCAAACATTTTTATAGAAATAGCAGATGTTTATCTTTAGCTAGAAGTAGAGAAGCCTTTCTAATAACAAAAAAATGTTAGTTGGGAATGTTTGAACCCTCACTCTGGAATTTTGAATAAGTAAGTAAATATATACATAAAAACAAATTATGTTTTCACTGATATTATACTAATATATCTTCCCCTCCTCCCCTTTAAGTCTTGTCTCATTGCAGCCCATCATTCTTAAGACACGGTGGGCTTGTGGGTTTAGCATAGGAGACTGGTAAAACAGTGGGTGTGAAAGCAGGCAATAAGGAGTGAGGAGGCCCATTAAATTATTTTATCTGCTCTGTAGGTATAGAGAAAACAAACCTAGAGGGCCCAGCTATGAGGTTCTTCTATAGTGTGGAGACTGGAATTAGGAAAAAGGAAAAGATGATATGAGAAACAAAAGAAATGTCTGCCTCTGTCCTGGCTGGGGTAAAGATGGGAGAAAGGAAAATAAAAGGTGGGAGGGAGACAGAAATGTGTGCAAGAGGGGCATCTCCACAGTTGTTCTACACTTTGGTGTTGGGAGACTGAAGACTTCAGAGAAGTGCTGCAGACTCAGCATTCCGTCTCTGTGTTCTTATTGGGACTGTGGAGTGGGAAGGAGCACTGTGCTCTACAAACCAGTATGGAGCAGCTCAATTATCATGCAGCAAGTTTGCTGAGATGAGAAGCAGAAACATCACAGCTGATGTTGGGTTGGACCATTGGGTAGAGGGCTGAATGGTACAGGAGCACACTCTGGGGTCTGCAGCCAGTCAGAGGTGAGAGAAAGCTGAACAACAAAGGGGCATTGGCAAGACCTACCTGGGAGCATTGCTGGAGGTAAAAGAAGGGGCCAGCCTGGTACTTTAGCATCAGAGGTCAGAAAGACACATGGTGACAGGGAAGCTAGAAGCATTACTGCAGATCAGTGGGTGCCAGGCAATGCATATGAAAAGACTGGCACAATGCCTGATGATTACTCCCAACCCCCATTAGACGGTGGGGAGGGCTGGGTGGCATTATAGGAAGAGCGGAAGCTGTTAGGGAGTTTGAATATTTTCTAAAGGAGCTGTTTAAATTATAGTATTGAACTAAAGTGTAAACTGGATTGAAAATTTACTCACACTAAAAGGTGTTACATCAGATGTGATCAGAACTAATTTTTTAAAAAGTGCTTAAAAGAGTCATCAATAATTATATTTGTATATATCTTAAACATTTTAATTTAATGTAAATGTACATAGCGGTATTTTAATGTGGGGCCAAGACCTTTTCTTCGTATATTGTTCTTCCAATTAGAGTTCTTCTTATTTCTAGCATAAATGACACCTGTAATGCTTCATCTACAATTTAATTTTTTTAAGATTTTATTTATTTATTTATTTATTTATTTATTTAAGAGAGATATTGAGTGAGAGAGAGAGAACACAAGCAGGGGGAGCAGAGGCAGAGGTAGAAGCAGGCTCCCCCCGAGATGCCCTTCAACAGATGACTGGATTAAGAAGCTGTGGTCCATATATACAATGGAATATTACTCCTATCAGAAAGAACGAATTCTCAACATTTACTGCAACATGGACGGCACTGGAGGAGATAATGCAATAAGTCAAGCAGAGAAAGACAACTATCATATGATTTCTCTCATCTATGGAACATANAAAAAAAAAAAAAAAGAAGCTGTGGTCCATATATACAATGGAATATTACTCAGCTATCAGAAAGAACGAATTCTCAACATTTGCTGCAACATGGACGGCACTGGAGGAGATAATGAAATAAGTCAAGCAGAGAAAGACAACTATCATATGATTTCTCTCATCTATGGAACATATTTCATAAGAACTAGGATGATCGGTAGGGGAAGAAAGGGATAAAGAAAAGGGGGGTAATCAGAAGGGGGAATGAAACATGAGAGACTATGGACTATGAGAAACAAACTGAAGACTTCAGAGGGGAGGGGGTGGGGGAATGGGATAGACTGGTGATGGGTAGTAAGGAGGGCACGTATTGCATGGTGCACTGGGTGTTATACGCAACTAATGAAGCATCAAACTTTACATCGGAA